>NC_088683.1:332722161-333025192 GCF_028017835.1 Emys orbicularis | reverse complement strand
GCTGCACAGAACTGTCCCAGTTTTCACAGGTTTACATCTGCCTAAATGTCTTGATATTTTTAGTTTAAATTGGATTTTGGCCAAATATTAGCTGGAATTTTGTGCTAATGAAACCTCTGGGCTATGGTGAGAACAATACAGAATGTTTATGTTCAGTTTGACTGTCTTAGCCACTCAGTGCAGCTAAAAATCAGATGAATTATTCAAACAGAGGTAGAAAACAACCCTAAAACATATGGGTTAAGAACATGAAGAAGTCATTATTTTCCTTCCTTTGCAACGGTCCAAGGTTGATACAAGACTTGAAAAATATAAGGGAGGAGTTTTTCTAACAATAGGTGTTGTAGAAAGATACCAGGACTGGTTGTGTGCATTCTCTTGCTGGCTACATGCAATACCAATCACGTGATTACTTATTCATCTAGAGAAAATATTCTTAATGTATAACCGTCATTAGAAAATACAAATTCAGCCAAAAAAGCCCAAGAGCAAGACCCGTAGGAATTGGCTTAGACCAGACCACTCCCCTTAACAATTAGTTTTTCTTAGTAGTAGTATGACCGTAGCACGTAGGGTCCCGTGTCATGGACCAGAAACCCATTGTAAAAAGACAGCTCCTGACCCCAGTGATCTTATGATCTAAGTGTAAGACAACAGATGGGGGATGCAAGGAAACAACGAGACAGTACTGGTCAGCATGACAAGCTGTGGTCTCTGCACACCAGTGGCCAAACCCTTGTCAAGTTTTTTGTAGGCATCATAGCAAAGGAGAGTTTAAGCAGGGTTTTGAAGGAGGAGACTGAGGTAGCTTGGTGGGTGTTTACGGGGAGCTCCTCCCAAGTGTGAGGGGCACCAGCAGAGAAAGCAGGAAGGGGATGAGGATCCTCTGAAGGAGCTATTAGAGAGATGGGAAGAGACCAAGGAGAGAAAACAATAAAAAAAGCCCCACGAGGACAAGATTTCAAGAAGAACGTGTTCAATGGTGTCAAAGGTCAAGGAAGATGAGGATGGAGATCTGGTTTTGAGCTTTTAATAATAGGAGAATCCTTCAAACAGTGGAGAAGAAATAAAAATAGCTCATCTCGAATCTTATCCAACTTATTTATAGCAATGGAGTGACTGCCATTGAATTGAATCAGGTCTCTAGTGCATTGTTGCTGTAACAGTGAACATGTAGAGAAATGCATTTCATCTCCAAAGGGCAGTACACACACCAAATAAGTAGGGTTGAAATCTACTCCACATAAAGCCTGAGTAATGGTGATGGTGGGTGGAAGAGTGAAGTCCCCCTTCTGAACTCAAAGCCAATGAGCCTCCTTTACCTATTAACCCCCTTCACTCCTGCCCTTCCCCCACTCTCTGGCACCTGCTATTCAATGGGCTGGAAGAGCAGCTGCAATCCCTGTGTGCTGACTGCTTGCAGTGGATTTGCAGCGGGTTGCATGCAAGAAAACGTAGGCGATTGCAGCAGCAAAGAGCCTGGCTGTGAGGGAGGGATCCAGGCCTAAGCAACTACTATGAAACAGAGGGAGCAAGAGATTAAACGGTCATCGATATCTGTGGTCTTTTGTGAGATGGAGGCAGCGTTCCCGAGGGACCACACTGCCAGGGGGAAGGTTGGGCGTGAGCTGTGAGGGAAGGGCAGGAGGGTAGGGGGGCTGATGGTGTAAGGGCAGGGATGGAGAGCTGGAGTTGCAGTTGATGTCACCAGAGACAAAGGTGAAGAGGAGAGGAAGAAAGATGCAGAGATGGGATGAGGGCAGGAAAATAGAGATGGGAAGGAAATGAGGAGGAGGTGGAGCTGGTGGGAGCAGTGCAGAAGGGAATGTAATGGGAAGGGGCGGGACGGGAGGGAAGAGACAAGGGAGCACAAAAGAGATGACATGAGTCTGGGGTGAAATAATGGCAGGACATAATGGGTAGGTGGAAATGTGGGAGCCCAGTGAATGATGGGCTGGCTGTGTTTTTAATAAGTGCTCAATAACCTTATGAAACATCCAGTGAAACAATGCAGCACAGGGCCTCAAGCCATAGGGATAGTTGCTGTGAATCACTGCGATGCACTGATGCAAGAAAAGGGAGGGATGATGTTACTTACCTAGTCCTCGTGAAAGCAGCTTACTTTTCAATCCTTTTCTCAAAGCCCCCTCTCTCCATTCCTGTTTCACCATAGCTGAATCAATAGTACACACACAGAGCAACCAAAATAAACCTTTACATCAAATACAGTAACTCAGTGCTGTCTCAAGGGCCCTAGTCATCTCCACTTTACAAAGTAAGGCACCAATCCAGCGCAACAGGTTCTTAACTTGACTCACGTGGGTAGTCGCACTGAAGCAAATGGGATTACTCACTGGCTTAGAGGTAGGCACCTGTTTCAATGCTTTGCTGGATAAAGGCCTTAGAGCCCAGTTCTGAAGGTTATTGAACCCCCCTCAATTGCAGTGAAAGTTAGTAGAAGCTAAATGTGCCCAGTACCTCACAGGACTCCAAAACTGAGTCACTGTGTCCAGTAGAGACCAAGCTTCACCTGAATTGCTAATGGGGGGAGGGAGGAAACAGAAAGGAATGTAGGCAAAAGAGGCCATAGCTCAGTGGTCTGCAGCCTCTACTGGCTGCCGTGTCCCACTGCACTGGTTAGCTGCTGGTGCCCCACCACATCCCCTAGTGCAGTTGTTACTATCCCTCACTTGCCTTCTCATTTTCTCTCTCCTGTTGTCCCCCATTTTTTAAGGATAAACTAGGAAGCAATATCTATTCTGGCTTTCCAGGCTTCCTCACCCTCCTCTGTGAAGCTTTCCTGCTTTGTCTTCTTCCCACCCAACCTTTGCAAAGAGAGCCATTCTGGAGGAGGGGCACCTGGGTATTCATGAGGGAGCAGAAAAGAGGAGTTCTACATGAAAGGGTATCTGGGCAGCATCCCCTCTTGTGTTGCTCCCACAACGACCAGTTGCTTTAAAGCAGATGGGTCAGCTACTTAGCAGGAGCTGTCAGATGCTCTCCCCTCCCTCCCTGCATCAGCCCCACCTGGGTGTCACAGCTGCAGTGTGGGCAGAAGAGCTGCTGCAGCTCAACTACCTTGGTCTCTGTTCTCTACTTCCTCTCAGGGCTGGTGCATCCTACTGCTCTGCCTACTTCACAAGGGCCATTGGCAGCTCTAGGAGTTCAGAGGTTCCCTGGGGAGAGGGTGGATTCCATCACTGACACTGCAGGCTGTGTGGCACTGGTGGTCACACACCGCTCGGTACTACTCTGCCCCTTCCCAAGCATCCTCCTGCCCCAAGTAATGGGGTGTCAGTCCTTTTCAGCAGCTGAAGAGGGGACTCATTCTTCCAGTCCATGAGCCAACTCCTCTGCTAGTGTAAATCTGCAATGGAGCACTGCCAGTTCACACCAGGTGCACATCTGGCCTTTTATCAGCAGATACAGGTGACGGAAAGGTAATCGTCACTTAGCTCATAACTGGAGTTGCAGCTCCATGAGCTCAGGAATATGTTTAAGGAGCAGCATTCAAAACACAGCACTCTAGTTCCCTCGGGCAGGTGAAAAGTTACATCCCCAGGCAATGATAGAAATGTCAAATATCTGCTCGCTAGGGCAGAAGAGGTTCCCCTCTCCATCCTATGATTAGAAAATGAGTGTCTCTGAGCTGCAGTATGAGAGTTGAGTATCTCATGAATACTTGATTCCCCCTTGAAAAGCCATTCAGTGATTCAGGTATCCTGTAGGAATTCCAGTGCCGTATGAATGCGGAACTCCTTTCAGATTCCATAAAGAACCAAACATTACCTTGAGACTTGGCAGTGCAGTTGGAAAACGACAGCACTCGCATGGCTGAACTGCAGAATTGTGCAGAGACTAAATCTTTATCACCTACTCTGCTACCTCTTCTACATTACATGCAGATGAAACACCATTATATAGCAGAAGCATTGTACATCATTATCTTAAATGTAGTATGGATGTCTATAATGATTATCTACCATTCTTGTGTATTCTGTTAAGTATGTTCTGTTCCACATGTTCTATTTCATCATTCTACAGATACCATGGTGACTGCGCTTGGATACTAAAACGAAAGCGTTATAAAAAAAACAAACCCAAGATAGACTGTCATTAAGTGTGTAGGGCAATGTAAAGAAATGCAGCCTATTCTACTTGGGGGAATATAATTTGATACTACTAAAAATGTAAACACCTGTATAAAATTGACATCTAGCAGAGGCATGCTGTGACATTTTTAGTCAGGCATGCAACTGTACCCTTGCATGCAAAATGGCATTCTCCATGCAGCCTGACCTTACATGTCCAGTGCGTGCAAAGTCAAACTGTGCAGAGGATGCCATTTTGCAGAATTTTGTTCTTCAAAATGGCATCCTCCATGTACGTTCAGAGGCCATATGGTCATCCTGCAGGCACAGAAAGTCCTGGGGCATGCAATGCATGCCTTGCATACACAATGGCATGCCATTGATATCTGATGTCCATCTGGTTCAGATCAGAAGTTCTGGTAAATCTTTATCAGAGTGTGTATTTCTTTAAAAGAAGGTGGGTCTGAATTATCCATAGGCAAATTGAAATGGCAGATGATGTATTATCTGCATGCTTGAATGTGACAGTTGCAATTCTATGCCTGCCTTGAACTGCCAGGAATTAATTCCAGGACACTTCAACTCACTGCTTTTTAGAATCAAAACAGATTGTGGAAAATTAGCTTCCTTCTTATTAAATTACCTGCAGCAAGCCCTGCAGCAGAAAAACATGCGCGGGGCACCTCTGACAATAAAAAATAGGATTTTGAAGTAACCTGGCTAATATAAATAAACATATATGTGCCCATTAATTTATAAAGAATAATACTGGGCACTTACATGGCATCGTTCAACCAAGGACCTCACCTTGCTTTACAGCCGGGAATTAATTCAATGAGTACCCTCTGCGTTTTACAGAGTGGGAATTTGGAAGGCAGAGGGCAAAGTGACCTACAGTCTATGGGTTAATTTGGCCATAACATTGTACAGGGAGTCCCTGGTAGAATCAGGACTAAAGCCCAGGATTTCTGACTGCTTTAGCCATGAGAAAGCCTTTGCAGGAGAGGAAGAGTGGCTAGGACTCTCTTCAAGGGCCATCAGTGCTGCTTTATGATCATCTGGAAAAGTCATTGTTAAGGCAGGTAGAAGTCTTATCTCCTATCTTGCTTACTGTAACTGCCTCCTCTTTGGATTCCCCAAAGTTCATGTTACCTCTGCCAGTCTATACAAGATATAAATGATAATTTTTCTTGACAGTCATTCTGGCCATGTCTCCCCCCCCCCCCCCGCCTTCAAAAAACAACAACAACAATGTTGAATCCCTCCCTTGAGTAACATCTAAAATGTAGATTATAAGATCCTTCAGGCAGGGACCATGTTTTTCTATGATTTCTGTCCATCATATTCTTGGAGTGCTAATAAATAATAAACTAATTATCCCTTTGGCTCTTTCTTCCACTCTTGTTGCCACACCTTTTCCCTGTAGTCTGTATGCCTGGAACTTGCTGCCTGAACTGGTTCACCCTCTCCTCCTTCAAGGATCAAAGAATATAGGCCATACTTACAGGATAGGGGACTCTATCCTGGGAAGCAGTGACTCTGAAAAAGAGTCGATAGTCATGGTTGATAGTCAGCTGAACATGAGCTCCCAGTGTGATACTGTGGCTAAAAGGGCTAATGTGATCCTGGGATGCATACAGGAGAATCTCGAGTAGCAGTAGAGAGGTTTTTACCTCTGTATTTGGCACTGGTGCGACCACTGCTGGAATAGTGTGTCCAGTTCTGGTGCCCATAATTCAAGAAGGATGTTGCTAAATTGGAGAGGGTTCAGAGATGAGCCACAAGAAGGATTAAAGGACTAGAAAACCTGCCTTATAGTGATAGACTCAAAGAGCTCAATCTATTTAGCTTCACAAAGAGAAGTTAAGGGGTGACTTGATTACAGTCTATAGCAGGGGTCGGCAGCCTTTCAGAAGTGGTGTGCTGAGTCTTCATTTATTCACTCTAATTTAAGGTTTCACATGCCAGTAATACATTTTAATGTTTTTAGAAGATCTCTTTCTATAAGTCTATAATATCGAACTAAACTATTGTTGTATGTAAAGTAAATAAGGTTTTTAAAATGTTTAAGAAACTTCATTTAAAATTAAATTAAAATGCAGAACCCCCTGGAATGGTGGCCAGGACCAGGGCAGTGTGAGTGCCACTGAAAATCAGCTCGCGTGCCGCCTTCGGCACGCATGCCATAGGTTGTCTACCCCTGGTCTATAGGTATCTACATGGAGAACAAATATATGATAATGGTCTCTTCAAGCTGGCAGAGAAAGGTATAACATGATCCAGACCAGGGGTGTGCACAAGGAGGGACAAGAAGGGGCACTCCACCCCCAATAATCATTGAGGGCACAGAATTCCTCTGGCCCCAGGACTATGGGGGAGGGAAGAGTGAGCTCCTACCAGGGTGGGGGGAGAGTAAGTTCCTCCTGGGGCAGGAGTGTTGCCCTGGATTTGAGGGGTGTGTATACCCCAGAATGTGATCAAGCTAATTGCAACCATATCATGTGTATTCAGCCACTTTGAATTAATGAAATAGAACACCACATAGTTAAGGGTTAATTTGAAGACAGGCATTCAGAATCAAGGTCAAAATTAGCTACAGTTTCTGCTAATCAGAATGGGAGGAGGGGACAGACAAGTAAACAACTGAGACTGAAAACCTTGGTGGTTGGAAAACCTTGAATCTAGATACCTCTGATATTAAAAGTTTATTGAAAGTTAGAAAACTGATGATCCAGTAGGGGTCATTATGACCTATGTTGTTTGTAGACGTAAAAGATTAGCTAATAAAGTGTACTTTGGAGCAGTCCTCTGAAGCCATCTTGAGAGATGTTTTTCCTGCCACCTTTTCTCCCCGGTGGATGAGCAACTAACCACTGCCAACCTGCTGTTAATTATTCAATACCGTTCCAGATGTTAGGTAAATATCTGGGATGTTCTAAACCTATTGCTTATGTTTGTGTCTGCTTAAATCTAATAAACTGCAGTGTTCGACAAGAGCATGCTTACTTTCATTTAATCTTTGATCAGACCGAATTGCTGAGTTGCTGTTAATTTATTCCTGACACTGCCTGGAGTGAAATAGTTAAGTTACCACCGTTGGGGGTTCTGAAAACCCCAGGTAATGGGGGGGGGCACAGAATGTGCCCCTTCAAAAGGGGGTCAAATTTAAATTCCTGTGCATGTCCCTGAATTAGACAAATTCAAACTGGAAATGAGGCATAAATTTATGACAGTGAGGGTAATTATCAATTGGAATAATTTACCAAGGGTCATGGTGGATTCTCCTTCACTGACAATTTTTTTTAAAAAAAAAAAAATGTTTTCCTAAAATATATGAGCTAGGAATTATTTTGGGGAAGTTCATACAGCAGGTCAGCCTAGGTGATCACAAAGGTCCCTTATGGCCTTGGAGTCTACAAATCTATAAGTCTCTTTTTAAAACACATTTTCCTCTCATAGGATTCCAAAACCTATTCTTTTCCTTTTAGAACATGTGTTTGGGTGCATACACTTGAGAATGTGATGGAAAGTAATTTGCAGAGGTGTTGTAGCAGTGTCGGTCCCAGATATTAGGTGGATGAGGCAATAGCTTTTATTGGGCCAACTTCTGTTGATGAAAGAGACAACTTTCAAGCTCTTCTTCAGGTGTAAGATCAAAAGCTTGTGTCTTTCACCAACAGAAGTTGGTCCAATAAAAGATACATTATTTTCCATACAAAAGATAACACACCACATCCAAGGTGCATGCATCAACATTTTTATCAACTGCATTATCTTAGCCCTTGTCCTCTTTTTCCCTTCTATGGCTAATGCTTGTCTGTACAATTAAATATCTTGTAATCGCACTGAGATATATATTTTGTTCTCTTGTCAGAAAAAGTACCATGCTTATTTATTGCACTACAGAAATAGCCATAACAAGGTAGCCATTGTAGTCTTTGTTTCAGTACCATGGCCAGCTCTCTGCCTTATTGCTGCAAATGGGAGCAGCAGTACCATCTCTAACGGGTAGGAAATCTGTGTGCAGGTGGAACAATCACATTTCTAAATATTAATTTCCCTGTCATAGCAAAAAGGAATGTTTTGTAGCTACATATTATCTTCAGATTTATTATAGCTAATATGTCTGCCTTAGACTGGTTGCTTTTTGGATTGAAGTCAGCCATGTCAAATTAGATTATTTTCTGATGTTGCAGAAAATGACTGTCAATCAGCTAAATGCTTGTCCAAACGATCAAGAAAACTGCAGTCCTTGATCATCCTATTAGAGTATTCAGTGCTCTGATTTAACCCACTCAGTGCTGCTTTCCTTTCATATACTTCCCTAGTCTCAAATATTCCCATCTCTCACTCTCTTGCTAACTGAGTTGATGGGATCTGGGACCTTTTAAGAAGCTGATAGGGTTACCCTTGCAATTTGCTACACTGGCACCTGCAGGCTGATCCGGAATAGCATCCTTTGTGTGTGAGAGTAAAGCAAACTGCTCGTATCCTTTCCAAGCTGTCTAGAAGGGATCATCAAAAACACCTCTTTTTATGCTTACTACCTCCTTCTAAACACAGTGAATACTGTAATGGCTGTAATCAACTTACACTGGGGTGATCTGGCAATATTTATGGGGAGAGTTTTCTCCAAGAATAATGTGTCCCTTTCCCACCCCTTGTATATAAGAATGGTCATACTTGGTCAGACCAATGGGCAATCTAGCCCAGTATCCTATCTTCCCACAGTGGCCAAGGCCAACTGCTTCAGAGGGAATGACCAGAACAGGCAATCATCAAGTGATCCATCCACTATTGTCCACTCCCAGCTTCCGGCAGTAAGAGGCTAGGAACATCCAGAGCATGGGGTTGCATCCCTGACCATCTTGTCTAATAGCCATTGATGGACCTATCTTCCATGAACTTATCTAATTCTTTTTTGAACCCCGTTATAGTTTTGGCCTTCACAACATCCCCTGGCAAAGAGTTCCACAGGTTGACTGTGTGTTGTGTGAAGAAGTTCTTCCTTTTGTTTGTTTTAAACCTGCTTTCTATTAATTTCATTGGGTGGTCCCTGGTTCTTGTGTTATGTGAAGGAGTAAATAACACTTCCTTATTCACTTTCTATACATTCATTATTTTATAGACGTCTATCATATCCCCCCACCCTTAGTCATCTCTTTTCTAAGATGAAAAGTCCAGTCTTTTTAATCTCTCCTAATAAAAGGAGAGATTAAAGGGGTCTTTGAATCAAGGGGGCTTTGAATTTCCAGACACATTTCCTAATGTTCTTATGATGTGGGCTTCTCTGAAGCATTTAGTGCTGGTAGAAAAAGAAACCCATAAAACAGTTTCCATCCACACCACAATTCAATGTGCAGTGAGAACTGTTCATCACAATTTCATCATGGTTATTCATAGTAACCATCTGCCTAGAAGAAAATATTTTTTCACCAGCATACTACTTGCTGTGGTTTTTTTGTCCCTGGAAAATATCTTACTCCTACAATGCTTCCCTAAATTATCTTTTCTTTGTTCAATGCAAGAAGAAAATACTAGGAAATCAATCTATCTAGTAGCTTTCCAACTCTACAATGCCATCTATAATGTCAATGGGCCATTTATTAACAATGACTACAATGCTATTTTAAGTTCTTACCATGGCAAGAAATGTATTGGAACTGGTATCCAAGAGTTATTTGTGATTGATGCTTTAATATGGATGCTTAGTAATGAAGGTAGAACTGCAAAGTATCTTATAATATATAATTAAGCGCATACTATATTAGAAATCAGGTGAGTTTCTTTTAAATGAAGATAATTAATCTTTGGAACAATTTACCTTGGACTGTGGTGGATTTCCCCATCACTTGAAGTCTTTCACTCAAGATTGGATATCTTTCTAAGAGATATGCTGTAGCTCAACCAGAAGTTGTAGACCTGATGCAAGAATGACTGGGTGAAAGTGTGTGGAATGTGTTATACAAAAGGTCAAACTAGATTATCATAATGGTCCTTTCTGGCCTTAAAAGCTCTGAATCAGCTCCCACTATAAATAGTGACACACCTTCCACCAGAGGCCACCACAAAGACTCTTAAGTTGAACACATTTTATTCAGCATCTAAACATGTACCAAACAATCCAAACTGAATGAGAAATTGCTGCCATCACATAAGCCAAGATCTGAAATTCACGAAGGATTCAGGGCAGCAGGAGTAGGTCCATTCATTAAAATATTAATGAATTTAGTTTAATGAACACAGGGTATAAGCGTTCCTATTGTTAAACCCTGTCTATTCAACACTGCATTAAAGCAACAAATCTAATCCTACATTCTAACCCAAACTACCTCCTTCATTTGATGCATGCATAGACTTCCACTGAAAATAAAGCAATATCACAAAAAGACAAATGCAAAGATCCACAGCCAGTGTAAAATAGTGTACCTCCACCGAAGTCAGCTCAGGATCTGGCCCATAGTTCATAGAGATGAAGCTTGCCCATCACTCTTGAAAGGCTTAGATTATTCATACTGAGTTATGCAGCCATCAGCAAAACTACAAGTCAGATACACCTCTACCTCGATATAACGCTGTCCTCAGGAGCCAAAAAATCTTACCACGTTATAGGTGAAACCGCGTTATATCGAACTTGCTTTGATCCACCGGAGTGCGCAGCCCCCCTCAACCCCCCCCCCCCCGGAGCACTGCTTTACCGCGTTATATCCCAATTCGTATTATATTGGGTTGCGTTATATCGGGGTAGATGTGTATTTTAAAAATGTCACCACTCTGAAAGCAGTAAATAAGGACAAGAAACTTAATTTAAATTGTATAAATACTTCATCAGAGAGTAATCCAGTCTGTTTCCATAGCTTAAGTTGAAAAGTTGGGTCACTCCTGCTGATTAGTTAGAATTGTTTGCCTAGGCCGGTTTGTCATAGTAAAGTGAAATGCCAGAGTCACATAGTGTGTCTGAAGGAATGTACAGATTCCAACAGGCATACAATGGGAAGCACTCCAGGAGTACATAGCTCTAGGCACAACTTTGTAGACTAGTAAATCCCTTTTAAGGAAGTGAGAAAGTTACTGAATATCTGGGTCAATGGTGAGTGCTATGACACAGTGGAACTTCAAGCTATATGCCATCTGGGCTGCACTCCTTCCGTACCTCATTATAAGTTGGCAGGGCTAGCAGTACAGTGATGTGAATGAGATGTGGTATTTCAAAGAGGTAGATCACATACTTCTCCTGGCTGATGTGCTGATTTCCTCCTCTCAAGGCAGAAAGTTACAGAGCTGTTGTTTGCTTTCCAAAGGCGAGGGATATAACACAAAATGAAAATGGGCATTTTGGACCAAGATTACAGTTCTTCTCATGCTGAGCCCATGTTCAGCCTATGTATGTGGAGAAATATGTACAAAGTTAAATGATCTTTGTGCCTGAGTTTCTTGTATACAAAGCCCATACAGCAAAAGTACTAACTGCAGTAAGAGAAAAGATAATGACAACCACAGCTAAAATTTCTATCGGCACTAAACTGTTATGTGTCTTCGTCATCCTAATCCTTAAAATGAAGAACTATTGAGAACCCATTCTATATGAAGGGGCAGTTGATGTAAAGTTGGTGTACCCCCCATTCATTTCCAAGTCATGCTGATTTACACCAGCCAAAGATCTGACTCACTGCGAGTAGAAAGGAGAGTTTTGTAGCAAGTTACTGGCCACACAAAACTGTTCCTGCTTTAAAAATAGAAGCTGAGCCTTTAAACTGTGAAGTCAGAGTTGATTGGCTTGCACATCTGTATTTTATGGCCTTGGGAAGAATGCCAAATGGTGTTCCAGTCCAGATTATTAAGATGCTAACCTGTGAGCAAGCTTTGTGCACAGGGGACAAACCATCTCAGCTGTATGAGTGAAGAAAGATTTAATGCCCCTTGCAATATAATCCAAGAGAGTCAGCATTTGTCAGACTTCTGATCTTACTTAATTCCTGGCCCCAGTAAAAACAATCGATTACTATGCAAAGTTGTTTGCTGATTGAAAGAATGTTCCAATGCCTTTAAGGCATTTACAAACAGACCTGTATAAATAGAACCACGCTTGCATTGTTTTATGCCACAGTAGTTTAAATGGTCCAGATCCTTTTGCGGAGCTGGACCAAAATACTTAACATTTTCTTGGTTTGGTCCAGAAAGAAACGATATACCTAAACTGTAGTACTATCTTGATATGTCCAGTGGAAGTGGTCAGAAAGATGGGGGTGAGAGGGGATTCCGTGTGAAATATTTTGCCAAACCCCACACATACAAAATAATTTTCTAAGCTTTCCATGGTAAAATTTAATGAAACTTTGAAAATTAAAAAATTTTGGCCAAAAATCAAAAGGTATCTATACTGCCTCATGGGAGCTGAAGACCACATGCTTCATGGCCTATTTCTTCTCTATAGGCTAGGCTCCCTGGTTGGACTACATTTCCCATGATGCATCATGGTTTCCTTCTCTTGGAGCAGGGAAGCAGTTCATCATGGGAGTCATTGACTATGGTGCCTCACAGGAGATGTACTCTGGCTGGGGGGGTTCAGCCCACAGAAGAGAATGGGGATATGAGGCAATTGAACAACACTCCCACGAAGCACTGTAGCAGCATATTCAAAGCTGAATATTTCAGCTTTCAGCCATTGAGCGTTTCAAAGAAAAAGTGAAATTTGTCACAGAAAGCAGACACTTTTTGCAAAAAAATTAATTTAGTCAAAAACCAATTTTTCATTGTAAGCTAAAATTTTCAAATATGGATGCCTAAAGTTTGGCCGTATTTAGGCACCCAAATCAGTCACCTGATTTTCAAAATCACTGAACACCCTGTGCTCCAGTGTGCTTCAGCTGAAGTTATGGGTGCTCAACACTTCTTAAAATTGGGTCCTGAGACCAAAACTTTGAAACCTGGATGTCTACAATTAGACATCTAGGGTCTGATCCAAAGCCTGCTGACACTAATAGAAAGACACTCATTGATTCAGTGGACTTTGGATCAGGCTAATTGATCCATATTTAGGCACCTAAATAAAAGTGGCCTGATTTTCCAAAGTAAATTCCCATTGACCTTGACAGCTGCAGATGTTCTGCACTTCTCAGAAAAATCTAGCCACATCAATTTAGGTGCCTAAATTTGGATGCCCAGTTTGAAAATTTTGGCCTAGATAAATTTGAAGGATCACACAACTGATGAGCATTCACATGAACATGTCTGAGTTTGTGATTTCAGACTCAAATAAATGGTCTTATCTTTATTTGAATGTTTTCAAATTCATATAGGATGGCATACGCAAATACACTATATAAATGCATGCAGTGTATTCAGTATATAATGCTTCCAATATCTGCATGCACAGCACCTTTATTTTCAAATGGCTAAACTGTGTTTGTAAAGCAAATTTCTTCCTGAAAGTATTTTTCCATGTCAGGACAGAAGTTTTAGAAATAATCCATTGGGAAATGAAGAGTAGACAGCTTAAGTGACTTGGCAGAACTGATTCTAGATCTGAATCCTAGTGTCAACCACTAGAACATCCTGCTTTAACTCTGGAAAATTGAGAATATTCCATTTGGTCTTTTCTGAGCTACTGGATTTTGAAAAAATGACCATTTTCAAAGACAATCCACCTCTGCCCTGAGAATGTGCATGAGGAATTTCATCCAAATTCTTCCAGAAAGTCAGAAATGCCTGAAAAGCGAGGCACTTATAACATAGCTATTTACTCAGATAGGCTGATGTCCAAAGGTGCTGCACACCTAACGCTGCCATAGACTTCAGGGATAGTTGGGTTGCTCAGCAGTTCTGAAACTCTGGCCAAAATAGTTAGCAGCTTCTTCAACAGTGAAGTATCAGTAATTTTTTATCACTGTGTCTTGTGACCAGACCAAATGTGTAAGATGGCTCAGTATCTTATGCCACTCAAAGTGTTGCTATGCAGTATATGAATCAACAGGAAAGATTCCTCCAACCCAAGTGGTGCGCAGTGTGTTTCTCACCCCTGAAGTGGCGAGAGTCGGGTGTACAGCTGCAATGTCCTAAGTCCTAAGCTGTGATGCACGAGAGAATCTGAAAATCTATTTTTAAGCCACAGTGTAGATCTGATAATACCTGATGAGAGAGGCCCAGCCGGGATAGAAAGGCACAGTATGTGAAAGATGAGAATCATATTGAATTATCAGGTATTCACTATATTTAAAAATAGATTTTCCATGTCCTTCCCTAGACTTCGCTGCCTTCAGATGTGCCCTTGGAATGCAAACAAATTGTGTAAATTAGTGGAATCGTGGCAGCTCCTGGTGTCAGATGGGTCAAAACCCAAGGTTGCAGCTTTTGTTGGCACAGGCTAATTTAATGCCATCTCAGCTTTCTCACAAGAAATTTCACATCCCTGAGGCCATGTCTACACTAGCACTTTTGTTGGTAAAACTTATATCACTCAGGGGTGTGAAAAAAGCCAACCCCTGACTGACATAAGCTACACAGACAGAAGCGCCGGTGTGGACAACGCTATGTTGGCGGGAGATGCTCTCCTGATGACATAGCTACTGCTGCTCATTGGGGTGGTTTAATTATGCCTATGGGAGAGCTCTCTCCCTTAGAGCAGCTACACAGGAGACCTTACAGTGGCACAGCTGTGCTGCTGTAGGATCTCTAGAGTAGACATCACCTGAAGATGTTGAATGGAAAAGAGTTCAGTCATAGCCAAGAGCAAACAAGACTTACATTTTAACAAGCTTTCGAGCCACAGAGAGCTCTTTGTCAGGTCTGAGAAAGATACTCCCAGCATCACAGCAAAATTCAAAATGATCAATACCCCCTCACCACACCCTTTTAAAGATCCATGGATCCTACTCATGCCTATCACAACATGTGGTGTACCTCACCCGGGGCACTAGATGCCTCAACAACAACTATGTGGGTGAAACCAGAAAATCTCTACACTCTCAGATGAACTCACACAGGAAAAGGATAAAAGACAAAAACACCCTGTCACCTGTGGGTGAACACTTTTCACAAAGCGCTCACTCTATATCTGACCTATCAACCCTCATCCTCAAAGGAAACATGCACAACACTTTTGAAAGATGAGTCTGGATGCTTAAATTCACAACTCTGCTAGTTACTAAAAATCATGGCTTGAACAGAGACACTGGATTTATGGCTCATTACAACAATCTGTTACCCACTAACTCCCTCTTTTTGTCCTACGACTGCAGAGGGGTTAACGGGCCACTCTACCTTGAATGGTCCCTTAGGGATACGTGATAGCTATGCTAAGCTATGTGATAGCTTATGCTAAACAATCTGTTCCACCTGGCATTTTGCTGTGACCCACGGAGTACCTTTCCCAGACCTGAAGAAGAGCTCTGTGGAGCTCGAAAACTTGCCTCTCTCACCAACAGAAGCTGGTTCAATAAAAGATATTACCTCATCCACCCTGTCTCACTAATACCCTAGGACTGACACACCTACAACTACGCTGCATAGTTTAACAAACGTCCTGCTAAAGAGATAATTTCTTTACAGGAGAGGATATAGTCTATTAACTGCAGAAACAGCTTTGCAATCATCTTTGAGAAAACAGAGGAGGAGAAAAATTATAGAGCAGCGTGGAAAGTACAGCCTAAATAGAAAAATGACACTTACTTAATATCAACTTTAAACAACAGATAACTGTAGCAGATGAAATAATGCCATGCAGCCTGAGATTTTCAGTATTGTCCTTTAAAGCACTAACCTGATTCCCAAAACATGCTTATTATTATGCTTCTAAATAAAAGTATAACAAATCATCCTTGGATAACATACACCTAATCTCCTGACCTTTACTCATTCCTTTAAGTGTCCTAGCCAGGAAGCAAGCCAATGTAAGTACAGTGAGCTGTATTTAAATGATCCAGACTTCTTAATGCAAGCCTCATTTTATCTAAAAGGCTACATCTTTTGAAGCCATTAGGATGGCATGTTTGAATTCTTAGGAAGACTTTAGTTGCTGATTGACAGATGAGAGGGTTGGAAGGGACTGTCCGGGTCCAAACCTAAGCACTGTTGTGTAACAGTCCCAAAGTTGGCCAAAGTAGATAACTGATGAGTCCTCTATTGCTGGAAGACTCCAAGCAGCATAAAACCAGCCTATTTACTCTACAGCACTCCCTTGCAGCCCTTTGCATAGGGGAGGTGCTGAGGGCAAGGAGGCATGACTGGAGTGATCTGGTGATCTCTGGCTGCTGCAGTGGAACCTTTTAGACTCTTGAAGTTAGAGCAGCCTTGGGGCTGCTGTAATAATTTATACCAACCCATGCCCCTGCTCCCTCCACCTCGTGTGCCAATCACAGTTTGGTGAAACTGGGGGATTGGGGACTAGACTAGATGCCCCCTGCACAGCCTTCTAACCCTATGATTCTAGGATTCTATGAAATCCAAGAATTAGACCCTAAAGGTGACATCTGAAATCCATCTCTAGAAGATGCAATTATATGGCAATGCCAGCAATAAGGCAAAGGATCTCTTTAAAGTCTATGTTCACAGAACTGGTAGCATAAATAATGGTCTAGCCATGAAAATTCTCTGGCTATTTTACTGTACTAACTATTGTGATGAACTCATTTGGTATTCATGTGACTCAGTATGAGTTCCACTGGAATCAGTAGCAATTAAGTGGACCTTTATTTGTACTTTTTAACTAAAGGCAATCAAGCCACCAAACTTCCCTGGCTGTTGTTCTGTATTTCTCAAGTAAACACACCATACCCTTCATTGAAAAGTAATCAGATCAAGGAAAGGATAAAAATTACTACAAAACATGTCTTACATTTTCTTCTTTATTCAGGAGAGTACAATGGTGAGCAAATGAAAAGGTTCCACATCTTTCAGCTCAGTAGGTTTGTGCTTCTTTTGTCTCCGGTCATGGAGACAGTAACTGTTGGAGGGACAATCATATGTAACAACTACTGAGGATCTTGCCTGGTACATTTTACAGCTGGATTGCCAAAGAATAAAATAATTGCATCATCATAGACCCATGTAAAACACACAGATTATCTCAGGCAACAGGTGTTTTAGAGTAAAAAAGATGACATTCTAGAGCTACATGAAGCTAATCACACAGGTGTACAGTAGATGTCACATACTTCTGCAGACACAAACTTAAATTCATTCACGGCATATGGCACAGTCTTTTAGTCCTGATAAGATTTCACCAGAATCCACATGAGGAGCACAGTTATGAGGACAATCATGAAGTTGAGGAAAAGCTCTTGCGTGGATCGGTCCATTTTCAGGAATGATCAGGGGAAGCACGGAGGCTAACAGTTGAAGCAAAGGGAAACCCTCAGGGAATCCTCCAAGAATATCCTTGAGATCAGCCTCCAGGTCAGAGTCTCGCCTGAAAAAAAAACACCAACAGAACAGACATATGAAGCTAGGAAGCCTAACAGCTATATATATTACTAAAAGTAAATGTTATTTCTATTGCTAAAAGTTAGTGTGCTGCAGAAGTTAAAAAGCAAAGAGTATCTCTACCAGCTTATCACCTTCTTTGATTTCCACCATTTGAGAAAACATGTTCTCAGTGTCACCCCCAAAATACATCTCACATAACAAACAATCCTTGGAAGTCAGCTCTGACTTGCACAGTTTTTTTTTTTTTTAAACTTCTGCCATATTATTTTCAAGTGATACTTACTGCAAACATATTACTATTAAAAATTACTAACATTCAAATATTTGTTATTGTATCATTATTTTAAAATAAGGTAGCTAGAAATTTTTCTCTGATATTCAATTCTTAAACTCTATAATATTTACATCTCTCTCTCTCTCTCTTAATTCCCTTAGTTTTACTTTAATACTGCAAGTATAACTTGGAAAAATCACTAAATTCAGTCTTTCTTTGCAATGCTTGGAAGAGAAAACAGGATTTTTGTTATGACTAAAAAGGGAGAGGCAGGGTTATACAGTTTTGTTTCTGAAAAACATCAAAATTCATGGGCTAATGCTAGTAGATTAAATAGGATTTTCTCTGAACTTTTCTGATGCTCCTGCATTTTCAAGTGGCTACAGTTCTCTTAAGTAGTAATGCCTCTTGAAATATATTCTAAAACTTTTAATCAGCTATTGTTTTTGTGTGATTCACTTTAATCACAGAAAGTCCAGATTTGTGTATGTTTCTCAGGACACACATGGAGAAGTGATAACATTTGTGACAAGTATCCTGCTACCTAATCCTATTTGTATGCTGTGTAATAAAAATGAAAACTTTTTTAAAAAA
Organism: Emys orbicularis; assembly: GCF_028017835.1. Lineage (NCBI taxonomy): Eukaryota > Metazoa > Chordata > Testudines > Emydidae > Emys > Emys orbicularis. The sequence continues at coordinate 333,006,811 of NC_088683.1, read as the reverse complement.
TAAAAAGAGAAATAAGCTCTGGGCAAAAAAAGAAATGCAGCCATGCAAACAAACTCTTAAAGGAGAAGCTAGATTAGAAAGTAACAGCTATGATGAAAACAAGAGCAAGTTCAGTATCATACCATAATGAAGACAGAAGACTTTCACTGGAAATTTTCTTAGTTTACTAATGAAATATTAAAAGCTCAATACATGGTAATGCAGTTATACAAATTCCCGTGTCCTCATGTTGCTCTATCAGCTTCATATTTTATTTGTACAAAGGAAAAGTAGATCTAAAAAGTAGCCCATAATTTACCTGAAGAGGATAAATGAAACGGTATTACAGCTTCTGGAACCCTAGGTCAGATATTATTTCTTCCTCAGCTTCTGCCTATCTCCCAGTGCAGTCTGGATTCCCAGTCTCTGTGTTGGAACTAAAGTAGTCAGAGGGAGGAGAGCAACAAGTGTATTGGCAACAAAAGTGGTGACATCACCAACTAAATATTTTTAAAAGGCTATGCTGGGCCTCAGGATTCAGTTAGGGCTATTTATGCATTTGGGCATATGGATGGATTTACATATGACCATTTCATTTCTTCCTCTGATGAGTTGCTTTAATGTTAAGACATGTACAAACCCATTGGAACCAACTGGATTTTACAAATGTTTCTTTTGTGCTTCAAATTCACCAGTTAATATCTTCATCCGTAATGTAAAAAAGGGTGTTTGAAATACTCCATATTCATTTTCCGAATCTGTACACGACACTTTCCAGTCTTTAGAAACTGAACAAAGTCCAGACTACATCGTTTATTTTACAAGCACAGGCACCTGTTGCTGCCTTACATAGTTATTATAGTCTCTACAACTTCTCATGTTCTTACACATTTAGTCTAAGAGAGACAGCTAGAGCAAAATATTTTTGCACTTGGATATGTAGTAATTAAATAAAATAATATTTACTGGACATAAGGATTTGGGAATAAATTAAAGTATTTGAAAATCATGGTCAGTTGCATTAGCCATGCCCCATTAACTGCCTCTCCTGCACTCTGCCTATTAGCCCATTTCCCCGGGGACTTCTCTAACATTCCAACCCTTGAGCTATTTGAAAGAGTTACCAGTAAAAAAATTGCAATAAAATATTTTCTCACCAAATGTGGAATTTCTCCCCCTAAATTACACTGCTCTGAAAGCCAACCAACTTATATTGCCCACCTTACCTTAGCTTTGCTCCTTGGCAGTCGTAAAAATGGACACACATCAACAAAAAATATTATTAAAATACAGAAAAGCATTTTTCTCAAATAAATACATTTGAAAGAGACTATAACAGTATGCCATAATACAGAATTAGGGCAAGATTCTACCATCCTCACTCCATTGGGCCAAATTCAGACATCTCAATTACACTGAATATCTTACTCCACAAATATTTCTATCAAGTCAATGCGACAACTATTGAATAAGGAGCTACCCAACATGAGCCAGGGTATCAGAATCTGGTTCAAGTTAGGAAGGATATTCAAATCGGTCCCTTACAATTATTTCCAAAAACTACATACTGTGGATTACACAAATTATTTACAAATTCATATGACTGTTGTGCATTTAAATTCATAACCTTAATGTTTCACTAACTTTTTGCATTTAATAGCTACTGACTCCCAGTTTGTACTCCATAATTTACTGACATTATTTCAGAACAAGTAATACAGTTCCATCCAAGTCACACAACTAACCACCAGCCCAGCCCATAGGAGAGGACGGGGGAATATGAGATACCCAAGCTGCAGTTCCCACATGGCACCAGAGGGAAATGTAGAACTGACTCAAAATGAAACATTTCAGGTCACTTCAACACACTGAAATATTTTGATTAGCGTCAAACCCGCCCAAAACAAAATATTTCATTTTGGTTTTCCCAAAGGGAAAAATTGAAATTGAAAAATTTTGGTGAAATTGAAATTTTCCCAGGGAAAATTTTTATTTGCCAGAAACTATATTTTCCATCAAAAATCATTATGATGGTAAAAGCAACTCTAGTCACCACCCTCATCTCCACATCTTCTATGCAGCTCACTATGCCTGAAATTCCTTTCCTGATTTGGCCTTCCATCCTTTCTGCTTTAAACCACAGTTCCTCTAAGATCTCTATAAAACCTAGCCCTCTCTTCAGGTGTTAATGAAACACACAATATTATAAATGTGGAACTAACCAGTCACATGCTAAACATCACCACTTCTTTTGCATCCCTTCCTTTATTTCTATAGTGTCTAAATAGGATCAGATCCTTCACTCTTACTTGTGTGGTGTAGTATCTTACTCAGTGAGCTTTCGCTGGGACTGCTTATGGAATAAACTACTAGTCAATGCAAATAAGGTTGACAGAATCTGATTTTAAGGTCCAGTCCTGCAATCAGAGGCACACAAGTCAAGGCTTATGCCTGCATGGAATCCTATTGTGTTCAATACAAAGGCCCACTCATGCAGCTCTGCTAGCAAGATTGGGGTTTTACGTTGTAAACTTTCCAGAGCAGGGATCTTGCCCGTATATATGATTGTCTAGAACGTATGGGGCATACTTTTTGGCACTATACAAAATATAATTCAATAACACTCTAATTAGGGCTTTCTGTTTTATATGTTCATCAAGGCAGAAGGAATTTATTTTTCCTCCTGCAATGGACAACGTTGAGCCAACTCATTTGACAGAACTTTTTATATCGCCACAAGACACAGCTGGCAAAGGAAGAACATTTTTGAGTGGCAGATACAGTGCATAGTAACTTTAGAAGAGACAAACTACTGTATTACATTTAGATTTTGTGCCATCTGGCAGGATACCTACAAGGCTTGCAAAAAGACCTTAAGCTTAATGAGCTCCATGTTAGATATTATTACGATGGAGGACATTCGTTGACTTGAACCGTGAAAGAAAAAATCAAGCAATGTTTGGCACTTTTTTGACTTATGTATACCACAGCTTAGAGTCTACAGTCTAAAATCGCCATAGGGTGAACCTCTGAGCCATCTCACTAAGCTATATCCTTGCTCTTTATGAAGTGTGAAAGACCTTAAAGGCAGTAGCAAAAGAGGATGCTTTATTTAATCTAGTGAGTTAACCTCATTTAATGACAAAGGGAAAGAAGAAGGAAGGCAAAGGATGAAGTAAATGATTATATTTTAAATACTAGTCCTGGGTTTTGGTGATGTACTAAACAGTTCTTTTATTGGCCATTTGATTTTCTTTTGACAGATTTGGTTGTTCTAACATTTCACATACACCCTGCCAAAGTTCCCTCCTCATGCCTTACATATTCAAACTTAAGGCTCTGGTCTATATTTAAAGTTGCTGTGTCTGTCTCAAATTCTTTCTAGACTACACATGAAGTACCATGCAATCCTTCCAAGTAATTCTTATATAACAAGGCTGCATTCATTGTTGCGGGGGGGGGACTGTCTTAAGATTTTTTAATAAAATCTCATTAATAGTTTTTTTTAAATGTCAGTGTCTGGGCAATGGTGGCCTTGGAATCTCTGTTCTTAGTGTAACAGAAGTGTATTGCCAAAAGATCCACTTGAAAAAATGACCTCTTACTATACACACAAAGGTAAACATGAAGCAGTTGTAAGGTACATAAATCACTGGTGTGTGTATGTTGCATATAGTTACCATGTCTGGGTATAAGCGCATAAAAATACCCACCAAGTTAGATTACTCAGCATATTAACAATCAGCAATAGGTCTCTGAATTTGCTTTGACAATTAAAAGTCATTCTAAGCTGACAGCCCCACATTATTGAAAAGCCACCGTGTCAATAAGATAAAATAAAGTTTACGTACTTCATAATGTATTGACTGGTCCATTTGATTCCATTACGTAGCCTCAAACCTGTAAGCCTCACAATTAGGGCCCAATCCTGCTCCCACTGAAGTCAATAACAAAACTCCCATGAACTCCAAAAGAAACATGAGCAGGCCCTTAGTGTTTGCCACTCACCCTCTCTCTCCTTCAGGAAGCTACTCAAAAATCCTCTCGGTGCATGAGGCATTACAGTTTCAAAGACCACAGTCCACTCAATGATGTCCCTTCTCTTGTGTATAGCTGTTTGGTTGTGACCTGTGCTGCTAGGGCCAGGCCCTGTCCCTGTGGAATTTAGGAGTAAGTGGCAAGGTGATGTGGTCAGAGTGGCGGGAGGGGAAGCAGCAGTAATTTTAACAGACCTGAGGAGACGAGGGTGAGAAGCAGAGAGCCTCAGAGTAGGAGGTTACAGCAGAAATGACCAAGGCATGGACAAGCCATGACTCAATATATCTCCTACTCTTGTAAACCAAGTGGCCACCAGGCCATTCACTTACATTCTATACCAGCCATGCCTAAGGCATTAATACTCCCCATCTCCCAAATAGCATAGCTGGGAGAAAAACCCCACTCCATCTTCATAATGTAACTCTCCTGCAAGGTGCCCACCATTTCCCCTGTAAACAGGCATTGCAGCATTAAGATTCAGACTCCAGAATAATAACTAAGCACAACTACACCAACTGATTTTTTTCTTTATCAGGAAAACTTATGTGCCACCAGTTAAGAGAACAGAAAGAAATCCCTAGAAATATTTCTAAGGTGCCACCAATATGTTATCGTGTCCCCCTTCAATCAAGTTAAAAAGAACTAAATGACATGACAAGAATGAGAAGCACATATTGCCTCACCTTCAGCTGCAGCTAACTCTCTTGCCTCAAGGAAATTTGAGACAGTGGATAGCGTTTAGGAGATTAAATATCAGAGGAAGAGGCTTCCCCTGCTGTGGAAAGTCTAGTCAAAAATATGTATTTTACATCTCAGTTTGAATGTTGTGAAGCTACATATATCCAGCAGAACTGAATTCCAGGGCACAGAAACCCGCTCTCATCTCACTCTAGGTGGGGGAATAAACCGGAAATAATCTCTCTGATAGCTGGGTTTCAGAGCTTTCAAGGTTTCATAGATCATGATCAACTCATAAATTTTACCCTGGAAGGTAACTCGCAGTTAGCAGAGTGAACAGAAAACTGCTGTGAGATGCTCTCCCTGTGCTTCCTGGCATCATAGGGGCATGCTGAATGCTGCATTGTTTGAAGCTGTTGACAGGCACTCAGAGTTAACCCTTAGAAAAGCAAGTTTCAGTAATCCAGATTTAAGGGACCAAGGCACAGATTACTGGGATGAGGTCTGCATCCAGGAAAAATGGTTGCAATTGTCTTGACATGGTCTAGTCAATGGTGGTTACTTGGAACATGGGCTTACAAGGAACAATCTCAGCAATTGTACAATGGCCACCAACAGTTGGCAGGGCAGGAGTGCCCATTACATGTTATCATCAACTATTTGGTGCTATTTTACTAGAAGAAGTGGGGGCTGGGAGTCAAGAGACCCTGAGTTCTAATCCTGGCTCCACCAGCTAATTGTAGGTTTGGGTCACCTCTTGGCCTCGGTTTCCACACCTTTACAATTGTCACACTAATACCTATCCCCCAGCACTAGTCAATATCTGTAAAGCATTTTGAATAGGTAAAGTGTTCTGGAAATGCTAAGCATTATTTTTAAGCTCTGATTTATTAAAGCATTTTCATGAACAAAGTTAAAAAACTTGGTAGATTTCACTATTAGCACTTGAAGCTAGTAATGCCTCACAGGCAGACACATTTGCATTGTTATTATTTACAAGTAACTAGAATCATAGAATCATAGAATATCAGGGTTGGAAGGGACCTCAGGAGGTCATCTAGTCCAACCCCCTGCTCAAAGCAGGACCTAATCCCAACTAAATCATCCCAGCCAGGGCTTTGTCAAGCTTGACCTTAAAAACCTCTAAGGAAGGAGATTCCACCACCTCCCTAGGTAACCCATTCCAGTGCTTCACCACCCTCCTAGTGAAAAAGTTTTTCCTAATAGCCAACCTAAACCTCCCCCACTGCAACTTGAGACCATTACTCCTTGTTCTGTCATCTGGTACCACTGAGAACAGTCTAGATCCATCCTCTTTGGAACCCCCTTTCAGGTAGTTGAAAGCAGCTATCAAATCCCCCCTTATTCTTCTCTTCTGCAGACTAAACAATCCCAGTTCCCTCAGCCTCCCCTCATAACTCATGTGCTCCAGCCCCCTAATCATTTTTGTTGCCCTCTGCTGGACTCTTTCCAATTTTTCCACATCCTTCTTGTAGTGTGGGGCCCAAAACTGGACACAGTACTCCAGGTGAGGCCTCACCAATGTCGAATAGAGGGGAACAATCACGTCCCTCGATCTGCTGGCAATGCCCCTACTTATACAGCCCAACATGCCGTTAGCCTTCTTGGCAAAAAGGGCACACTGTTGACTCATATCCAGCTTCTCGTCCACTGTAACCCCTAGGTCCTTTTCTGCAGAACTGCTGCTTAGCCACGCGGTCCCTAGTCTGTAACAGTGAATGGGATTCTTCCGTCCTAAGTGCAGGACTCTGCACTTGTCCTTGTTGAACCTCATCAGGTTTCTTTTGGCCCAATCCTCTAATTTGTCTAGGTCCCTCTGTATCCTATCCCTACCCTCCAGCGTATCTACCACTCCTCCCAGTTTAGTGTCATCTGCAAACTTGCTGAGAGTGCAGTCCACGCCATCCTCCAGATCATTAATGAAGATATTGAACAAAACCGGCCCCAGGACCGGCCCTTGGGGCACTCTGCTTGAAACCGGCTGCCAACTAGACATGGAGCCGTTGATCACTACCCGTTGAGCCTGACAATCTAGCCAGCTTTCTATCCACCTTATATTCCATATAGGAATGGTGTGGGTGTGTGCACGCACATAAGTAAAATTTGGAACTAAAATGGTCTTATTTGCTAAGACCTTATACAGCAAGTTTTCACTCAAAAAGTAAATACACCTCTACCCCGATATAACGCTGTCCTTGGGAGCCAAAAAATCTTACTGTGTTATAGGTGAAACCGCATTATATCGAACTTGCTTTGATCCGCCGGAGTGCGCAGCCCCGCCCCCCCCAGAGCGCTGCTTTACCGCGTTATATCCGAATTCATGTTATATCGGGTCGCATTATATCGGGGTAAAGGTGTAAAAAGCAAATTAGTGGAAATGCTCTAAGACCTTTAAAGGGTGCTTGTATGGGGATCATCAAAGTACAGAACAGGATTTTTGAGGACCCACCCAATGGGGTGTACTCCATAGGCAGTGGCGTATTATCGCCTAGGCCGAGAAGGCCTAGGCCTAGGGTGGCAAATTTGCAGAGGCGGCAAATTTAAGCACCCACGGAGAAGCTCCCCTGCTCCAGCTCGCCTCCTCCGCAAGCGCGCCACCGCGTCCTGTTTCTCTCCCCTCCCTCCCAGCGCTTGCACCGTGAAACAGCTGTTTCGTGGGGCAGGGAGGGAGGGGGCGGAGGGGGAACGCGGCGCGCTGGGGGGAAGAGGCGGGGCCGGGGCGGGGATTTGGGGAAGGGATCCAATAGGGGCAGGGAGGGGCGGAGTTGGGGCGGGACTTTGGGGAAAGGGTTGGAATGGGGGCGAGAAAAGGGTGGAGTCGGGGCGGGGCCAGGGGCGGGCGGGGAGACAATTATTTCAGGGCCTAGGGGTGGCAAAATCATTAATCCGCCACTGTCCACGGGTTGAGGGAGAAATAGCAAATTCCAACATTCACTAAGAGCAAAGGCAAGGGAGGGAAGGAGTTGTCTTTCTCCCTCATAGATCGCATGCGTCCTTGGCACCAGCCCTGCTCTGGCTACCACCAAGAGCTGGTCATAAAACCAACGTTTTTCTCATGAGAAACTTCAGGTGAAAAATCTAGGTTCAAAATTTTTTGGAATTCCTTCAGGAAGTTCTGAACCAATTTGTAAGGAAAATGTTTGTTTAGAATCAACATTTTTAAACAGAACAACAATTTTTATTTCATTTAAACACAGAATGTCATTTCATTTTTCAGTTTTAAGAAGAAATAACTTTTAAAGCCAAAATAATTTAATTGAGTATGAGGCCAGAAGGGGCCATTAGATCATCTAGTTTGACCTCCTCTATACACAGACCATTAATTTTCACCCCGACACCCCCATATTGAGCCTAGAGTTTTTAGTTAGATTAAAACATTTCAGTCCTCACGAGACTAAACTGGGTGCCACAAGCAGAGAGTGGGAGAGAGCAAAGCACCACCAAAGAAACGAAAATTGTCATTTCCAATCAACACTTCATCATAACATGTTGTTTTGCGTTATTTTTTTAAACTGAAAAGCCAAAAGGAATCAACATTTTAAGTCAAAACGAAAAATCATTGTTTCGTTTAGAAAGGTCAGTTCCAAATGAAACTTTTAGTTTTGAGATTTTCCATGAGAAAAATTTTTTTTTAATCAGAATTGACATTTTCCTGTGAAAAATGTTGATTTCAACTTTCTGCACAACGTTGTTTGACCAGCTCTACTGACATGTAAGCCTGAGGCTGCTCCTCTGCCTCTCAATCCCCACTCTCACGATCCTCACCTCGGGATGGGGAAGCAGTGCTGCTGCCTCTGGGCAGAGTACTCAGAGGACGGTGGGGAGTGGGAAGGAAGAGAAGCACTTCCAGCACAACCCACCCCCAGCTCACTCCAGCAGCCAAAGCCATAGGCACCATCTCCATGGTTGCTCTGGGGCTCAAGCACTCACGGAAAAAAGATAGTGGGTGCTCAGCAGCACCAGCCACAGCTGTTCAGTGGGGCCGCCGATCAGTTGTTTGGCTGCTGGCGGGAGGCGCTCGGGGGAGGGAGGAGAGCAGCAACTGCAGGTGGGACGGGGTCTCAGCAAAGGGGGCAGAGTGGGACAGGAAGAGGCAGAATGAGAGTGGGCCTCGGGGGAGGGGACAGAGCAGGGGCGGGAAGAGGTGGAGCAAGGGCGAGGCCTCGGGGGAAGGGGCGGAATGGGGGTGGAGCACCCACAGGGAAAAATAAAAGCGCCTGTGGCCATAGCACCCCTCTATCACCATTGCAATAGCATCTCCATTCCCCAGTGATACTATAGAACAGATCCTCCACCAGCGTTCTGACCCAAGATCTATCATTCCCCAGCATTAGCTGTCCCCTCCTGAGGACCTTCTACCTTCTTTCAGCACCAGCATCCCCTCACCTATGGTTTCTTATCATGATCCATAAGCTTTTACAGCTGCAAAGGATTGTGGGATATAATTGATTGTAAGATGATTTTTTTTAAATCACTCTTTAAATTAGATTAAACAGGATTGAGAACCACTGGTAGCATATTTTAGAAGTCAAATATACAAAATACTGGTCTTTAAAATTCTATAGATAGCCTGTTTCATTCTCTACTATACACTAGTTGGAATCTAAATATTATGTACCAAGTCTTGTAGTCCTTGGTTTTCATGGACATTTTTACTAAATAAGGACTACAAGATTTGTCCCAGAAGTTGTAATAGTTCACAGATTCATAGATTCCAAGGCCAGAAGGGATATTGTGATCATCTAGTCTGATCTCCTATATAAGGGAAGAAGAGGCAGTTAGTTGGATTTAACTTCCAATTTTTAAAATATGTCTTTTTGTCTTTGAGGAAAATAGAAAGAAGCATAAACTCTAGTAAGTCAAGTGTAAAGGTATAATTAGGCAGGCCAAAAGGGAATTTGAAGAGCAACTAGCAAAAAACCCAAAGCTAGCAGCAACAATTTTTTAAGTACATCAGAAACAGGAAGCTGGCTAAACAATCAATGGGGTGACTGGACAATCAAAATGCTAAAGGAGCACTCCAGGAAGATAAGGTCAGTGCAGAGAAACTAAAATTAATTCTTTGCATCAGTCTTCACGGCTGAGGATGTGAGGGAGATTCCCACACCTGAGCCATTCTTTTTAAGTGACAAATCTGAGGAACTGTCCCACATTGAGGTATCAATAGAGGAGGTTTTGGAACAATTTGATAAATTAAACAGTAATAAGTCACCAGGACCAGATGTTATTCACCCAAGAGTTCTGAAGGAACTCAAATATGAAATTGCAGAACTACTAATTGTGGTATGTAACCTATCATTTAAATCAGCTTCTGTACCAGATGACTGGAGGATAGCTAATGTGATGCCAACTTTTTTAAAAGGTTCCAGAGGCAGTCCTGGCAATTACAGGCCAGTAAGCTTGACTTCAATACCAAGCAATTTGGTTGAAACTAAAGTAAAGGACAGAATTATCAGACATGTAGATGAATGTGATATGTTGGGGAAGAGTCAATACGGCTTTTGTAAAGGGAAATCATGCCTCACCAATCTACTAGATTGGTGCTACAAACATGTGGACAAAGCTAATATAGGATATAGTGTACTTAGATTTTCAGAAAGCCTTCAACAAGGTCCCTCACCAAAGGCTCTTAAGCAAAGTAAGCAGTCGTGGGATCAGAGGGAAGGTCCTCTCATGGATCAGTAACTGGTTAAAAGATAGGAAACAAAGGATAGGAATAAATGGTCAGTTTTCATAGTGGAGCGAATAAATAGTGGTGTACCCCAAGGGTCTGTTCTGGGACCCGTGCTGTTCATAAATGATCTGAAAAAAAGGATAAACAGTGAGGTGGCAAAATTTGCAGATGATACAAAATTACTCAAGATAGTTAAGTACAAAGCTGATTGTGAACAGGTACAAAGGGATTTCACAAAACTGGGTGATTGTGCAACAAAATGGCAAATGAAATTCAGTGTTGATAAATGCAAAGTAAAGCACTCTGGAAAACATAAGCCCAACTATACATACAAAATGATGGGGTCTAAATTAAATGTTACCACTAAAGAAAGAGATCTTGAAGTCATTGTGGATATTTCTCTGAAAACATCCACTCAATGTGCAACAGCAGTCAAAAAAGCAAAGAGAATGTTAGGAACCATTAGGAAAGGAATAGATAACAAGACAGAAAATATTATAATGCCACTATATAAATCCATGGTATGCCCACACTTTGAATACTGCATTCAGTTCTGGTCGCCCCATCTCAAAAAGATGTATTAGAATTGGAAAAAGTACAAAAAAGGGCAACAAAAATGACTAAGGAACAGGTTCCACATGAGGAGAGAGTAAAAGGACTGGGAATGTTCAATTTATAAAAGAGATGATGAAGGAGGGATATGATAGAGGTCTATAAAATCATGAATGGTGTGGAGCAAGTGAATAGGGAAGTGTAATTTACCCCTTCACATAACCCAAGAACCAGGGGTCACCCAATGAAATTAATAGGCAGCAGGTTTAAAACAAATGTAAGGAAGGCTGCTTCATACACAGTCAACCTGCGATAGCCAGGGGATGTTATGAAGGCCAAAAGTATAACTGGCTTCAGAAAAGAGTTAGATAAATTCCTGGAGGATAGGTCCATCAATGACTATTAGCCAAGATACTCAGGGTGTCCCTAAGCCTCTGACTGCCAGAAACTGGGAATGGACGACAGGGGATGGTTCACTCAATAATTACCATGTTCTGTTCATTCCCTCGGAAGCATCTGGTACTGGCCATTGCTGGAAGACAGTATACCAGGCTAGGTGGACCATTGGTTTGACACTGTATGGCCATTCTTATGTTCTTATATAGTATTCTCACTTTCAATGAGGTAGATATGGACATTGCGTGTCCATAAAGGTACAAAGTCTACAGGTACCTGGTGAGGTATAAATGCCCTGTCACATGCATTCTTACAGGAAAAGACGTTTACCTTAGGGATGGCAAAGCACTTAATGGCTTCTCTCAGGCTTATGTAGAGAAACACTGGGAACAGTGAAATGCTTCGGACAATCATTGCAAAACGCTACATATTTTTGTCTGCACTTTCAGCCTGTCTGCAGTGGAGATAAAGCAGAATCTAACACTGAGAAATTGCTTTAGTTTGGTCTGAACATTATGGGGGATAGCTCCCTCGTATAGCTCACAACTCCCTTCCACTCCTGCAGCACTTCTGTGGGGACCATCTTGGTGAATAACTTCACAGCATAGCTCACTGGTTTACCTTTTGCCTTTTTGAATAAGGCCTTTCTCTGCCTCCTAGTCACCTGATTCAGTGTAACTTCATCAAGAGTCAGAACAGCCTAAAGGGGATGTAGAGATGATTGCTATCCAGTTTGCCCCTCACTATCCTAGCCTGACAGCATATAAGCAAACCTGCAAACCCAAACTGGGAACATATTTCCCAGCCCTCCTCCCCAGCCTCCCAGATACAACAACAAACCCAAACAGCATAGGCTGCATTGGGATTTTTGTCTGTGCAGGGCTTCTCATGCATACCTCATTTCCCATCTCTGAGGTTCCCCAAGACTGGGAAGAGTCTTGGGGAAGGAAAGTCAGAAATGAATATAAAAATGCTATCACAGCCCCTCTGGAATGTGAACAATAATCACTTGTGGAATTTTTCCTACTCTCTCAGTCATGGCTCCTGCCGCAGCCAGACCCTCAAGGCTGAGCAGCTGGCTAACCTTGGGGTAGGGGAAACGGAAAACTCAGGATGAAATGTTCATGGACATCACTGCAGAGTCCCAAAGAAAAATGAAAACAGCAGAAAGGTGGAGGCAGTGCTTGAGGTCAGAGAGGGAGAAAAATATGGAGCTCTCAAGAGAGACTGTCGGAGTGGCCAGAGACAGTGTCACAATGGCCAGCTATTGAGTAGTCATGGCAGCAGACATCATTGAAAAAGATAGGGAGATTGAGCGACAACTCTAGAGACAATACAGAGCCAGAATGCTCGGTTGCAGCACATACAGCCTTTAGGGCAGCAGGCAATGCAGTGCTGTAAACCAGGACCCAGCCATATTCTGCAGCGCTAGAGCAGTGGCTCTCAACCTTTCCAGACTACTGTACCCTTTTCAGGTGTCTGATTTGTCTGTGGACCTCACTCAAAAACAACTTGCTAATAAAATCAGACATAAGAATACAAAAGTATCACAGCACACTATTACTGAAAAATTGCTTACTTTCTCATTTTGACAATATAATTATAAACCAACTGGAATATAAATATGGTACTTACATTTCAGTGTATCATATATAGAGAAGTATAAACAAGTCATTGTATGAAATTTTAGTTTGTACTGAGTTCACTAGTCCTTTTTATGTAGCTTGTTGTAAAACTAGGCAAGTATCTAGATGAGTTGATGTAGGCCCTGGAAGACCTCTGTGTACCCCTGGTTGAGAACCACTGCCCTAGACAATACAGGGGACTGGGAACACCAACTCCGCCCTGCTATATGGCTACAGCAGTGCTCCCAGAAGCCATTCTCTTCACAGACTTAAGTTCAGAACAGTGAGATCAGCTACACCTGGGACCCCAGCTCTTTTGTGCCGTCTAAGGCCCCTAATAGCTTGCCACTCATTGTCAGAAGGGCTAAGAACAAGACGAGGCCCAGGCACAGGCTGGCATATACTCACCTGTGACTTGAATTCCCCATCCCCTTGTTGCGTTCTGCCTTCCACTGCACGACGTCACTTTCTATCTTGATTTCTTTTTTTTTCTTTTTTTTTGCACTTTGAATTTTTGTTTCACTGTTGTTCTCATTTATTTTGGTTTGCAATATAATGCAGCTTTTAATAATAAAAACTGTTGAAAATTCATTTATAGAGTCTTCAATGCATTTACATAGAAAAATCCATAGATTCTAAATAACTCATAGAGCTTTACAAAAGTATCTAGGCACAGACACAAGGTAAAGGCTGCCACAGTGTTCAACTTCTACTGTCCATAAACAACACTGCATTGCTCACAATCCATCCCAATCCCCCTCCACAGGTTAATGGCTGAATGTATAGCTGCACATTTTCAGCCCTGAGACTCAAAGTATGAGCAGGAGGCATCCCCGATAGTATTGCCCCAGTTGTTTCCATTTCCTTTTGGATGCTTTGCTGGCTGCTCAAACTGCTGAGCAAGTCTCTGCTCCTCAGCCTCCCACCCATCGCTACGACTTTCTCCCTTACTCTCACAGTCAGTGCAAAAGACAACATGCTGCTCTGATCTTTGGCAGGGTTTCTTCTCTTGCTTCCAACCTATTCCACAAACAGGACCATCTTCCTTTCAAAAGGCCAAATGCACACTCCACTACGATGCTGGAACTACTGCGGCAGTGGTTAAACAACTCCTTCCTTCTGTCCAAGCAGCCTGTGAATGGCTTCACTCACCAGGGAAGCAGGGGATAAGCTGGATCTCCTGGGATAACTGGAGCAATGTCCACACCAATAACTGGAGCAGTATCCATGCTATTAATGTACATGGGGGCAAAGAGTCCTTTCTCCATTAAGGTAAATTGAGTTCAGAAAGATCTTAGCACTGTGGCCCTTTGCAAACAATCCTGCATTTATGTCTGTAAACCTGCTGGGTAGCCAGCCAGCCAGTCCTTAGAGCACCATGGAGGAATAGGCCTTTTTTTTTATAAATTCTGCACTCTGGTTGGAGGGGTGACAAATAGGAGGCACCTGGGTCACGTCAATTGCCCTAATACAGTTTGGGAACCCCATGTGTGCAAAGCCACCAATGATCTCCTGTGCGTTACCAAGCTTTGTAACCCAGTGCAACAGTGCCTTTTCATGGCATCATACACCTGCGTGGCAATGGCCCCAATCAGAGGCCACTCGAGACAATATATGTGCCCTGCAAAATTAGCTTATTGAAGCAATTTTATGTTACTAAGTATCCATATTTTAATCATCCAGATTAGGTCAGAGGATATCCCAAGTGTAATCCAAACTAAAACTAAACAGAAGACTTTAGATAAACCAAATTCCCAAAACAGTTGCAAAACAAAAAATCAAAATAAAACAAAACCCCAAGGATCCTGATGAAGCAGTATCAATAACATATGACCTGCTCAAACAGTAAACATCTTTCCTATAACCAAATAGAATAAATGAACAACGTTTTTCTTAAGCTACTCATTTTAAAAACACCATTTTATCAGCAGATCAAGTTGAGCAACTTCATGAATTTATTAGAGGAAGTTTGCAGTCTAAGGGTTTAATCTCAAACCCATTCAAGTCACTAGAAAGACTCTCGTTGACTTCAATGGGCTTTGGATCAGGACCAAGGCCCATAGTACTAAATCTTTGGAGAAAATCATCTTACTTAGCTAACCTCCTCTCCCAAACAACCCCCCTTGATCATTTCCACTATTGGTCTTACTCATTTTGCTGAATCAAAGGTGCCCTTCTAATTGTGCTCAGTGAATCTCCTAGAGAATCTTCTTTCTGTAGTCTGGCCTGGGAACCCCCTCTCCTCTCATTCTTCCTGACTTCCAGCATTGCATCAACTATGACAACCTCTTCAGCCACTTGGTACAGTTTGCTTGAGTCTTAGACACCTTGCCCTTCTTATTCTACTCCTGTCTGTCCAAATGCTTTATTTTTGTGACTTTCCTTATTCCTAGCCCACCACAGCCTACACTAACATCCCCGAACGTTCAGTCCCTGGCCTTTTCCAGGGTTGCTTTCTTTTTGTTTGTTTGCTTGTTTTATCTCAACTCATTTGACTTCCTCCTATTTGAATTCTTCCCTGGGTATCACTTGAGACTGAAGCAGAGGAAGATTGTCCATCTGCTAAAACCTTGAGAGGGAATTCTAGCAATCGAATTAAAAAATTGTCCTGTCTTTCCATGTATATTACACAAGAACACCCTCTTCTTATTTCCCTCCTTTTCCACCAACCCTTCCCCTTTTTGTCCTTCCTCTTTCAATGTGCCACTGGTGCAGGTAATGCACTGCTGGAATGGTTACTCATTAAGCAGCTGATCCTCAGAAGCTGTCAGTGCAACTCTTTACACTGGAAGAATGTGGTGGCTCTTGAGTATGATATCACACCCGGGACTTAACAGAATTTACCAGGGGCAAAAAGAGGAGTGTGATCATCCTTGTAATTTTCTAGGTGTTTTCCTTAGAATTGTTAGCCATATATTGCATAACATTAAGGCAATAGTTTGTTCTGGAGATGTAGAACTGTAAGGTTTGCCATCGCATTATACACTTTGGAGACAGAGTAGCTGTCACTGTGTATAACACATTCTGCTGTACTATCAAAAAGGTGATTTCATACTAAGAACAGGATGCTAGGAACAGATTTGGTTCCCTTATAGGACAAAAGGTTGGTGTGTAACAGAAAACATTTTGGGACTATATAGAAATACAATTTTTATCCCCACTACTGCTATGTGAGAGGTTTTCAGCTCTAACTCATACAGCTGTCATGCAAGTGTCTTAAATCTCCAGAGTCATTTACAAGGCAGCCTGTAAATACGTGCTGCATGGAAAGGTTTGCACAGGGTTACTATGTACTGTAACCTTATCTATAGTTATGGATTACTTTAACCAATTACTCACCCCAAGATGTTCTAAGAGTTCAGCCCCCAAGATTAACTATAGAAGAGAGGTTATCAATAGAAAGGGGAACCCCATGGTACACAACAGAGAATACATAGCGCTCTTTCTATAATAATGACTTTTATCAACCAAACCAAACAAACAATACACACACTGCAATTTGGTAAAGGAGAGAGTGAGACCAATACAGAATGCATAATATTTGCATTACTCACACCATGCTTTGTGGAAAAACCGACAAGGGTTGATGAGGATGTTAGTCCTCATCCTCACCATCATCACCAGTGAGTGCCAGCCTGGTATCTCCCCCCACCACGGCATGCAGGCCAGGAAACAGCTTTTATAATGCGTTATGCTGACACCCACTGGAGTCCATACATATTTATGAAGGTTTTAACCCCTTTTCCTTATTTGAACTTCCACACCCCACTATTTTTGGGATGACCCATATTTCATAGACTAACTCATTAGTTCCCCTTATACTCATTAACATTTATGTGACCATATCACCCTAGTACCAATGGGTTATCTTAAGGAAGTCTCTAACATTTATCCTGGCTACCAATAGTCCTCTTGTGGTGTCTACTGGTCTCTCGTAGACATTATTATCCAAACTCAGCAGTTACTTTCAAAACATCAGCGTACCACAACATAGCCATAAGCCTAATAGGTTTTGTTATTAACTTACTTATGCTAACTTATCCTAAGCTCTAAGGCCTAATTTTGCTAAGCTAAATATTTTACAGGCCTGAGGCCTGTAGGCCCTGTGTTACAACATTAGTTAATCCTTATATTTCACCTCTATATCCTAAATATACTTGATACCTTTTATCCTTGGCTACAGTAGCCACCAACTGCTGTGCCAATGCAGTGTGATACACTCAGCCTGTAATGTAAGGGCTATTATGCGGGTAGATAAGCCTCAGCCATGTTGCAAGGATGACTTCAGAGGAGCATTGAACCACTGACAGTGTCCACAGGCATTCTGACTGTGAGGACACAGGCAGATAGAATGTCTCAAGGGTACTACAAGGACCATGCCAAGAAATGGGGCCTACAGTTTTGGAGGTGTAATGTCTGTGCCAGTCTGGCTTGCCAGCCAATGTGGATGGGGTGTGGGCTATGGCCCCACACTCTATCACCTCTTTGGAGTTCCTATCATCATTGACATTACTATAACCCCCCTCCTGCTTCTGCTCAGGGAGTATAAATACTGGGCTTCTGGC
Source organism: Emys orbicularis (assembly GCF_028017835.1). Taxonomy (NCBI): domain Eukaryota; kingdom Metazoa; phylum Chordata; order Testudines; family Emydidae; genus Emys; species Emys orbicularis. Next base: position 332,989,283 of record NC_088683.1, on the reverse strand, counting down.
TTAAACCCTTTAGAGCAGGGGTGGGCAAACCTTTTGGCCTGAGGGCCACATCTGGGTATGGAAATTGTATGGCGGGCCATGAATGCTCACAAAATTGGGGGTTGGAGTGTGGGGGGAGTGCGGGCTCCAGCTGGGGGTGCGGGCTCTGGGGTGGGGCTGAGGGGTTTGGGGTGCAGGAGGGTGCTCCAGGCTGGGACTGAGGGGTTCAGAGGGTGGGAGGGGGATCAGGGCTGGGGCAGGGGCAGGCAAGAGGATCAGGGTGCAGGCTCTGGGGGACACTTACCTCAAGCAGCTCCCAGAAGCAGTGGCATGTCCCCCCTCCAGCTCCTACAGGGAGGGTTCCCGGCCAATGGGAGCTGCAAGGGCGGCGCTTGTGGTGGGGGCAGCGTGCGGAGCTCCCTGGCTGCCCCTATGCATAGGAGCCGGAGGGGGGACATGCCACTGGTTCTGGGAGTGGGGCAAACCCCCGACCCCACTCCCCAGCGGGAGCTTGAGGGCTGGATTAAAACGTCTGGAGGGCCGGATGTGGCTCCCGGGCCGTAGTTTGCCCACCCCTGCTTTAGAGGGTGGGGAAAGAGCTGCCGGCACGCTTTCAGCTACACAGGGCAGAGCCAGAATCTAGAACAGAGAGAAAGAACTTTATAGTAGAATGGCTAATGGTGCCTATATTGTTGTAATGAACTAGCTAGCTCCTTCCTTCCCTTCGTGGCTGAGCAGACGTCACAGCCTGCAAACAGGAGGCATGGGGGCAAATGCACATGCCCAGCAGCAGGACAGTGCAGAGGTGAACACAATTATTTTGTTACCTTTATACCCCAGTACTGCACACCCCTAAGGACAGGTTTAGGAGCTGTTGGGTTGATCTTTATCGTTACAGTAATTGAAGTAATTGTGCCTAGGGAATTTGCACTTTTTAGTTTGAGGCAGCCCTAGGTAAGGTATCCTTGTCACGGAGTAAGGGGGGACTCAGGGCCCTGCACCCCCGGCTTCCTGCGATTCACCATGACTCTCAGCCAGCCAGTAAAGCAGAAGGTTTATTTAGACGACAGGAATACAGTCCGAGACAGGTCGTGCAGGCACAGACAACAGGATACCCCTCAGTTAGGTCCATCTTGGGGTCCTCGGGCATCCCAGCCCCCCTCCAGAGGTCAGAGCCCTCCCTGCCTGCCAGCCACCTCACCAGCCAGCTTCCCAGAGTCTGCCTTCAGCGACCCCTCCCACAGCCTTTGTTCAGTTTCCCAGGCAAAGGTGTCACCTCGCCCCAGCCCCCTCCTGGGTTCTCATGTTACAGGCTCAGGTATTTCCCTTCAGTCATTCTCCCATCCCCCAATGGAGACCATCCTAGCCACACTCCCCTGTCAGCACTTACAGATCACAGTAAGAACAGTCCCAGTTCGTCACATCTCCCCCCTTCGAGACCGAACTGAGCGGGGTCACTTCAGCCAGTGACCCGGGGAAGTTCGAACCTACCCCCGTTCCCATGGATGCCCCAGCATCCCTCCCATTCCTGGGTGAGAATTACACCAGGCCCCTCCAGTTTCACTCCCCCCCTCAGGTCGGGGGTGCTCGAGGGCATTTGCAGTTCGCATGGGGGAAGGGTTATGCGGCCTGTGCCCTTTTCCCACCCCAATACCCCTGGGGTTCCAACTGGGCTGCGGTCTTCTCCCAGCGCTCCAGTCTGGAGGTCTGTGCTTCGGGCTCTCTTGGTTCAGAGCCCCCCTTTTAACCTTGGCCACCCTCTGGAAAGGCTCCTCTATGCTGGGCAAGGGTCCTAAAGCCGTTTTCCCCTTGTCCCGGGCCCTCCTTCCCCTCTGACAGGGGTCACAGGATCGGCAGTACTGCCGGACAGTAACAAAGACCCCAGGCCAGTAAAAGCTCCGTAGCAGCCTCTGCTGGGTACGCCAGGTTCCCTGGTGCCCTGAGAGGGGAATGTCATGGGCCCGGTACAGCAGCTGGCGGCGATACTTCTGGGGTACCACCAGCTGCCTCCTGAACCCCCCTGACTCCATTTTCCCTGGGGGAGCCCATTCTCGGTACAGGAACCCCTTCTCCCACAGGAACCTTTTCCGGCCACCTCTCCCCATGGCCTGTACCGCACCGAGGTCCGCCAGGTCCCTTATCTTCCGTAAGGAGGGGTCTTTCTGCACCTCGGCCTGGAACTCAGCAGCTGGGACAGGGATGGCCACCTGCTCTCTCTTGCCGGCTGGGTCTGAGGCCGCAGCCTCCCTGAGCCGTGTCCCTGGGCGTTCCCTCCCCACCAGGTTAGGGTCCTGCACCTCGGGCAAGGCACCCTCCCCAAGGCCAGGGCGCAGTGCCCCTCGCCGGCTCTGACTGCAGGTCACAACCAGTGCACTTGGTGGGTTGCTTGACCAGTCCTCCAGGTCCCCCCCCATCAACACCTCAGTGGGCAAATACGGGTGCACCCCCACATCCTTGGGGCCCTCCTTGGCCCCCCACTTCAGGTGTACCCTCGCCACGGGCACTTTGACTGGTGTCCCGCCCACCCCCGTCAGGGTCAGGTAGGTGTTGGGCACCACCTGCTCTGGGGGCACCACCTCGGGCCGGGCCAGCGTCACCTCTGCGCCCGTATCCCAGTATCCATCGACCTTCCTCCCATCCACCTCCAGGGGAACGAGGTACTCTTTCCGGAGGGACCGCCCCGCGCCCACCGTATAAACCAAAAACCCTGAGTCTGGAGCATCCCGCCCCGCAGAGGAGCAGGCCTGGAGCTCTCCTCCCTCCTTAGCAGGTGGTACTCTGCCAGCCCCCCTTCCCTGGGAGTGCTGCCTCTCGCCCGGCTGGGTCTCTACCCAGTCAACCCTCTGTGGGTTTGGTCTGCTCAGTCTGTCCCTGAGCCTGGGGCACTGGGCCCGTATGTGACCTCTTTGGTCACAGTGATAGCAGACCATGTCCCAGGGGTCCCCTCGAGTGGGTTGGATGGACCTGACGCTGGATCTTCCCCTTTGGTGGGGTTTCTCCGCATTTTCCCGCTGGGATGGCCCATGGTGACTCTCGCTCTGCGTTGAGGTGGGACTGTTCCTTTGGGACTCCTCCCTGCCAGCCCCTGACCGGCTCTTTACAAACTCATCGGCCAGCCGGCCTACATGTCGCGGGTTCTCTGGCTTTTTGTCCACCAACCACAGCCTCAGGTTGGATGGGCACCGCTCATACAGTTGCTCCAGTACCAGCAGTTTAACCAGGTCCTCCTTTGTCTGGGCCCCAGCAGCCCACTTGCTGGCGTATCCTTCCATGCGGACGGCTAGTTGCAGATATGAGATCTCCGGGGTTTTATCCTGACTCCGGAACCTTTCCCGGTACATCTCAGAAGTCAGCCCAAACTCACGTAGCAGGGCCTTTTTGAATAGTTCATAGTCCCTTTTTTCCGCCTCTTCCAGTTGGCGGTACAAGGCCAAGGCTTTGGGGTCCAGTAAGGGGGTGAGAGCCCGGAGTTTGTCTGCAGGATCAACCTGGTGCAGCTCGCAGGCCGTCTCAAAGGCATCCAGGAAGTCATCCATGTCCTCCCCCTCCTTACGTGGGGCCATGATGCACTTATCAAAGCTTCGTGCAGTCCTGGGTCCCCCCTCACTCACCGCAGCCGGGGTCTCGCGGCCCTTCAGCCTCGCCAGTTCCAGTTCATGATGCCTTTGTCTCTCATTCTCCTCCCGTTCATGCTGTCTCTGTCGCTCTTCATGCTGTCTCTGGTGTTCACGATCCTCCAGCTCTCTCAGTTTTAGCTCTATCTCCCATTCCAGCCCATTCCGCTCCACGGATGCTGCGCGTGGCCGGGAGGATCCCCTGCTGGCCGGCGAGCGTTGCCGGGAGGATCCCCTGCTGGCCGGGGGGGTCCCTGCGCCCTCGGTATTTGCTGGGCTCCTCCCCACCCTTCCCCTAGGCGTAGGAAGGAGGGGTCTTGGGAAGCCCTCAGCAGCCGGCTGACCACTCCCAGATGGGACAGACACTGGGGCCTGCGCTGCATCTGCCAGGCTGCTTCCCTCGGAGACAGGGATCAGTTCATTCGCGCGATCTCCCTTCTCCAGCTGGGCAATGAGCTGTTCTTTGGTGAGCCTCCCAATGCGCACCCCCCTCTGCTTGCACAGCTCCACCAGGTCGCTCTTAAGCCGCTTGGCATACATCTTCCTGCTGGCCGCTCACAGGCCTGGGTGCTCACCGCTCCCCACCGTTTCCAGGGAGACCCCTAGTGTGCCAGTCCTTCTCGAGGTCACCACCTCTCTGCCAGGGTCGAGCTGCAGACTCCTCCGCCCCTGGGACCGCTCACTGCGATCCCCCGGGGGACCCTGTTACTGCAAAAGTCCTTCTCGCTGGTCACACACTCCCAGGGGTGATAACCGTCTCTCTCTGACTCCTCAGCACGCCTGGTCCCCGTCAATCCCCCTTCGTTTTACTTCTCCCCAGTCACTTACTGCAGGAAGCGCCGTCCACGGGGTGCAGTACATCCCACCGCTGCCACCAGTTGTCACGGAGTAAGGGGGGACTCAGGGCCCTGCACCCCCGGCTTCCTGCGATTCACCATGACTCTCAGCCAGCCAGTAAAGCAGAAGGTTTATTTAGACGACAGGAATACAGTCCGAGACAGGTCGTGCAGGCACAGACAACTGGATACCCCTCAGTTAGGTCCATCTTGGGGTCCTCGGGCATCCCAGCCCCCCTCCAGAGGTCAGAGCCCTCCCTGCCTGCCAGCCACCTCACCAGCCAGCTTCCCAGAGTCTGCCTTCAGCGACCCCTCCCACAGCCTTTGTTCAGTTTCCCGGGCAAAGGTGTCACCTCGCCCCAGCCCCCTCCTGGGTTCTCATGTTACAGGCTCAGGTATTTCCCTTCAGTCATTCTCCCATCCCCCAATGGAGACCATCCTAGCCACACTCCCCTGTCAGCACTTACAGATCACAGTAAGAACAGTCCCAGTTCGTCACAATCCTCTGGACTCAGAATGGACTAGCCTAGTCCTCAGGGTGCTAAAGAAGTGCTTTACACATGAGGTGTTGGTATATATGTAAGTCGTTAATAGAGAAGGTGGCAGTAGATGGCTCTGAAGAACTATGTACCGTAGTTCATGGGCTTTGTGGGATCAATTACATTTCTTCCTGTTGTGCACCACAAGTGGCACCCTCTGTGCAGCTCTTTACTGCTTTAATTCTTTATTATGGCTGTCTGGAGGCACTGAGTCAGATTAATAATGGCTGTGAGCAGCATTTCACTGCCTGCTGCAATGCAAATGCATGAGAACATCAGTGAGAAATTGGAGCATCTTCAGGCCACCTGGATGAATTATGAAGTGGCTCAGAGGCTGGACAAAGACAGCATGGCAATCAGAGTGGCTCCACTGCCCACAGAAGTGGGTGGACTACTGCCTCGTTTGTCAGCATTTACAGTTAGCAGATGGTGAGAAAGGCAGATGCAACCAAAGTCTTAGATGCTTTAGAAAAATACTTGTGCCTAAAAATATAGATAGTATGTGAGATTCCCTAGAGTGCTTACCTACAACTTGTGATAAACAGAGCACGCTACCAAATACCAGAGGGGCCAGTATCTCACAACACTCACTGAAAGTGGGGTTAATTGCAGTATTATTATTACAGTGCCTTTTCAATTACCAGGCCAGATACTCAGCTGGTATAGATGGGTATAGCTCCAGAGAAATCAGCAAAGATCATAATTTATATTACGAGACCAAACCAAGTGGGAAATTATCTCAGTACCTGCAGTATTCAGTTAATAGATTTGAGCCAGTCTGGAGATCTTTGCTACAAATAATGCCGTATTTCTGTTGTTTTGTTTTTTAACTGCCTACATACAGTATTTCCCTGATGGACTGAAATGGATTTTTTTGAGCAACAGTAACAAGTAACCATAGCAACACAGAAGCCAAATAAATGAGAGAAATATGAAATGCAATAGCAAACATGACCTTAAATTTAAGCAGCCATGTTTCAGTCAGCTACATTTATCATCCGTTCATAGTTATAGGCCTGCCTCACGTTCCTTAGCCCACTAAGAGTATGTCTACACTGTGATAAAATCTCCACAGCACTGAGTACCAGAGCCTGGGTCAGCTGACTCAGGTTTGCAGGGCTCAGGCTGCGGGGCTAAAAATTGCAGTGCAGACATTCAAGTCTGGGCAGGAGACCGGGCTCTGAGACCCTCCCTCACAGGGTTCTCACAGCCTGGGCTCCAGCCCAAGCCTGAACATCTACATTGAACTTTTATGGCCCTGGCCAGCTGTAGCCATGCAGCAGGACTTTTATCCCAGTGTAGACATAGCCTAAGGGTCTCATCCTGCTCCCACTAAGGTCAGTTTTTACCACAGACTTTAATTGGAGCAGGAACAGGCCCTAATTATAACTGGTGGCATTGTGTCATGTTCGTTATGTAACATGAAGTAGGCTCAGGTTCTAGTGGTATGAAGGAAAGCAAGGATGGAGCTGAGCTTAGCTCAGCAGTCACTCTCCTCCCTCTGCCATCCTTCAAGTGTTTAGATACACCCAGAGATAAAGTCATGGGGGGAGGGTGCATTTTAATGCTTGTCTAGTGTCATAGTTCATTTATCCCGAGTGAGCTGCATGAAGTCTGAAATGAAACATGCTGCCCCAAATGATGTGAACTGAAGATTTGTATTTAAATATTAAAATAAACAATCCTCTTCTCTCTGTGTGTTATTATCAGCTAACAAATTAATGTGGTTTGCAGACAGTGCTTAGATATTAGAGATTGGCCAGGGCAAAAATTATAGATTAAAACACACCGGGCACAGTCTCTTGCCACAGACAATGGGTCTGCACTGAACTTTAGGGGATGTTGAAAACGGAACCCAGATACAAATTTTGCAAATGGCCTCAAATTTTACCATATGCCAAACCAAAATTTCAGCTCTAAACTTTCCCTCTGCTCCTGTCCTTTGATCGTGGTGTGGGGGAGGGGGGGCTTTCCACAATCCAAATCTACCCTAGGGTTGCATTTTCCCTCTCCAGTCCATTTCCCAGGGTTTCGCACCTTTTAACTCCTCTGTTGATGCTTTGGGGATGAGTGAAACAAGACACAAAATTATACTGGGGGATGATGACAGCCCTTGGTGCTTATTATGAATGCAGGTGAGAGGCAGTTTACAAGAGAGCTGTGGTGCTCATAACATGCATTAGGGAAATGAGAATCCCAGCAGACCGGCGCAATGCTATTAGCATCGCCACAAGAGAGCAGCTGTTTACAATCAATGAAATATTTATAAAATAAACTTCTGGATTTTGATTAGGATTTTTAATAAGATGTCACTTCCTCTGATTGATGCAGCATTGGAAAGGCATAAGGTCAGACTCTTGCAGGAAAGGCTGACTAAGAAGGAAAGCATATTGTGTTCAGCTCTCTTTTATTATTATTTGTATCGCCCTAGTGCCAAGGAGCTCTAGTCATGGACCTGGACCCTCTTGTTGTAGGCTCTGTACAAACACAGAACTGGCAACGGTGACACAGAGTTCCTAGAAAATACATACTGGACACCATCAGACTTCATCAATATGCTTAAAAGGACTGACAAAAAGTGAACACTGAACCAGGTATACATTAAGGGCTTGATTGTTCCTGGCCCTTGTACAATTGTGCAGATAGAAGATAGTAAAAAGAGCCTTTATTTCCCCTGAGGATGGCTGCAGATTGCTCCATCCTGGCAAGTCTAGGGTTCCAGCTGCTTCAAAGGGAACAGGGAGGGCAGGGTGTGAAAAATACAATCAGCCAAATTTGCCTTCTTTAAACTACAATGTGCAGTTCACACAAACAAACAATGGGCCAGTCAAAAGAGCTATGCCAATTTATACCAGCTGAGGAACTGGCGGTGCCCTCCTCCCCCCACCCAGTGCTTCCATCTTTTCTCAGGAATACCTGTCAGAGATTGACGTAGGTAGAAATCTATATATAACTTCATGTGGGAGTAATTCACTAACCTCTGATGCACAGAGAGCATGGGAAGATTTATGGAAACATGTATAGTTCCACTAAGGAGAGGTAAGGGAGCGCGTGCATAGATTGCAAAAAGGTACAGCTGGACTGAAAATAAACCTGAACATAATGATGATTATTGTTAGTAGTTACACAAAAGAGACATTATCCTAAATAAGGAAATCATGGAGCAATTGGGATAATGATACACCCTATTTTGGATCCTAATCCCTAAAGAGACTCAGCAGGGGCATCAGCATCCATCCGGGCAGACCCCTTTCCAAATATAAGGACTTCCTAAGCAGAGTGATGCAAGGAAAGAACAGAAGTAACAGTGCATTAAGGAAGATGAAAGACAAGAGGAAGTCATGTATTTTTCAGACAATGATCTAGTACATTCCCTCCCCCAACAGGAAAATAATATAGTAAATACAACTATATAAATAAAAATGTTAGATATCACACAATTGCCACATTCTTAATTTGGAGCGCTCTCCTCTGCTCTGTATGTAAATCTTAAATTAGGCATGTTTGGGATTAACCTCATTTTGGTTTGTGGTTATAGAAGTTCTACAAAGAGTTACCAGTACCCAAGCTTGCCAAAGGATGAATTCTCCATCACTTGGAGATATTAAATCAAGATTTTGTAACTTGTTAAAGGAGATGTTCTAGCTCAGCCAAATGCTACTGGGCTTGATTCAGAAATCATAGGGTGAAATTCTATGGCCTGTGTTATGCAGGAGATCCAACTAGATGATTAGCTTCCATATGAGGAGAGATTAATAAGACTGGGACTTTTCAGCTTGGAAAAGAGATGACTAAGGGGGGATATGATAGAGATCTATAAAATCATGACTGGTGAGGAGAAAGTAAATTAGAAAGTGTTATTTACTCCTTCTCATAACACAAGAACTAGGGATCAACAAATGAAATTAATAGGAAGCAGGTTTAAAACAAACAAAAGGAAGTATTTCTTCACACAACGCACAGTCAACCTGTGGAACTTTTTGCCAGAGGATGTTGTGAAGGCCAAGACTATAACAGGGTTCAAAAAAGAACTAGATAAGTTCCTGAAGGATAGGTCCCTCAAAGGCTATTAGCCAGAATGGGCAGGGATGGTGTCTCTAGCCTCTGTTTGCCAGAAGCTGGGAATGGGCAACAGGGGATGGATCACTTGATGATGATTACCAGTTCTGTTCATTCCCTCTGGGGCACCTGGCATTGACCACTGTCGGAAGACAAGATACTGGGCTAGATGGACTTTTGGTCTGACCCAGTATGGCCGCTCTTATGTTTCCTGAGAAATCTAAAATTTTCAATAAAGCAAAAGTTCAGATTTAGTGTGATTTTTATTTGTGATGTGCTAAAACAGAATAGTTTGCAAAATAGCCTTCTTCTAAGTCCTGATCCAAAGCTCACTGTCCTTCCATTGACTTCAATGGGTTTTGGATTAAGTCTTTATTCAGTTTGTCACTTGTGCCTTACCTGCTCTTACAAACTCTGGATGGGTCTAGGTGCCAAAAGTCACCAAATAAGTGGATAAAAACTTTCAGTTTTACTCTTCATAGTTGCAAAATCTTTGGAACAGTTTCAGTAAAACATCAAAAAGGCAGAAAGAATAAAGCTTTGAAATGCTGCACCTATAATTAAATGATATTTTAGTGTTTTGTTTTTTAAATACAGCAAAGTTATTTGTTTTTACAGAGCCTTAAGTTAACAATATATCTATGACCTGATTTTCAAAGGCTCTGAATACCCATGGAGATCAAGCTATAACTTTTTCCATATGGTAAATGACTCTCGGCAGCCCTCTGCTTAAATACTGTTCATGGATAATAAAACCATTGCACCAGGTCAAATTTCTTCCTAGAATCTTCAGAAGAAAATATGAGAAAACTGTATTGTATTAAAAAAACACCTAGTATTATGGTTGTTTCTTGCTTAACCTACCTGTGTGATTAAAACTTTGTGGTCTGGGTTGATGAGAGCCAGTGTGAGCAATGTGGTGACTACGTTCTGACTTTAGAAACTCTGAATCCACACGTTGCAAAGAGATGGCTATTGAAGGACAGTCATCTGGGTTCTAACCTTACACTGGAATCAGCATCGCATCTGCTCTGCAACCAATATTTTTCATGAAATGCATTGAACATATCTTTGAAGGAGATAGTAGGCAGAAATACATTGTATAGGCTTCTATGCCAAAGCTATGTGAGCCCAGGACTCTCAGGTTTCAGCTTAGTGACAACTTTATAAGACTTCTGGGGCACAGACCATGTCTTCCTCCCTGGAATGCACCTAAATACACTTGCACTGAATGGATAATAAATAATGTGAAGGGTTGGGTCAAACCTCTTTGAAACTGGGAGGTGTAACCAATGATCTTCATTGAAGATTGCCATTAAGCTCCTTAATATAATCATGTAGCTGAAAGACAGTGGCCTCCACCCAAAACACGGGCCATATTAGATATTACAACTCTAGGCAGTATCTTTGAGGCCCACTGAATTAAATTTATGAATGTTTTACATATGATTGTGTTTTATTCCATCGGAGGAGGGAGGGAGGAGTGTTACCACAGCTTCTCACTAAAAAACAGTGGTGGGTGATTAAAGAAAGTCACTGAGACTAAACAGCTCTAGAGGGGTACCACCTCCTGTGGAGGCTTGTGTATACTGGTTCAAACTGGGTTTTCCAGAGACTCAAGCAAAGAAATGGCTTTTGGCATAAAAAGGCTGAGTCTGAACTGACACAGGGCGTTCTTTCTAAACCAGCAAATGGACATGAACTTTTGTCATAGGGGGCCTGTTGACATGTGCCTCCTCACATGCACCCCTCTATGGCCTCAGGGAAGCCCTGCAAGTGGCCCCTCACCTCTGGTTCCCTCTTGAGTCTTCAGATAAACTCAGTACCTCTTTCAGAGCATATAAACAGCCCTTTTTGTGGGGTTAATTAATTACTAAAAGTCCCACTACCAAAATCCAAAATCCATCTAGCACAAACCAAACAGCATATTCATTTCAACAGTCCAGCACCAAGTATAGCTCCAGCATCTCTCACAACTTCTCACCCCAGCTCCCAGCACAACCTCAAGGTCTCTCACCGTGCTTCATCCCAGCACCCGGGGACGGTTCAAGCATCTCTCACCACATCTCACTCCAACTGGGGTGTTTCTCTGCCCTGTTTCCCTTCCAGATAGAATTCCAGCTCTTGCCTGGAGACATCAGTGGACTCACTCCTCATCATTCCCCAGCCTCCAGCCCTCTGGCTTCAGCTTTCCAGCTCAGAAAGCCAGCAGGCATCTTCCTCTGCTGTTCTCAGCCTTCAGCCCTCGCAAGCCATCACTCTCTGGCCTGAGGAAGTTTGTAGTTGATTGACTGACTGCCTCCCTGCCATCCATTTTCAGCAGCCTGGTCTGGCTCCACTGCTCAACCAGGGAATTCTCACCATTCCATCCTTCGGGGCATCCCCTCCCTAAAGCACTTGGCCCAGCTCTGCTCATTCTCTGAGCTCTCAGGGCTCTGGACTCTCCCTTTCTAAACTCTGAGCACTGAACTCTCCCTCGAAGCTCTCGTGCGCTCTCTCTCTCACACAGAATTCTGGACCCTGGGTTCTGAACTCCCCTCTGAGGCGTCTGCCCATTTACAACTCCCAGGGGGAAGCCCCACCCTCCTCATTACACCAAAATAGGGCACAGCTAGACTGGAACAGGAGAATTATACCCCATTTCATTTAATGAGCTAGCTATCCTATCACAGGAACCCAATTCTGCAGAAGGGTTGGAAGGACTTTGGACTAATGGGGCCCCATAAGACTGATGGATGACTCCTGGTATGTTTAGTGTGGGTTTAAATCTGTGTATTGTTTGTATTATGTTTGCTTTTCAGTGCTGTTACCTTAAGAATAAATGTGCTTACTTTAAAAGAGCTGTGTGGTAGCTTGTGACTGCTGGCAATACACGGTTCACAGCCTCAGAGAGAAAGCAAAACATAGGCCCTGGCCTTTAGGCAGGCTAGCTTGCTGGGGTTATTACAGTGTAAGGGAGCTGTGCAGCCCTAAAACCCTCCGGCCATAATGGTATGGGACAAGAGTCTCTCCCCAGAGACAGGTAACGACTGCAGACCTGAGACCCGACTGGGCACTCCTGGAGTGCACCACACAGGGGCGGATAGAGGGGCACTTACCCTGAAACTGTGAAAAACAACGGCACATGTAGGCAGACAGGTTTTGCTGGCTATTTTGGTTTGTGTGTGTGTGTGCGAATGTTTGTGTTTCAGTGAAAGAAACAGCAGAAGGACTAGAGAAGCTGAGAGAGAAGGCAGCAAGGAAGCACCAGACACAGCCAACTCAACAAACACTGGGAGCGTGGTCCTGAGAAAAGCCGAGAGAGAGAGAACTTATTGGGCTGAGTGCTGGCTGAAAGGGTCTTGGAGCTATGAGCAAAGAAACTGCCCCCTGCTGTTTCATTCTCCCAGTGTTCAAGAAAGAGACTTGGCATATTCTTTGTAAATAAATAGGATTGCATCAAAGAAGCGCCTGACCCACTCATCAATTTCTCCTTCTAACGGAAACAACCTGCAGGGCCCCAAACTTTGGCTAACTGCTTCAGTCACAAAGGGGTAACACTAATAATAATTTCCTGAAGGGTAATGACTAATCAATCTTTGTAACACCCTCTCTTCCAGAATCCCAGAGAGAGGTTACCTTTTAGTACTTGGTTAGAACTGCATTCAAAGCATCCTTTTCTTTGCTGCTTGTGATTATATGTGTTCACATTGAGCCTATTTCAATATATATATATGACTTGGCTGATTTCCCAGACTGTTCTGTTCCATAAGTCTGAAAGACAACAAAAATACAACTTGCAGCAAACGCACACTGTGAATAATAGGGCTCTGATATCTTTTTGCCATAGCTACCGTATCTCTTTACACTATAAAGTTTCCTTGGTAACCACTTCATAACTTGTATTTATTTCACAGACAGCAGAATGCCTGTCACTCTCGGCTACAAGAGCTCATTAAGGGCCAGGTGGACATTATCTGACTTCAGAAGGACTTGTTTGGATGAAATATTGTTACAGTGGAGAAGCTGTGGTTTAATATTTCAGCTAAAGTTTGGTTTAATTGTTCCTTCAGATGACAAGACTATGTCAGGAAACATTAGAATGGTTAGATGACCCCCCCAAAGGGTATAGGAGAATAATCCACTATAACATTTTATTGAAGAAAAACCTTCATTTCCTCATATGGTATTAATAAATGTAGCTACAAAGGGTCAGCTCACAATGTACTTAGTTGACCTAGCTGGCAAGAGAATGAGACCATATATGGCCTGAGGACTGCAACTAAAATCTCCCCATGCAGTAGAGAAATACATCAGAAGAAATCAAAAAGCTACATTAATTGTTTGGTGAAAGAAATGAGGATTTATAGTGCTACATATGGCTGCATATAGCCAAATATAGATACTTAAAGTTAGACACTTTAATCAAGGGTGCTGGAACAGGGTCCAGAGGGCCATGGCCCCATCACTTTTTACCAGCCGTAAGGGCGAGCGACGGGGTGGGAGTGGGTGGAGAGAAGTGAGCGGGGGTGCGGTCTTGGGGGATAGAAGCAGTGTGAGGGTTGGGGCTCAGGGAGAAGGGGTGGTGCGGGGACGGGACCTCATGGCAAGGGGCAGCGCAGGGGATGGGGCCATGATTCAGGTGCCACCAGCCCCCCACTCTTAGGGGGCTTCCGCCGCTCCTGACTTTAATCTATGTTAAGGCACTTAAATAAAAATGTCTTGATTTCATAGAATCATAGAATCATAGAATATCAGGGTTGGAAGGAACCTCAGGAGGTCATCTAGTCCAACCCCCTGCTCAAAGCAGGAACAATCCCCAACTAAATCATCCCAGCCAGGGATTTGTCAAGCCTGACCTTAAAAACCTCTAAGGAAGGAGATTCCACCACCTCCCTAGGTAACCCATTCCAGTGCTTCACCACCCTCCTAGTGAAAAAGTTTTTCCTAATAGCCAACCTAAACCTCCCCCACTGCAACTTGAGACCATTACTCCTTGTTCTGTCATCTGCTACCACTGAGAACAGTCTAAATCCATCCTCTTTGGAACCCCCTTTCAGGTAGTTGAAAGCAGCTATCAAATCCCCCCTCATTCTTCTCTTCTGCAGACTAAACAATCCCAGTTCCCTCAGCCTCTCCTCAGAAGTCATGTGTTCCAGCCCCCTAATCATTTTGTTGTCCTCCACTGGAGTCTTTCCAATTTTTCCACATCTTTCTTGTAGTGTGGGGCCCACAACTGGACACAGTACTCCAGATGAGGCCTCACCAATGTCGAATAGAGGGGAATGATCACGTCCCTCAATCTGCTGGCAATGCCCCTACTTACACAGCCCAAAATGCCGTTAGCCTTCTTGGCAACAAGGGCACACTGTCGACTCATATCCAGCTTCTCGTCCACTGTAACCATTGGGTCCTTTTCTGCAGAACTGCTGCCTAGCCATTCGGTCCCCAGTCTGTAGCAGTGCATGGGATTCTTCTGTCCTAAATGCAAGACTCTGCACTTGTCCTTGTTGAACCTCATCAGATTGCTTTTGGCCCAATCCTCTAATTTGTCTAGGTCCCTCTGTATCCTATCCCTACCCTCCAGCGTATCTACCACTCCTCCCAGTTTAGTGTAATCTGCAAACTTGCTGAGAGTGCAGTCCACGCCATCCTCCAGATCATTAATGAAGATGTTGAACAAAACCGGCCCCAGGACCGACCCTTGGGCACTCTGCTTGATACTGGCTGCCAACTAGACATGGAGCTATTGATCACTATCCGTTGAGCCCGACGATCTAGCCAGCTTTCTATCCACCTTATAGTCCATTCATCCAGCCCATACTTCTTTAACTTGCCGGCAAGAATACTGTGGGAGACCGTATCAAAAGCTTTGCTAAAGTCAAAGAATAACACATCCACTGCTTTCCCCTCATCCAGTTATATCATCATAGAAGGCAATTAGGTTAGTCAGGCATGACTTGCCCTTGATGAATCCATGCTGACTGTTCCTGATCACTTTCCTCTCCTCTAAGTGCTTCAGAATTGATTCCTTGAGGACCTGTTCCATGATTTTTCCAGGGACTGAGGTGAGGCTGACTGGCCTGTAGTTCCCCGGATCCTCCTCCTTCCCTTTTTTAAAGATGGGCACTACATTAGCCTTTTTCCAGTCATCCGGGACCTTGCCCGATCGCCATGAGTTTTCAAAGATAATGGCCAATGGCTCTGCAATCACATCCACCAACTCCTCTAGCACCCTCGGATGCAGTGCATCCGGCCCCATGGATTTGTGCTCATCCAGCTTTTCTAAATAGTCCCGAACCACTTCTTTCTCCACAGAGGGCTGGTCACCTCCTCCCCATGCTGTGCTGCCCAGTGCAGCAGTCTGGGAGCTGACCTTGTTCATGAAGACAGAGGCAAAAAAAGCACTGAGTACATTAGCTTTTTCCATATCCTCTGTCACTAGGTTGCCTCCCTCATTCAGTAAGGGGTTCACACTTTCCTTGACTTTCTTCTTGTTGCTAACATACCGGAAGAAACCCTTCTTGTTACTCTTAACATCTCTTGTTAGCTGCAACTCCAAGTGTGATTTGGCCTTCCTGATTTCACTCCTGCATGCCTTAGCAATATTTTTATACTCCTCCCTGGTCATTTGTCCAATCTTCCACTTCTTGTAAGCTTCTTTTTTGTGTTTAAGATCAGCAAGGATTTCACTGTTAAGCCAAGCCATTTGTTACTGAATTGGTGAAATCTAATTATTGAACACACCACCGGTTTGGAGTGTCTGCTCTGTTTTCTGCTCGGAGGTAGGCACTCACGGTCGTGAGCCACTCTATACAGCGTGACATACCTAAAATAGATTTTCCATACATCACAGTGTCATGATTTTAAAGTTTGCTGTCTTAAAATAGCAAAAGTAGAAAAAAAAATTTCCCACCCTTGGAAATGATGGATTGGGGGTTACTTTAAAAAGGCTTTATATCAAGATGTTCAGGGAATAATAGAACGGTTAATAGCCATTGATGGACCTATCCTCCATGAACTCATCTAGTTCTTCTCTGACTCCAGTTACATTTATGGCCTTCACAACATCCCCTAGCAATGAGCTCCACAGTCTGACCGTGTAACAACAGTGTGTTGTGTGAAGAAATACCCCCCTTGCCGAGGTGCTGAGCAATCCAACTCCAGTTCAAGCCAGTGGGAGCTGGGGTTTCTCAGCAATATCAAGTCACTTTTATTTAGGTGGCTAATTATGGATTTAGATGCCTAAACTTGACTATTTTTGCCATCATGCCATAAATATACAGGTTTCCATACTGCACCATTTCATCCAAGCAAAGCCTTCCAGGGTGGTGAACTGATCAGGTGTGATGGTTTGAGGAGGGGAGCTGTAAACAAGAGTGCTCTTGAGGTAGAGCTCTGGGGAAGGATGTGCCTAAGCTCCAGGAGTGCCGTGGGGCCCCACTTCCAATGAGGGGTATCAGAGTGAGAGTCTGTGCCAAGGAAGTGTGCCAGAGACTACCCACTGACCAAGTGGTGTTTAAAAAAGCATACGGACCCAGAGTCCAAACACAGTAGCCTGGTGAATGTCCAGAACTTACAAATGTAGATTTTGTTTGTTAGGTAACTGCACTCAAAAACAAAACAATGTAAAACTTTAAAGCCTACAAGTCCACTCAGTCCTACTTCCTATTCAGACAATCGCTAAGACAAACAAGTTTGTTTACATTTACGGGAGATAATGCTGTCTGCTTCTTAGGCTATGGCTACACTGGCGCTTTACAGCGCTGCAACTTTCTCGCTCAGGGGTGTGAGAAAACACCCCCTGAGCGCAGCAAGTTACAGCGCTGTAAAGGGCCAGTGTAAACAGTGCCCCAGCACTGGGAGCTGTACTCCCAGCACTGTAAGCTAATCCCCTCGTGGAGGTGGAGTACCTGCAGTGCTGGGAGAGCTCTCTCCCAGTGCTGGCGCGCGACCACACTCGCACTTCAAAGCGCTCCCGCGGGAGCGCTCCCGTGGCAGCGCTTTGAAGTTTCGAGTGTAGCCGCGGCATTATTTACAATGTCACCTGAAATTGAGAACAGGCGTTCGCATGGCCTGTAGGAAAGGGAAAAGCTCACATTTTAGGAGTTCTCCCTACACCTTCTCACTGTAACCTTGTCTAGATTAGGAAAATAGGTTGTTTTGGGAACCTGTTTTCTTTTTCACATATGCTTTGAGCAGCAGTGAAATGATTAACAGTGTAGACATTTTGTCATTTGGCACCTGAGTTAACACCTCCTTGACGTGAAGAGGGCAGTTCATACCCTCTGTTGCTTCAGATTCTCTGCAGACTCAGGCACATGCTGACACTCAGGTCACATTTTCAGGGGTTTTGCTGCAACAGCTAGAAAGTTTGGTTTTTAAATGAAAGCTGAGACTTTGGAGTGCAAGCCTGCAGCCAAACACAAAGTATGCAGGTTGAATTACCCAGTCCAAGCAGTGGACTGAGGGCTGGTTTAAGGATTCTGCTCTGGCACTATTCCCAGCCCCCTGTGTAGGGCACATTGGGATTGAAGTTAAGGAAAAGAAGTCTCAGAATGGAAAGGTAGCCACAGCAAACTGCCCTATGGTTAATCTCAGTTACCCAGGACTCCTTGGAGGCATGGAAAATGTAACATAAGTAAGAGCAGCCTTGAGACTAACTGCCTGGGGCACCAGTAGCCCCAAAGCCTGAGCACTAAGGTGGCTTAAAGCCATGTCCCCCACCTCCTTCTCCTCCCTTCCCCATTCCTTTGCTCAATGCAGGAATGGAAAGCTGAAAAATGGGCCCCTTGTTTTTAGCCAGGTTGTCATTTAGCTGGTATATTAATTTTTCAAAGGATGCTGTTTCCCATCCACAGTTTTTTAGTGTATGGGAGCAGGTGCACCACCTGGGTAGCATTAATCATTTAGCACATTATAGTGCACTAGTTACCAACTGTTTTCTTGGGGCAGAGAGACTTGGGATTTGAAGTTGTTTAATAGTACTGAAATGGTAAACCCAGGTGTTGGTGTCCTAGTACACATTTCAGAACTTCACTCATCTAGTTCTATATTAAGATTAGGCAGGGGTACGCCCACAGTATGTGTCCAGTGTCACACTTGTGCTTCTCACATCTTCAGCACTGATAGTTATTCATCAGGTCACATTGCCACAGAAAAGCAGGAAACTAGTCTCTGCAGGATGTATTTATTTCAGATGAGGCATTTTTGAGCCCCTCTGATTGAGTGACAAGGTGTTTATAGGATTCTGTCCCACTCTTTGTTTATTAAACATAGACCAAACATAAAGAAGAAAACAAAATCATCATCAATAAAGTTTGCAGATGACACAAAAATTGGGGGTTGGTAAATAATGAAGAGGACAGGTCACTTATACAGAGTGATATGGATCAGTTGCTAAACTGGGCGCAAGCACACAATATGCATTTTAATATGACTACTTGTAAACGAATGCATGTGGGGGGAAAAGAATGTAGACCATACTTACACGATGGGGGCCTCTATCCTGAGAAGCAGTGACTCTGAAAGAGATTTGGGGGTCATGGTGAATAATTAGCTGAACATGAGCTCCCAGTGTGACATTGTGGCCAAAAGAACTATTGCAATCCTAGGATGCCTAAACAGAGGAATTTAAAGTAAGAATAGAGCAATTATTTTACCTCTATATTAGGCACAAAATATAAAAGTACATATATATAACTTATAGTGGTTAAATTATTTAAACTAACTGTTAACTAAGTTACCAGTGCCCCCGTCCTATGAGGAACATTAGTTTCAAATGATGTGCCAGGTTTGAATGACCTATGCAGCAGAGAGGCCTGATTAATGCGGCACTGACCCCGCCCTCTCACCCATAATCCAATGCAGTGTGATCCATACAGTACCTCTTCTTTAAATATGTTGATTTAATATATTTTATGCTGCAGCCATACTCTCACATTTCAGCTTTCTGTCGATTCCTGTCACAGCATCAGAGAAGCTGCCAAGGGAAAAGCCTGAGGGTTTGGCAAATGGACATGCCTCCTGCTACCCAGGAGGGGATGTTCTTCTCTTTTTTGTCTTGGACAGGGCCAGAGGTGACCTTAAATTTGGCAACTGGGGTTGAGTTAGTCACTCCATACCCCATCAAACCTTGACAACAACTACCTATCCCACTACATCTCTTCGCAATATCTTCCACTACATCACACAATGACAGGGAAATGCGTTATCTTGATGTTTCTGCTTTCCATTCATTAACAATGTTGATGTCATTAAGCTTCAGAATTAACACTCCGTTGAAATGAATGCGGTTATCTGTACCTCTCTCAGAGAGGATGGCTACACTGCAAGCAGTACAGTGGCACAACTGCCATGCTGCAGCTAACCCGCTGTTGTAGTGTAGACACTACAGCAACAAAGGGGGTTTTCCATCACTGTAGTAAATCCACCCTCTTGAGAGATGGTAGCTCGGTTGATGGAAGAATTCTTCCATCAACCGAGCTGCACCTACTCTGCGGGTTAGGTTGACCTAACTATATCACACAGGGCATGACATTTTTCACAGACCTGAGCAATGTAGCTAGGTCAAACTAAGTTTTAGGTGTAGACCAGGCCAGAGTGATTGTTTCAGGCTGTCTGTAGATGTGGGCGGACATCGCTGCCTTGATATATGTTCATTTCATGTTTTGAAGGTTATCTTTGCAACTATAAAGGCTAGAGGTTTAATTTTTTTAAGTGAAACCTTTGCTCCTGAAGCACAATTATACAGCAGATTCAAAAAGAAAGACAACTAGGCAGTACTTTGAACAGCTGCTTCAACACCTGATGCAGTGAACTCTGCCAATAACCACTTGCTTCTTTCCTATGCAAATTAATAAGGTTTCAGTTCTGCGTCTCCCGCCACTAGCAATTTCCTTGTTCACTATAAAAACTTGGAATAATAACCTGCTTTTGAGGAAAGGGCCACACTTTAACCCCTCTGACTTGTGAACAAGGCTGTTTTTCGAATTTGCCACAGATAAGATGACCTTTATTGGGTTTAACCTTAGCTGGTTTTTGTTTGCTCGTCAGCAGAATTTTAGCCACTTGTGCTGTGATCCTCTCAGTCACTCCGATCCCTATTTTGGTGTCATTTTCTTTAATATTCAAAAAAGTTCCAGAATTGCACATTCTTGTAGTTGTAGTTGAGTCTGTATTTACTTCTGTTACTTGAAGTTGCTTTGTTTGACTCACCTGTACATCTGCCTGTAGGTCTCATCTACACTAAAACTATATTTGAGACAGGGTAGCTGGTTACAGCACAGTTGTCCCCTCCCCTTAAAAAGCTGTATTGTGACTAGGTGCTACCTGGGACCTCATCATCACAGTACTGCTAACCTCAAGACTTCAAAAAATCATGAGATTTGAAAATAAATAAATCTGGGATTCCCTTTATTTGCCTTCAGGTTTTTGAGCCCTTAAGATTCATAGTTTGAAGTTTTTCTCTGCAACCATGAGGGCTAGAAACTTAATTTTTGTTTAAAATGAAATCTGACGTTTATGATGTAATAACATGACTCTAAGAACTGGAACTTTAAGCGAAAACATTATATATCATGTGACTAATAATAAAATCCCCAAGAGTTGGCAGCTCTGTGAAAATCCATATGAAAATCCTGGACTGTCAAAGACTTTAACTGGGTTTCTGGGATACAGTTAGCTCTCAACTGTGCTACAATTTTAACTATGTTTTAATGAGGGCAAGGAACAACCCGGCTGTAACTGGGTCACTTGATTCAGTTATAATAGTAGTATAAGTATCAGTCACAGAAAGATTTTGCTTATTTTTCTCATGGTGACTTGTCCATCTGGATTACTTTGAAACATCCTTCTGGAGTGATATTTGCTTGTACCTTTGCCATTAAATACAGAAGTTCTGTCTCATGCAGTTTCCCTTTTGCACAGGGTGATCCCTACAAATGCAAAACAGCGACTGATGTTCCTGGATCACTGCCTCTTTCAAGGTGACTATAAAGGTCTGGAACATTAATCTCTGTCTTCTATGTCTGTAAGTAAAAAATAACAGTTGAGAATGCATAGCTGAACATTACTTGAAAAGGGTCTCATGCCTATTGAAATGCAAGCTTGAGAAGAAGCTAGGTAATGCCTGATCTAGGGAGAGGAGATCCCTAAGGTATAACATAACACCAAAGAGAAATAAGAATAGAAACAAAATTTTAATGGGTAAGAAACTAGAAAAAGATTTAAGACGTTTGCTGGGAACAGCCCAGAAGCAAAGAGATAAAATATGGAATAAAGCCTGAAAATAAATGAAAGCAGGCAGGGTTAAAATCTGCATCCAATTCACTGTGGAAAAGATTACCATAAACTTAAAATAATTTAAAATACTTCAATTTGCAAATGTTCCTATTAGGTCTATATGTTCAGGAGCAAGCAGGAGGTGTAATACATGGCCATGAAAAAGAAAGCGAGAGGTGAGAATTTGCTGACTCTCTGTACAAGCCCAGTCAAGGCTGGGGCCTTGGCTACACTTGCGAGTTACAGCACTGTAAAGGCTCCCCCAGTGCTGTAACTCACTCCCCGTCCACACTGGCAAGGCATTTGCAGCGCTGGATCTCCGTGGTTGCAGCGCTGCATGTACTCCACCTCTCCGAGAGGAATAGCGAGTATTGCGCTGCCGCTGCAGCGCTGCGGCGCCAGTGTGGCCGCCCAATGCGCTGTGAATGGCCTCCAGAATTATTCGGCAGTATCCCACAATGCCTGTTCTAGCCACTCTGGTCATCAGTTCAAACTCTACTGCCCCGGCCTCAGGTAACCAACCACGTGACCGACCCTTTACATTCCCCGGGAATTTTAAAAATCCCCTTCCTGTTTGCTCAGCCCGGCGTGGCGTGGAGTGCTATCAGCGAATCTTTCCAGGTGACCATGCCTCCACGCGCCAAGCGAGCCCCAGCATGGAGCAATGGCGAGTTGCTGGACCTCATCAGTGTTTGGGGGGAGGAAGATGTACAGTCCCAGCTGCGCTCCAGCCGTAGGAATTACGATACCTTCGGGAAGGTATCAAAGGACATGATGGAAAGGGGCCATGACCGGGACGCCCTGCAGTGCAGGATTAAAGTGAAGGAGCTGCGGAGTGCCTACCGCAAAGCCCGCGACGCAAACGGCCGCTCGGGTGCTCCCCCCGTGACCTGCCGATTCTACAAAGAGCTGGATGCGATACTTGGGGTTAACCCCACCTCCACTGCGAGCACCACCATGGACACTTCAGAGCCGGTGTGGGGTGGGGGAGGAGGAAGAGGAGGAGGAGGAGGAGGAAAACGGGAGTGATGGTGGTGGGCCGGATGGAGACACCCCGGAATCCCTGGAGCCATGCAGCCAGGAGCTCTTCTCGAGCCAGGAGGAAGGTAGCCAGTCGCAGCAGCCGGTACTTGGTGGAGGACAAACAGAAGAGCAGGTTCCCGGTAAGCGGGTTTTTTTTTCGGGAAGGAATTTTTTCGGTGTGGGCTCTTTGGGAGAGGAGAGTTAGGTATGCATGCCTAGATGCGGAATAGTGCATTGATGTGGTTTATCACATCGCGGTAATCGGCCTCAGTAATCTCCTCGAATGTCTCATCCAGAACGTGTGCAATGCGCTTGCGCAGGTTTATCAGGAGAGCCACCGTGGTCCTTGTCCCAGCCAGGCTAACGTGTCCGCGCCACTGTGCCGCGAGGGGCGGGGGGACCATTGCTGCACACAGGCAAGCTGCATATGGGCCAGGGCGGAAGCCGCATTGCAGTAGAAGACCCTCCCTTGCTTCCCAAGTCACCCTCAGCAGCGAGATATCATCCAGGAAGAACTCCTGTGGAAAATGTTGGGACAGTGTTCAGTGTAGGTGCCCCCTGAAGCTGTTGGCTCTCCCCAAGGCACAGAAACCCAGAGGACAGTGCAGTCCTGAAACAATCAGTCCCCCTTACTCACCATTTTGAGGCTCCCATGGGATATGTGTGCTCTGTTTCGGATGGGAAAATTATGCTATTGTGTAGACCCTGTGTGTTTTCTACTCCTTAAGTGCGGGGGGAATCATTACTCTGTCTGGTATAAACAATGCTGCCTCTGTTAAATGTTGCATTTTGCCTATACAGCTGCATCAACCTTGAGACCTCAGCTGTCCCTCTTATCGCCTGCTCAGAGACTGCAAAGACTCAGGAAGAGACCGTGAAAAAGCAAAGAAGACATGCTGCAAGAAGTGATGCAGCAATCTATTAAAGAGAATGAGAAAGCACAGGACTGGAGGGAGAGAGAAAGCAGGATCCGCCAGGAAAACGCAGCGCACTGGCGGCAGAGCAGTGATAGGCTCATAAGCATCCTGGAGCGCCAAGCAGATGCTATCCAGGAGCTGGTAGCCATGCAGAAAGAGGAGCAGTACCGCAAACGCAAACGCCCCCTCCCCTACAGCCTTTGTCCCAAAACTCTTTCCGTTGTGCCCCACTGTCACCTCCAACCCACTTTCCCCAACTTCCGTGTTCTTCACGCCACCCGCTGCCTCCAACACCAGTATCTTCACCACCCAGCCCTGAAAACCATGACCCTTACCCTCTGCACTCAACCCCCATCACCATGCAGTATAGCTGTCCTGAAGTGCAGCACTCACTGCACAACACACCAGACAGGACATACGCGAATCTGTGATTGTACTGTTCCCCACTCCACCCCCTTGTTTATTTTCAATAAATAATTTTTTTTCTTTTCAATAAATGGATTCTTTGGCTTTGAAAACATTCTTTATTATTGCATAAAGTAAAAGACTCCTTAGCCCAGGAAATAAACAGGCACTGCAAGTCTGCTTGTCTGCTTAGCAGACACTGATTCCTAAAGATTGGAACTACTGCACTTCACTCCCGTGCAGGGCACCAGATATTACTGCTGGTTTTCAGCCTCAAATTGCTCCCTCAAGGCATCCCTAATCCTTGCAGCCCCGCGCTGGGCCCCTGTAATAGCCCTGCTCTCTGGCTGTGCAAATTCAGCCTCCAGGTGTTGAACCTCAGAGGTCCATGCCTCAGTGAAGCTTTCACCCTTCCCTTCACAAATATTATGGAGGGCACAGCACGCAGATATAACCGCGGGGATGCTGTTTTCGGCCAAGTCCAGCTTCCCATACAGAGATCGCCAGCGGCCCTTTAAACGGCCAAAGGCACACTCCACAGTCATTCGGCACCGGCTCAGCCTGTAGTTGAACCGTTCCTTGCTGCTGTCAAGGCTCCCTGTGTAGGGTTTCATGAGCCATGGCATTAACGGGTAAGCGGGATCTCCAAGGATCACAATGGGCATTTCAACTTCCCCTACCGTGATCTTCTGCTCTGGGAAAAAAGTTCCGGCCTGCATCTTCCTGAACAGCCAAGTGTTCCGAAAGATGCGTGCATCATGCACCTTTCCGGGCCAGCCTGTGTTAATGTCAATGAAACGCCCACAGTGATCCACAAGCGCCTGGAGAACCATAGAGAAATACCCCTTCCGATTAACGTACTCGGATCCTAGGTGGGGTGGTGCCAGAATAGGAATGTGCGTCCCATCTATCGCCCCTCCACAGTTAGGGAACCCCATTTGTGCAAAGCCATCCACTATTTCCTGCACGTTACCCAGAGTCACGGTTCTTCTGAGTAGGATGTGATTAATGGCCTTGCAAACTTGCATCAACACGATTCCAACGGTCGACTTTCCCACTCCAAACTGGTTTGCGACCGACCGGTAGCTGTCTGGAGTTGCCAGCTTCCAGATTGCAATAGCCACCCGCTTCTCCACTGGCAGGGCAGCTCTCAATCTCGTGTCCTTGCGCCGCAGGGTGGGGGCAAGCTCCTCACACAGTCCCATGAAAGTGGCTTTTCTCATCCGAAAGTTCTGCAGCCACTGCTCGTGATCCCAGACTTCCATGACGATGTGATCCCACCACTCCGTGCTTGTTTCCCGAGCCCAAAAGCGGCATTCCACGGTGCTGAGCATGTCCGTGAATGCCACAAGCAATTTCGTGTCATACGTGTTACGTGGCTCTATAGCATCGTCAGACTCCTCACCCTCACTCTCACTGTCACTTTGGATCTTAAGGAATAGTTCGACAGCCAAACGTGACGTGCTGGCGAGACTCGTCAGCATACGCCTCAGCAGTTCGGACTCCATTTCCCGCAGACAGATCGCGCTGCACAGAAACCGTTGAAAGATGGCGCCAAAGGTGGACAGAAACAAAGGGATTTCTGGGATGCGAAGCGATGCATCACGGGGCATTGGGACAGGACCCAGAATCCCCCGCACCCACGCCCCCTTCCCACAACCCACGGCGCCAGAATGGGAAAAGGTGCTCTGTGGGATAGCTGCCCATAATGCACCGCTCCCAATAGCGCTGCAATTGCCGCAAATGTGGCCACAACAGTGCGCTGGGCAGCTGTCAATGTGGACAGACTACAGCGCTTTCCCTACTCAGCTGCATGAAGTCAGGTTTAACTCACAGCGCTGTACATCTGCAAGTGTAGCCAAGGCCTGAGTGTGTCTATTAGAAGTGACAACAGGAGCTGAATAACAGCATTAACTTTATTTTCAGCCTTGGAATTTTGTTGATGGTAGATTCTTGTAAATGCGTTTGAATGCTTCACGCTGTGCAGAATGCTTGGTTATCCTGGAGGCTGTGAATCCATCTCCTCCCAGTAAGGAAGTGTTGGGTGAGTGGCCATTTCCCATTGATTTCAATGGTGCACATAGCATTTAGCCACAGCCCATAGTTAGAGGCAGTGCAGAACTGCACCCCAGCTGGGGCATCAGGAGACATTCTGTTCCAGAGGCACATTGACTCCTGAAGCTCCCTGGCTGTGCTGAGGGGGTAGAAGAGAGTAGTTTGCTACAGCACTTTAAGAGATGCAACATACTCTTATCCTGTGCAACCAGCCAGCCTTGCTGACCAGCTTGCTCAGTCTGTTCCTGCCCCTAACTCCTCCTTTTCAGGAGACTTGCTCTGGGTGGGCAGCCTTACATGGACAGCCCTGTGCCCCGACAGTTCTGGCCAGATATTGCACAACCAGAAGGTATAAGAAGCTCAAAATATGTTGGGAGACTGACCGGGATGGGAAAGTGAGAGACGATGTATAAGGGCTTCGATACAATGGTGATGGGCACTATTAAAAAAAAAAACCCTGTTGGTAGGTGGATAGATCACAGCTAATTGTATTTATGGAAGTGATCACTAGAAATGAAAGAAAAAACAGTTAATTTCTGCAGAAAAAAAGACTGTGGTCTGGCCTGATAATAAGACTAGGAACTAGGCATTTCTGAGTTCTAATCCTGTCTCTGCCATTGACCAGCCATGGGCAAACCACTTAAAGACAAAATTTTGCCACCCTTATTCTGCTAATTAGTACCCTACTCTATGAGGAGGCTAATCAAACCTGAGCAAGAGTTGCAGAATCTGGCCCTGGACTTCACTGTGCCTCAGTTTCCCCATCTGTAGATTGGAGTCAGTAGATCTTGGCTGTATCACAACAGCGCCTGCAAAGAGCTAAACTTTAAATTTCCAGAGGCAGGTGCAGAATTTAGAGGCGCACCAGTATAGATACCATAAAATAAGACTCTGAAGTGCTGTAATTAATATGGTTGTTACAGTCCTCAGGCATTATATTTTGCTAGCAAACATTAAGTAGTTATCAAGGTGCAACTTCCTTTTTGGTCTGTTTGATCTCTTTGGCTTTCCTTTAGGTTGCTAAAATAAACGAAACCTCCCCAAACCATTGTCCCAATTGCCTTAGTGAAGGCTCTGTGGTGTAAAACTTTCTCAGACTGTTCCATTGCAGACAGAATATAAAACAAAACTAATTTGGTAAAGTTTGAGTTTAGACAGAAGGATGGATATTTTAAGACTAAATCTACCCTGTCATTCTTTCCTCTCTGTACTCAGCTTAGTAGAACTTTCTGACCTTGTATCGGTTTTTGATTCTCGTGGAGATGATGTTTACAAGAACCACTGTAACTTGACCTACTTATATTTTCTTGATCTAAGAATAGTACATTCTAGGCTTCTTGCCACCTGCCAGAACTGACAGCTGTTTATGAGATCACTATCTGACATACTTTGAAGAAGGGATTCCACTTAAGGAGAACTACAAGAAGCCTTTTTTTCCTTTTTTAGGTTTCTGTTTTTGAGGGGAAAATGTATTAATTAAAAACAACTCTGACCTAAAAATGTCCTTGTACAAAATCCAGTGAGGTTAGTAAAAAAAGGGAGAGACAGCAACAGAGAAACTATGAAGAAGTTGACTCCCTCTTCTATTTCCTCACCATTTTAAAATTTATGGGACTCCTCTATCAGCTCCACTTCTTCAGATAGATGACTGTGCTCCATGCCTCTCTCCTCACCCCTCTGTTGAATAGAAATTTGCCTTCTTGGACAGGCAAAAAGTGTGTGTGTATCTGGGTCTGTGCTTGTCTATGTCTGTATGTGTTCTCTGTCATACCCTTCCCCCCCACACTGGTAAAATAATAGATTTTTCATAGAAGCAGCTAAGCCTCTTTACCCAGTAAAGCTTCCCCTGGAACATAAGAAATGTTTTATTAAAATCAAATGGATGCTCAGTGTGTCTCCTCACATCACCACCTCCCTTATATAGCATTCAGGAAGCTTCACAAACATACAGATGACATTCCTGATTGCTCAAGGCTTGTGTGGCAGAATATATGCATATACTCTGAATGTAAAATCAAACCTCATCTCATATACCTCAATTCATTTCCAGTCCTGCTCTGTTCTTTGTCATCTCCCTGCTCCTCAGGGCAGCACCACCTGCAACAAAGACTGCAGCACAGAAAAATAAAGCTCATATGAGATTTGGATTAGAGAAATCAACATTTGCATCATTCCTTTGTGTGCAAGCCACGCACCCCACAACCTGCAGCAGCTTTTGCTTTCAATTCGTGTTCACCTTGTCATTAGAGCACTGGTCTATAAGTTTTAACCCATTACTACACCTACATTACAGATATAGTCCATGATCCAACCATCATTAAAGTCATTGGAAAGCTTCCCACTGACTTCAACAGAAGATGCATCAGGCCCAAATTTTGCACCTGTCTTTCCATTATTAATTTCTATTTTTTGGAAGTCAGCTGCAACAAACATTTGCCCTGAGAGAAATCACACTTTGGGTTTTCTGGTGACAACTACAGAAATTACATTTGCCTACTTTTTAGTTATAATGTTTTTTCTGCCTTTTGGCTCATACGGCACCTTCCAGCTTAGGTTCTCTCAGCATCTCTTGTGCTTTAAAAAAACCTATGACTAGAAAATAATAATTATTATTATGTATTTATATTACTGTAGCACCTACACACCCATGTCATGAACCAGACCCATTGTGCTAGGTGCTGTACAAACACAGAACAATATAGACAGTCCCTTAGCTTACGATCTAAGTATAAGGCAAGAGACAACAGATAGATAGGTGTAGTACAAGGAAATTATGAGACAGAACCAGTCAGCATGATAGGCTGTGTCTCAGTGCACCATTAGCCTAAAGGCTGTCAAGTTTTTTTTATACTGTGCTTTAAAAATGTGATTGGTTTTCCAGAAATAAAGCACAAACACATACTTTCAGTTTGGATGATTTTTATTTTAAAGTAAAATGAAAAAGAAGGAAGCAATGGTCTCCATAGGTCTGACTCACGCTGTGACAGCTTGAAAGGACTCCCCGGGAGTGCCCTGCAGATAGGTCAGTGAGTCCATATTATTCTTTAATGTGAAGTACAAGTATGGTGAACCACATGTACCATATCAGAGATGCTTTTTTTGGTCCTCTGACACCTCAAAAACTGATTTAAATTTTTAAATGTAGGTCACTGGTCCCGAATGTGAAAAAACACTTCCCACGTATGAAAACAGTGAAACAGAATTAGAACAAAGAATTACTGTCCGTGAGTGTTCCAATTCCACTCATTCTACATGGGAGTTCCTGCCTCAGAAGGTGATTTCCAGTGAATGAAACTGGGTTCCTGTAAAAAAAGACATTCTCTTTGCACAGAAATTTGGTGTCTCCAGAACAGCTGTTGTGCTGTCTTTGATTGCAGACTGCATGGGAGTCCTGATTCCTGGAATAGCTCCCTGAGAGTTCCAGATCAAAGTCATTTTTCCCCATGTAGATAAGGCCTTAGAAAGGCAGGTGCATTTCTTTGAATTTACATCTGCTAAATATATAGAGCAGTTCCCAAGCATAGAATCATAGAATCATAGAATATTAGGGTTGGAAGAGACCTCAGGAGGTCATCTAGTCCAATCACCTGCTCAAAGCAGGTCCAACGCCAACTAAATCATCCCAGCCAAGGCTTTGTCAAGCCGGGCCTTAAAAATCTCTAAGGATGGAGATTCCACCACCTCCCTAGGTAACCCATTCCAGTGCTTCACCACCCTCCTAGTGAAATAGTTTTTCCTAATATCCAACCTAGACCTCCCCCACTGCAACTTGAGACATTGCTTCTTGTTCTGTCATCTGCCACAACTGAGAACAGCCTAGCTCCATCCTCTTTGGAACCCCCTTCAGGTAATTGAAGGCTGCTATAAAATTCCCCCTCACTTTTCTCCTCTGCAGACTAAATAACCCCAGTTCCCTCAGCCTCTCCTCGTAAGTCATGTGCCCTAGACCCCTAATCATTTTCATTGCCCTCCGCTGGACTCTCTCCAATTAGTCCATATCCCTTCTGTAGTGGGGGGACCAAAACTGTACGCAATACTCTAGGTGTGGCCTCACTAGTGCCGAATAGAGGGGAATAATCATATCCAGCTTCACATCCACTATAATCCCCAGCTCCTCTTTTGCAGAATTCCTGCTTAGCCAGTCGGTCCCCAGCCTTTAGCAGTACATGGGATTCTTCCATCCTAAGTGCAGGACTCTGCACTTGTCCTTGTTGAACCTCATCAGATTTCTTTTGGCCCAATCCTCCAATTTGTCTAGGTCACTCTGGACCCTATCCCTACCCTCCATCGTATCTATCTCTCCCCCCCCCCCCCAGCTTAGTGTCATCTGCGAACTTTCTGAGGGTGCAGTTAATCCCATCATCCAGACCATTAATAAAGATGTTGAACAAAACCGGCCCCAGGACCGACCCCTAGGGCACTCCGCTTGATACCAGCTGCCAACTAGACAACTTGATACCGGCTGCCAACTAGACATCAAGCCGTTGATCACTACCTGTTGAGCCCGACAATCTAGCCAGCTTTCTATCCACTTTATAGTCCATTCATCCAATGCATACTTTTTTAACTTGCTGGCAAGAATACTGTGGGATACCGTATCAAAAGCTTTGCTAAAGTCAAGATATATCACATCCACCACTTTCCCCATACCCACAGAGCCAGTTATCTCATCATAGAAGGCAATCAGGTTGGTCAGGTATGACTTGCCCTTGGTGAATCCATGTTGACTGTTCCTGATCACCTTCCTCTCCTCCAAGTGCGTCAAAATGGATTCCTTGAGGACCTGCTCCATGATTTTGCCAGGAACTGAAGTGAGGGCAACCTCACTCTGTAGTTCCCCGGGTTCTCTTTTTTCCCTTTTTTAAATATGGGCACTATATTTCCCTTTTTTCAATCGTCTGGGACCTCCTCCGATCGCCACAAATTTTCAAAGATAATGGCCAATGGCATTCACATTCACATGTCACATCAGCCAACTCCCTCAGCACCAGTCTGGGAGCTGCCCTTGTCTGTGAAGACAGAAGCAAAAAAAGCATTGAGTACTTCAGCTTTTTCCACATCATCTGTCACTATATTGCCTCTCCCATTCAGTAAGGGTCACATACTTTCCCTGGCCTTCTTCTTGTTGCTAACATACCTGTAGAAACCCTTCTTGTTACCCTTCACATCTCTTGCTACCTGCAACTCCAATTGTGCCTTGGCCTTCCTGATTACACCCCTGCATGCTCTAGCAATATTTTTATACTCCTCCCTAGTCATCTGTTCAAATTTCCACTTCTTGTAAGCTTCCTTTTTGAGTTTAAGCTCACCGAAGATTTCACTGTTAAACCAAGCTGGTCGCCTGCCATATTTGCTATTCTTTCTGCACTTTGGGATGCTTTGTTCCTGCACCCTCAATAAGGCTTCTTTAAAATACAGCCAGCTCTCCTGGACTCCTTGCCCCCTCATATTAGCCTGATGGGATCCTGCCCATCAGTTCCCTAAGGGAGTCTAAGTCTGCTTTTCTGAAGTCCAGGGTCCGTATTTTGCTACTCTCCTTTCTTCCTTTTTTCAGGATCCTGAACTCAACCATCTCACGGTCACTGCTGCCTAGGTGGGCAGCTCATTAGCATGAGGAAGAGAAGAGAAGGAATATGTGGCATGAAGTCTTAACTTCAAGGGCCCAAGCTTCTGGTTCTACACTATTATTTAGCAGAAGATGGGGATGTGTGTGTATATATATATATATATACACACACACTCAAATATGAAAAATCCTCTATTCTTGGGGACATTTATTTGTCACCTCTTTGTCAGACATATCCCTGGTAACACCAGATTAGCATTTACAGAAGGAAGCAAGAGCATTAGCACTACCACACTTCACCATTCTTACAAGACACTGTTGTCTCCCTGAATCTAGTCAAACTAGAAGGTATTTACAGCCTCAGCTAAGCTGCCGCAGAGCACAGTGCAAATGCGGAGGTTATAAATTAGTTTTAAACTGCAATGACAATTGCTCACATCTCTGCCTTTCCCATAAATTTCAGGGGCAAGAGCAATTAGTCTGATTAAAAACATGAATGTGAACCGGGCAGACTGGATTTTAATAAGCAATTACATTTTTCCATTAAAAATGGTTTGCATGATTTAATTGGCATGCATTCTCCTAATTTCCAAGCCCGTTTGTGATTTTGGTTACTGAGCCCCATATTCATCATTAAGAAAAAGCACAGCAGCTGTCCTCAGTTTTAAGGTCCTCCTTCCTTTTGGGAATAAGAAGCTCAGAGGCAGATGTAGTTTTGCTAAGGTAAATACACATTCTGAAGTAGATTAGTAACATTTTGACTGCCTAAGAGAGATGCTTGCCAGTTTGAATGGGGAATTCACTTGTTTCTGTGGAAGAGGAGGAGGAGGATCTGTATTACATGTAACCCTCTGCTTGCTATCAAGATGTTCTGTGTTGTGTATTGCTCTCTACAGATCATAGCCCTTGAATTTTCCACTTCCTTGCAGCCCTGAGGCTGCTCTATCTAGCACCAGGGGGGGAAATGGCCCCCAGTGAGATCAGGATCAGGGAAGGGAAGAGATAAAGATGAAGCCCTTTCAGTCCCCCCCCCCCCACTGAGTCCTGCACTGAGTGGACTCTGGCTTGTCCCAAGGATCTACTCCAGTATGTGCAGTTCTTGTCTCCCAGCTTCCAAAAAATATATTGAAAAAAATCAGTAAAATATAAATGATTCGAGCCAGGTGTCCACACCACAACCGGTACTTTTGACTCAGCAACAGAGCAAGGAAATTCATGAATGCGGAACTAGGGTATTTGTCCTACGGAGGGCTGAGACTAGAACTGGGTAAATACAACAAAAAAGTATTTGAGAGTATTCTTGAGAATGAAATCTAGTGATTCACTTCACTGCTAACCAAGCGTCCCTTTTATTTCACAAATATTTGGGTGAGCAAGGTTTTAGTTGCAAGAATATTTAAGGAAAGCAACAACAGTATGAACACTGCTGGGTCACTGAATTCTCATGCTGATCAGTATTGTTTCCTTGTACTTCCCTGTCTGTTTTATTCATCCATGGCTGATAGTCTTATATTTAGACAGTAAGTTCTTTAGAGCAGGGACTCTCCCTTTAGTATATGTTCATTCAGTGCCTAGTTTAAGACCATAAGAACATAGAACTGGAAGGGACCTCTTGGGTCATCGAAACCAGTCCCCTGCTATCACACACAATTCTGTTTTATAATCCCATTCATAAATTTATCAGGCCTGGTCTACACTACCCGCCTGAATCGGCGGGTAGAAATCGATCTCTTGGGGATCGACTTATCGCGTCTCGTCAGGACGCGACAATCGATCCCCGAATCGACGCGCTTACTCCACCAGCGGAGGTGGGAGTAAGCGCCGTCGACTGGGAGCCGTGGCAGTCGATTTTGCCGCCGTCCTCACAACAGGGTAAGTCGGATCTGATACGTCGAATTCAGCTACGCTATTCGCGTAGCTGAATTTGCGTATCTTAAATCGACCCCCCCCTGTAGTGTAGATGTAGCCTGACTCCATCTTGGTTCCTAGCACAATGGGGCCCTGCCTCTAGGTGCTGCCATAACACAAATAAATAATAATAATAGGAAATATTTGCAAGAATGTTAATGGCTCAAAAGAATTTCCAGCATAATGAAAACCTATGATTTAGTCACAAAAAGATTCATCAGACATTTACTAATAATGGGTACCTTTGTAAAAAATCACACCTTGTTTGCAGATAAATTATGAACTGGAAAAGGGACTCCTAGTTTTAACACTGAGGTCATCCAGTCAGGAAAGAGAGACAAGCACATGTGATTCAGATGAGCTATGATATGGCAAAAATAGCAAATCATGAATAGAAATTGTTTTGCAAAAAATATTGCACAAAGCAGTCAAACAACTGGGAATAACAAACGCTTTAATAAATATACTAACTTTAATATTAATAAATATCACACATTAACACATCACATTCTATTGATGGATAATTTGCATTTATAGACAATTTTTTTAAAATGTGAGCTCCCTTTCTTGCCAGCGCCTCTAAAGGACTATTAGAATCAGACTAATTGGACGGAGAATGAATTTCGATTGTGTATGGTTCAAGTTTATTGCTCCTAGTTCATTTATTTATTAGCAGCACAAAAAAGAGAATCTGTAATTGAGATCAGCTAGCTAGTTAAGCTATCAGGCCTTATTTAATAGGCATCAGCAGGTGCTGTATATTAATCTTGATAAGCCCTTGATACTCTGCAAGGCCTGAATTTCCAGGTTTGTTAGAAACACTTAGGCCCAGATCCTCAAAAGTATACAGACTTTTAACTTCCAGTGGGCTTCAGTCTCTGTAGTTTTAGGAGATGGAGGCGTTTGCTCCTATTTGCCTTTTTATGCTGTAAATTTAAATATTCCCATGCTGAAGTAATTCTATGACAGGTCAGGACCTGGGAAAAGGCTTAGCATGCTGCTAAAAGGGACAGTGGCAGTTCTGAGAATACTTCAGAGGCAGAGTTTGGCTATAGGTACAAAGACCAATATTCTGTTTATGTGTGAAAGTACTGATGGTGATTAAAGCAGTCTCTGTGTCTCACCTTTTATCACTGGTGCCGTCAGATTCAGGCTCAAACTTGCTCCCATTGACATCAATGGGATTTTTCCCTTTGGCTCAGTGGGAACAGCATCAGGCACTATTTGTTTTTAAACATGTTTTAAAGTTTCCTAGGCAGATTGGCATTGCCATTGTGCAGTGTGGACACAGCTCAGGCCCAGGTCCCCCAGACTCAGGTCCTGTGCTCATGAGCGCCAGGTTTGTATAATTTTTGGTGGTGCCCAGAATGGGTCCAAGCAGAGCCGTCCCATCCATAGGACGGACCGGGGCAACCATCCCAGGCCCCATGCTTTGGGGTCCAGGGTGGCCTGCGGAGGTAGCGGGGGGGCCTGGTGCCAGCAGCAGCAAGCGACCAGGCCCCAGCTGGCCATGCTCCGCTCCGCCGGCTCCCAGCATCACTTGGGGGAGGGGGTAGAAGCCAGAAAGAGGCGGGGAGGAGGCTCGGGGGAAGGGGTGGAATGGGAGTGGGGAGGGGGCAGAGCAGGGGTGGGGGCTTGGGGGAAGGGGTAGATTGGGGGCGGGGGCGGAGCAGGGGTGGGAAGAGGTGGGGTGTGGCAGCCTGGGGGCAGGTCACTTGCTTCTGCCAGCGCCGGGCCCCAGCTAACTCCCCAGGCCGCCCTGGACCTCACGTCCCCCTGAAGCGCGGGGCCGCCCAAAGCATGGGGTCCAGGGCGGTTGCCCCGGTCCATCCTATGGATGGGACGGCTCTGAAAATATAAGCCCAAACATTGGGGGAGCCGGGCCCACATTCCTGAATATTGGTGGAGGGAGCATGGGCACCACGGGCCCATATAACTATGCCTGTGCTATCCCACAATCCCATGGGCCAGTGTTCCTAGCCTTTTCATCTCAAGACTAGCCAATGAACCCTCCGGAAACAGCAGGAACCCCCTGGTTCAAGTATAGCTGCTCAACGTTTAACCCTTCCATTTTATTCTGATCACAGAAGGACCTCTCTCCTGCGTAACTATGGCCATCAACAAAAAGGCCTTTGACAAGCACGCTGCTACCTCTCACAAAACTACAGTCAGATTCTGGTAAATATTTGGTGTGAGGTGAGCAGGACGTTTGACTGCAGTGCCAGAGTACCCAAAATAACCATGTGTACCAAGAAATAGACAAGCTGGCCATGTTGGGGATTCACTGGATTAAGTGGCTCAAGACCAACTACCAGAAAGCCAGGGATGAGAACTGCACCTCTGGGAACTCCTTGTCATGTGCCTCCCTTATGAGGAATCTGACAAGATTTGGGAGCCCCCAGTGGCTCATACCAGCCTGAACTGCAATCTTCTGACCCCAGAATCCAGTTTGGGACGGGAGAGGAGCCAGTAGGTGATGGATCAGGCTACCGAAGTGACTCTACTGCTCACGCTGATTGCCGAGAAGGCTCTGACACCCGAGCAGCTGCAGCAATCCTGGGTCCCTACTCTGAGGAGCTTTTCGATGCCCCCCACCCACCAAAGGAGCAGCCCGCTATGTGGAACTGGCAGCATAAGCACAAGAGGCTGAATTAGTCCCAGAGCCTGGTACATTTCTGGCTCCATAGCTTTTGTTATTAATAATGGATGGGAGGGATTTCTGGTTTATGCCCCAGTACAAATTTATTACAAGCTGCAGGCAGCAACATGTATCCGCTAATGGTGGATTTCATGCCCGCGCCCTGTGAACCCCACCCTGTCCTCATCCTCACCTCATGGAATTCAAAATGGAAGCACAAATAACAGTGAAACAAGTATTCAAAATTAAATTTTTAATAGAAACTGTCACATTCCTACAAAGATGTGCTGAGGTGTTAAAAGTGAGAACCTTGTATTGCCTTCCCTTTTAGT
Organism: Emys orbicularis; assembly: GCF_028017835.1. Lineage (NCBI taxonomy): Eukaryota > Metazoa > Chordata > Testudines > Emydidae > Emys > Emys orbicularis. Next base: position 332,953,151 of record NC_088683.1, on the reverse strand, counting down.
ACGTCCTGCCATACAAATCAACCAAACGACAGCATAACAAACCACCCGTAAACAGTAAACTTTACAGGAGGTAGGTTAAATGTAGTCCATAGGTGACAATATCAATGTGCGAAGTATGGCTAGGGGGTTGTCTGTAGTCCAGAAATATGCTGGGGGGAAGGGAAGGATGGCTGTGTAGATCTTTCAGAGTCCGTATTATCATATGTGTTTGCATGCATTCACAGCAGGCTGAATCAGAAACCATAGGGAGGCAGTAATCCATATGGATGCTGGCACAGCGTCCTGTTGGTTTCCTCCCATGAATTTTGACCCAATCCCAGATGCTGATAGCTGCAAACTTTTCCCATAGTAGGAACTCCAGATAGGTAGTCAAATTGCGGGGATGATGGGCAAATTTTCTGGGCCCACCAGTGTAGGTCACCAGCCCACTCCACTCACACATGTGCTGCTCAGTCACCATAAGTTTGAAAACTTCTGTAGCATACACCACTGAGTTGCCCCCAGCGGTTTGGAATGAAATGTCTCTGCCTTTCGAGAACCTCCAGAACTGTTATGTCCTCCAGAATGTGGAATGACTGAAAGGCCAGAGAAAGCTCAGGTAGTAAGTTGTGCCCTCCCTGTTCCACTCTTCCCCCCCACCCCTCTCGCCCCCCAAAGTCCAAGGTGGTCTTAAATTTTTAAAGAAAAAGCAATTGTAGATTTTAACTTACTGTTGTCTGTGCACTCTTTTCACTCTAACTCCGTTGTGTCCATGGAGCTCCTGGGAACAGAAGCATCCCTCTCACAATATAAAGGAGTCCTTGTCGCACCTTAGAGACTAACAAATTTATTTGGGCATAAGCTTTCATGGGCTATAACCCATCAGATGCATGGAGTGAAAAATACAGTAGGCAGGTATAAATATACAGCACATGAAAAGATGGGAGTTACCTTACCAAGTGGGGGGAGGGGGTCAGTGGTAACGAGGCCAATTCAATCAGGGTGGATGTGGCCCATTCCCAACAGTTGACAAGAATGGGTGAATATCAACAGAGGGAAAATTACTTTTTGTAATGCTAACGAGGCCAATTAAATCAGGATGGAGGTGGCCCATTCCCAATACCAACCTGGGGAAGGGAAGAAACAGATTGACAGAGCCAGAAGGGTACCCAGAAGTCACCTACTACAGGACAGGCCCAACAAAGAAAATAACAGAACGCACTAGCCGTCACCTATAGCCCCCAATTAAAACCTCTCCAGCATATCATCAAGGATCTACAACCTATCCTGAAGGACGATCCCTCACTCTCACAGACCTTGGAAGACAAGCCAGTCCTCACTTACAAACAGCCCCCCAACATGAAGTAAATACTCACCAGCAACTACACACCACACAGCAGAAACACTAACCCAAGAACCAATCCCTGCAACAAACCCCGGTGCCAACTCTGTCCCCATATCTATTCAAGGGACACCATCATAGGACCTAACCACATCAACCACACCATCAGGGGCTCATTCACCTGCATATCTACCAATGTGATATATGCCATTATGTGCCAGCAATGCCCCTCTGCCATGTACATTGGCCAAACCGGACAGTCTCTACACAAAAGAATAAATGGACACAAATCAGACATCAAGAATTGTAACATTAAAAAAACAGTAGGAGAGCACTTCAATCTCCCTGGACACTCAATAACAGACTTAAAAGTGGCCATTCTTCAACAAAAAAGCTTCAAAAACAGACTTCAATGAGTAACTGCAGAGCTGAAATTAATTTGCAAACTTTACACCATCATATTAGGCCTGAATAAAGACTGGGAGTGGCTGGGTCACTACAAAAAGTAATTTTCCCTCTGTTGATATTCACCCATTCTTGTCAACTGTTGGGAATGGGCCACATCCACCCTGATTGAATTGGCCTCATTAGCACTGACACCCCCCCACACCCACTTGGTAAGGTAACTCCCATCTTTTCATGTCCTCTAAGGTTGCTGATACAGACTAACACGGCTACCCCTCTGAAACCTCTCACAATACAGTGACCCACAGTTTTACAAAGTTTCATTTTTTGGCCTTGAGACTGCACCAGGCACTTTTCTCTATGAATAAAGTGAACCTGTTTTGAAGACAATGTACTGTTTGATGTCTGCTTTCCAGTCCATCCGCCTCTGCAAGCCCTTGTACCTTGGCAGCACAGCCACACTTCAGCAGGACCCTGGGACTCCGACCTGTCACAGACTGATCCAAGTGTGTTTGTACCATACTTGGTATCTGGGTGTTCTGGTACCACCCTTCTGGAAGGTGCTTGCGTGAGTGTCCTGTGCCTAGTACTTTTTAGGAATGTGTGTGTTTTTGCAATACCAGCCCTATTCTTGCCAGCTTCTGTGAATTTGAATGTTTTATAACAGGGCCTGACTTCTGCTCACAGTCTGACTTTGCTTTATATTAGTGTAATCCTTCTGCCCCTCTGAGTAGGCAGCAACAAGGGCCGGGTTCAGTATCTAGGGGTTCCGTTTCAATAACGCAATGCAACACCGGCTTGAGCCCCCACCCAGTGACCTGGGACAATTACATTCCACCCCCCGGGCGCCTCTAGGAGGCAATACTTCCCCTCTCGCAAGCACGGAGTCTGAGTGTAACAAAAGCCTTTTAATAAAGGAGGGAAACAATGCGGCATTATGTTGGGGAAACACCACAAACAGGATTCATAACACAAACCATGAGCAAAAGACCCACCTCCAAGTAAGTTTGGCAGTGTCCTTTTCCCCTCAGGGTCTTAAGTCCAATCACCCCAAAGTCCAACAACCCAAAAGTCTCTGTCCCTGGTCAGTGCCACCCCAGAGTTCAAAAGTTTATCTGCAGAGTTTTACCCCCTCCAGCCTGGGTGGAAATGGGGGGGGGCACACACGGGGTGTTAAGGGGCACCTTACGTGGTCCGGGGCCGACTGCCCTGCCGCTCCCTGGAGTTCTGCTGCAGCCTTCACCACGAACGGCTCTGCTTTACCAGCCGCTCCTCCAGCCGTCCCGTGAGCCGCTCCAGCCGTCCCCGCAAACTGCTCCGCTCTGCTCCGCTCGCTGTTCCATGGGCCGCTCCAACCGTCCCACAAACTGCTCCTCTCTGCCAGCCGCTCCACTCCACCAGCCGTCCCATGAACTGCTCCAGCTGTCCCCGCAAACTGCTCAGCTCTGCTCCACGTTCCGTTCCAACTGTCCCGCAAACTGCTCCGCTCTGCCAGCTACTTAGCAATATATCTTCAGGCTCCCCCACTAGTTAACACAGCACTCAGTGATCTCAGCTCAGTAATTTTAGCTCTTTTAGTGATTTCAGCTTGTAGTAGGGGAGCCCCAGTGCTGGTGCACCAAAGTGAATTCAGCTCAGCAGTCTCTAGCTAGACTCTTAATGGAATCAAAATTAGCTCTGCTATTCAACAGTGGAGAGAGAAGGTGGTGCAATTGGTGTTCCAGGCCCTCAAAAGGGGGCCTATACCATCAGGTACACACACCTATCCCCAACCTCTCTCCATTCACTGGGTTTTGGAACCCATGTCCCTTGTCTAGCGAGTGCTACTTAGGTGATGGTGAGACCCTCTGTCATAAAACAGTTTCATTGTCCTTGATTCACATAATCAGGGTAACACTTTATTCCTCCTGCCCCAATAACAGAGAAACTGGGGATCCCACAGCTGCCAAAGTGACCATTTTGGGCTGCCGTGGGCTCATGCTAGGCGAGGTGGGTGTGCCTATGCAAACAAGATCAGCCCCTGAAGTTCTTTTCCACACTCGCCATAATTCACCACCAGATGTCAGGGTAGAGCTCATCCTGACTCTGCTTACATCAGCAAGGTTTGACCACTACTTTAGTTCAGGCCTCGGGCCTCATACCAGCCCTAAAGTCTCAGGCTCTCGCTTTCTACTATAATAATATGTCAAAACACATTTCCAAAGAGTTCTTGGAATATATTGGGGACAACTTTTTGTTTCAGAAAGTGGAGGAAGTAACCGGGGGACCACCATTTTAGACTAGATTATGACCAACAGGAAGGAACTGGTAGTGAATCTGAAGGTGGAAGGCAATTTGAGTGAAAGTGATCGTGAAATGATAGATTTCATGATTGTAAGGAAAGGAAGGCGTGAGAGCAGTAGAATAAGGACAATGGAATTCAAAAAACAAACTTTAACAAACTCAGAGAACTGGGATAAGATCCCATGGGAAGAAAATCTAAGGGCTAGAGGAGTTAAGAAGAGCTGACCGTTTCCCAAAGAGACAATAATAAAGGCACAACAGCAAACTTTCCCAGTGCAAAGGAAAGACAGGAAGAATAGTAAGAAGCCAATATAGTTCCATCAGGAGCTCTTTAATGAGCTGAAAAATCAAAAAGAAATACTACTAAAAGTGAAAACATGGACAAATTTTAAGGAGTACAAAAAAATAGCACAAGCATGTAGGGAGAAAATGAGAAAGGCTAAAGCATCAAGTGAGTTTCACCTAGCAAGGGATATAAAAGGCAGTAAGAAGAGGTTCTTCAAATACATTAGGAACAAGAGAAGGATGAAGTTAAGTGTAGGTCCTCTGCTTAGCAGAGAGCTAATAACAGATGACATTGAGAAGGCTGATGTGTTTAATGCGTATTTTGCTTCAGAGTTCACTAAAAAGGTTAATGGTGACCAAATACTAAACACAATTAATATTAACAACAAAGAAGAAAGAACATTAGCCTGAATAGGAAAAGAACAGGTTAAAGTATACTCAGGCCTGGGCTACACTAGCGGGGGGGGGGGGGTCAAACTAAGATACTTCAACTTCAGCTACGCGAATAGCATAGCTGAAATCGAAGTATCATAGAATCATAGAATCATAGAATATCAGGGTTGGAAGGGACCTCAGGAGGTCATCTAGTCCAACCCCCTGCTCAAAGCAGGACCAATTCCCAACTAAATCATCCCAGCCAGGGCTTTGTCAAGCCGGGCCTTAAAAACCTCCAAGGAAGGAGACTCCACCACCTCCCTAGGTAACGCATTCCAGTGCTTCACCACCCTCCTAGTGAAATAGTCCAACCTAGACCTCCCCCACTGCAACTTGAGACCATTGCTCCTTGTTCTGTCATCTGCCACCATTGAGAACAGCCGAGTTCCATCCTCTTTGGAACCCCCCTTCAGGTAGTTGAAGGCTGCTATCAAATCCCCCCTCATTCTTCTCTTCTGGAGACTAAACAATCCCAGTTCCCTCAGCCTCTCCTCATAAGTCATGCGCTCCAGACCCCTAATCATTTTTGTTGCCCGCCGCTGGACTCTTTCCAATTTTTCCACATCCTTCTTGTAGTGTGGGGCCCAAAACTGGACACAGTACTCCAGATGAGGCCTCACCAATGTCGAATAAAGGGGAACGATCACGTCCCTCGATCTGCTGGCAATGCCCCTACTTATACAGCCCAAAATGCCGTTAGCCTTCTTGGCAACAAGAGCACACTGTTGACTCATATCCAGCTTCTCGTCCACTGTGACCCCTAGGTCCTTTTCTGCAGAACTGCTACCTAGCCATTCGGTCCCTAGTCTGTAGCTGTGCATGGGATTCTTCCGTCCTAAGTGCAGGACTCTGCACTTGTCCTTGTTGAACCTCATCAGGTTTCTTTTGGCCCAATCCTCTAATTTGTCTAGGTCCCTCTGTATCCGATCCCTACCCTCTAGTGTATCTACCACGCCTCCTAGTTTAGTGTCATCGGCAAACTTGCTGAGAGTGCAGTCCACACCATCCTCCAGATCATTAATAAAGATATTAAACAAAACCGGCCCCAGGACCGACCCTTGGGGCACTCCGCTTGAAACTGGCTGCCAACTAGACATGGAGCCATTGATCACTACCCGTTGAGCCCGATGATCTAGCCAGCTTTCTATCGACCTTACAGTCCATTCATCCAGCCCATACTTCTTTAACTTGGCAGCAAGAATACTGTGGGAGACCGTATCAAAAGCTTTGCTAAAGTCAAGGAATAACACATCCACTGCTTTCCCCTCATCCACAGAGCCAGTTATCTCATCATAGAAGGCAATTAGGTTAGTCAGGCACGACTTCCCCTTGGTGAATCCATGCTGACTGTTCCTGATCACTTTCCTCTCCTCTAAGTGTTTCATAATTGATTCCTTGAGGACCTGCTCCATGATTTTTCCAGGGACTGAGGTGAGGCTGACTGGCCTGTAGTTCCCCGGATCCTCCTTCTTCCCTTTTTTAAAGATGGGCACTACATTAGCCTTTTTCCAGTCATCCGGGACCTCCCCCGATCGCCATGAGTTTTCAAAAATAATGGCTAATGGCTCTGCAATCTCATCCGCCAACTCCTTTAGCACCCTCGGATGCAGTGCATCTGGCCCCATGGACTTGTGCACGTCCAGTTTTTCTAAATAGTCCCGAACTAAGTATCTTAGTTCGACTTACCTGGCCGTCTTCACAGTGGCAAGTCAACTGCCATGGCTCCCCCATCGACTCTGCTTACTCCTCCTGCCGAGGTGGAGTACAGGCGTTGATTCGGGGATCGATACATCGAACACTACCCGCCGATCCAGCGGGTAGTATAGACGTACCCTCAGGTAAACTAGAAGTGGTCAAGTTGACAGGGTCTGATTAAATTCATTCTAGGATACTTAAGACATTAGCTGAAGCAATCTCGGAACCATTAGTAATTATCTTTGAGAACTCATGGAGGACGGGTGAGACTGGAGAAGTGCAAACATAGTATCTATCTTTAAAAAGAGAAACAAAGAGGACCCATGGAATTATAGACTAATCACCCTATTTTCAATACCTTGAAAGATACTGAAACAAATTATTAAACAATCCATTTGTAAGCACCTGGAGGATAATAGGTTTATAAGGAATAGCCAGCATGGATTTGTCAAGAATAAATCATGCCAAACAAATGTAATTTCGTTCTTTGACAAGGATACTGGCCTAGTGCAGTGGTTGTTAACCAGTGGTACACGTGCCCTTGGGGGTACGCACAGGTCCTTCAGTGGGTACATTAACTCATCTAGCTATTTGCCTAGTTTTACAACAGGATACATAAAAACCACTGGTGAAGTCAGTACAAACTAAAATTTCATATAGATGACTTGTTTATACTGCTCTATATACTATACACTGAAATGTAAGTAATATATTTATAGTCCAATTGATTTATTTTATAATTATATGGTAAAAATGAGAAAGTAAGCAATTTCTCAGTAATAATACACTTTTTGACACTTTTTTATTTTTATGTCTGATTTTGTAGGCCAGTAGTTTTTAAGTGAGGTGAAACTTGGGGGTACACAAGACAAATCAGACTCCTGAAAGGGGTACAGTAGTCTGGAAAGGTTGAGACCCACTGACTTAGATAATGGAATGGAGAGTATGCTTATAATATTTGCAGATGAGCTGGGATGCATTACAAGTACTTTGGTGCATGTGATTAGAATTCAAAAAGTGCTTGAAAAATTGGAGAATTGATCTGAAATGAACCAGATGAAATTCAATACAGATAAGTGGAAAATACTTCACTTTGGAAGGAAAAATCAAATGCACTGTGATGGGTTCAGTCACACGGATCCCCATGGGACTGTCACCTGATGTGCTGAAATTATCTCTGAGCCTGTTTTCCCTGCCAGCTTAGGACTCCAGAACCCTGCCTTGTTGATCCAGACACGCTAGCCTGCTGCAACACAGACTCAGGGTCTGGGCCACGCCCCCAAAGCTGCAGACTTTAACCAAAAACAGCTCAGCAGGTTGCCTGGTTCCAGCACCAAGACGTCCAGTTCCCAATGGGATCCAAACCCCAGATAAATTCATTTTACTCTGTATAAAGCTTATACAGGGTAAATTCATAAATTGTCCACCCTCTATAACGCTGATAGAGAGATATGCATGACTGTTTGCTCCCCCAGGTATTAATCACTTACTTTGGGTTCATTAATAAACAAAAGTGATTTTATTAAGTATAAAAAGTAGGATTTAAGTAGTTTCAAGTAATAATATACAGAACAAAGTAAGTCACTAAGCAAAATAAAGCAAAAACACGCACATCTAAGCCTAATACATTAAGAAACTGATTACAGGTAATATCTCACCCTCAGAGATGTTCCAATAAGCTTCTTTCACAGACTAGACTTCTTCCTAGTCTGGGCCCAGTCCTTTCCCCGGTACAGTCCTTGTTAGTTCCACCAGCCATCTTAGGTGGTAAGCAGGGGTGTTCTCATGACTGGCAGCCCATTTGTTCTGCTCCACCCCCTTTTTATAGCTTTTGCACAAGGCGGGAGTCCTTTGTCTGTGCTTGGCCCCCACCCCTTCTTCTGAATGGAAAAGTACAAGGATTAAGATGGATTCCAGTATCAGGTGACATGATCACATATCCTGTGAGACCCGAGCCTCCATTCTTTCTGACCCACACGTACACAGGAAGGTTTGCAAGTAAACAGAGCCATTTACAGTTCATTGATTCTGAAGCACCCTTCATGGCTTCCACTTAATATATTAACATCAGTAATACAAGTTTATATCTTATTCTCCTAACTTCAGACATAGAGATAATACATGCAAACAAATAGGATGAACACACTCAGTAGATTATAAGCTTTGTAATCATACCTTACAAGAAGCATTTTGCATAAAGCATATTCCAGTTACATCATATTCACATTCATAAGCATATTTTCATAAAGCATATGGAGTGCAATGTCACACGCACAACTACAAAAAGGGGAATAACTGGCTAGGTTGTTGTACTGATTAAAAGGCTTGAGAGTTATATCATTCAATGATGTGATGCAGTTGCGAAAAAAGGCTAATATTCTGGGATATATTAGCAGGATTGTTGTACCTAAGACATGGGAGATAAATGTCCCACTCTACTCAACACTGATGAGGCCTCAGCTGGAATATTGTGTCCAGTTCTGGGTGCCACAGGTTGGAAAAGATGTGGACAAATTGGAGAGAGTCCAGAAGAGAGCAACAAAATGATAAGAGGTTTAGAAAACCTGAACTATGAAGAAGATTTTTAAAAAACTGAGCATATTTAGTCTTGAGAAAAGAAGACTGAGGAGGTACCCAATAACAGTCTTCAAATATGTTAAGGGATATTATAAAGAAGACAGTGATCAATTGTTCTGCATGTCAACAGAAGGTAGGACAAGAAATAATGGCTTTAGTCTGCATTAAAGGAGATTTAGGTTAAATATTAGGAAAAAATTTCTAACTATAAGAATAATTAAGGTCTGGAATAGGCTTCCAAGGGAGGTTGTGGAATCCCTATCACTGAAAGTTTTTAAGAACTGCAAACAAAACAGTGTAAAACTTTAGTGCCTACAAGTCCACTCAGTGCTACATCTTATTCTGCCAATCGCTAAGACAAACAAGTTTGTTTATATTTACAGGAGCTACTGCTGCCCTCTTCTTATTTACAATGTCACCTGAAAGTGAGAACAGGTGTTCTCATGGCACTTTTGTAGGCGGCGTTGCAAGGTATTTACATGCCAGATATGCTAAACATTTGTGTGCCCCTTCATGCTTCGGCCACCATTCCAGAGGACATGCTTCCATGTTGATGATGCTTATTAAAAAAATAACGTGTCAATTAAATTTGTGACTGTACTCCTTGGGCGGAGAATTGTATGTCCCCCTTACAGAAAGGAGAAAGCTAATGCTGAAGATCAGGGGAGAAAGTCTGGCAGCTGTGACTTATTAAACTTCTGGGTGGCAGGGCCTCTGACTGTGGGAAGCCATAAAAAGGCATTGGTGATAGAGGCTAGTTAGTAAGAGAGTAGTAATCCTGAAAAGGGAATTGGTTTCTCTCTAACCCCTGAGACTGCTGAACTAGGCCCTGGCTGAGTGAGAAGAGGAGCTGGAGAGTTATTTGCTTGGATTGTATTGAGACAGACTAGATGCCTGGCACTGTAACAATGGTAAAACCTATTTTGGGTTGTTCTCTCAAATTGTCTGAGGTTGAAGAAAGGGGTGCTTTGCAATTGTTTTGTTTCATTTGGACCTGTAGCTGGGGGAAACTTTTTGACTTTATTTTGTTTTGCATGAGACTACAAGGGTGTTTTGTGTATGTATATCTCCTTCTCCTTTTTGACTTGGCGAAAAAGGGGCTGCAGCCCCCAACCTCCTGCCCAGTTTCCGCCAGGGAAGGCAATGGTCCTGTTACAAAGTGCTAAGTAAACAGTTTAGGGTCTGATCCGCTGTGTCATCACACTATCATGAGTCTGGTGTATCCCATGGAGTTACACAGAGCTGGCACTAGACATAAGTAGACTAAGCAATAGCTTAGGGCCCCAAGCAGCTCAAGGGGGGGGCCCTATTCACTTTTTATTATGTGTTGGGGAGGGCACAAAAATATTCCTGCTTAAGTCCTCCAATGGGCTAGCACTGCCTCTGGTGTTACAACAGCATAAAACGGATGTAACAGAGTTGAGAATTGGGCCCATAAATAGGCACTGCGTGGGTGGAGGAGTCACAATAATGTGACTATATAAAGCTGACTCTTAGGCCTGGTCTACACTAACCCCCAAATGCGAACTAAGGTACGCAACTTCAGCTACGTGAATAACGTAGCTGAAGTCGACATACCTTAGTTCGAACTTACCGCGGTTCAGACGCGGTCCACACGCGGCAGGCAGGCTCCCCGTCGACTCCGCGGTACTCCTCTCGCCGAGCTGGAGTACCGCAGTCGACAGCGAGCGCTTCCGGGATCAATTTATCGCGTCCAGACCAGACGCGATAAATCGAACCCGGAACTTCGATTGCCAGCCATCGAACTACCGCGGTAGTGTAGACCTGGCCAACTAACAGTTTCATTAACACTTCAAACCCATTCTTTAGACACTTTTGAATAAGCATTAATAATATTATTCACCTTTGTGGTGCTTTGCATCTGTATCTCCAAACACATTTACCAAAGAAGGTTGGTATCCTCATTGACTCTTTTACAAATGGGGAAACTTGAGGTAAAGAGAGGCAAAGTGACTTGCTATGGTCAAACAACAGGGCCGTGGCAGAGCTAAGTCTCCTGGTTCTTATTCTGATGTCCTATCTGCTGTAAGATGGTCAGACGAAAACAACCTGACCAGACGGTAGAATTATTTCAGTGCACATTTCACTGCATTGTACAAGAGGCCTTATCAAAATGACTTGTTTCCATGACTCATACATAATCTTCACTTAACACACCTTAGTCATTTCCTGATTGTATACAGTACACTTAGTAAGGCTGCACTGAATCTTACATTCACAACCAAGCAGTAAAGTAACCCACAATGTGTAAAGTGGCTTTATTATACCTCTAATGTGGTAGCTGAATGTTGCTGATGATCTCTGATAAGTAAAAGCCCTATAAATTGTTCCCCATGGTACTGTACTAATCAGTGAGAAACACATCTCAAGACAACTCCTTAACCCTGAAGCTTTATGAAAAGAATACAAGAAAGCTGTGCCATAAATAATTAAATATATATATTTTTAATATTAATGCAATTCGTTAATAGCTTGTGTTTTGCTTCTGATGTTCCAAAGATGTTGACTGTAGGCAAGTAAAGATCTTATTCCTGATGCAAAAAGCTTTGAAAATAGGACAATGTCTTTTATGCTAAAAAGCGTATTTCCAATTGTGGGTCTTTAATTGAAGTGTATTGGCTGCTGCGCAGTGCTCCTAGGAATGGGGTCTGAAGATCAAAACCAAGCACATGATAAAAGGAACGGCAAATACATTTAGCTGTTTTTTAACTAAGTAATGTGTCAGCCATTTAAAGACTACAACATTGTACTCTATGATAAGGCTGGTGCCAGAAATGTGTCACTGTGGATAAAGATGGTATGAAACAGATGCTAGCCACAGCAGCTTTGCAGATCTATTAAACAATATTTCTTGACATTGTGGAAAAAGCTGAGTTTTCTATGTTGGTTAGATATATCAATGTTATTTTCAAACTAGCAAATATGAAAAGTGTTTATTTACGTGACTGGACTGTCGCCTTTCAGTGCTGAGAAGAGCCCAAAATGTAATAAGTCATTTTCCTTATTAGAATTCTGCTCTTCTTGGGAAGACCTTATGAATTTAAAGGATGTTGGCAAATGAGGAAGATTCAGATTTCTGGTGCCAGTTGTGACACTGGAGTGAATTAGAGCTGGTCAACATTTTTCAAACTCAGAAAAATGTGGCAAAACTTTTCTGATTAAATTTTGTGAAATTTTAAAGTTTTTGTTTTTAATTATCTGATGTTGGGGTGAGGGAAGGGATTGAAAGCACTTCCAATCCTTATCGTTCTCTAAAGAGAGCAGGACAAATGCCCACCACTCTTGTTCCAACTTTGTACGTCAGAATCCATCTTTTGACAGAGTTTGGTCTTGTTTATTGGTCAGGATTTGAATCTGGTTGGTGCTGAGCCCCTTTTATTGGGTGCTGAGTGCCCTCTACTCCCAGCGACTTCAATAGAAGTTGAGGGCACTTGTCGTTTAGAAAAAGGCATGATAGGAGCCTTCTGCTGTATTTCTATCCATTACCAGTGTTTTTATACAACTTACTGTTGGCAGAAGCCTATTCACTCAGTGAGGTTTGAGTGGCTCAGCCTAATTTATCATATGCGAGGTATTCTATTAAAAAAAAGAACCCTTGTATTAAAGTAAACCCAGAACATAAATATGTATAACATAAAAGTGTCCTGTTAAAAAGAAATAGCTAACAGCTACTAGCCTACTAGCCTAAAAGAGAGCCCCCGCTACAGAAAGGAGCCCCTGTCTCCTAGCCCCTTGTGCCATTGCCAATAGACTAAAGTTTATATTTTCAAAATGCATACATTAAATCAATGCTGGTTATTCCAATACAGCTGCAGAATAGCTTTACTTATCTGTGTATGGAATATATGGTTTGCATTATTATGTGCTGTGCACAGATATTGTACTGCACACAAATGCAGGGCATTGGTATTCCGGAGCTCAGGTGTACTGACACTTATGTTAAATGGGTTCACTCGAGCCCTGTTGTAAATGGTCAAAATCATAATGGAAGCTGTGAAAACAGCCTAAGGAGCCCTACATATATTAGTGAGCTCTGATCTTCATGAGTCAGAAAAACGTTAACGCTCCAAAGTTAATAGGGAGCTCAGACACAACTACACCTGGCTGTCCGAGGCAAATGATTAGTGATGTTATTGTACATCCCTGTTGTACTGTTCCTGTGCAGTTCATTCACTTCTCTAAGGGCCATGTTGTCCTCTCACATTTTGGGCCTGATCCAAAGTCAGTTGATGCCAATGGAAGTGTTTCCATTGACTTCAGTAGGTTTAGGATCAGCTCCCCTAAGGCAGAACTCCTCTTTGAACGTAATGGGAGTTCTACTTAAAAACTGGAGACACAATATGCCCTCTAGTCACTAATAACTAGTAAATCTGTAACTTAAACTAAAGTAATGGTGAAGGACATTGGTATATGATGTACCATTTGCTAGGCAGCCAAATAGTAGCTGACCACTGCATCAGAAAACAAATAGATAAGACTCAGTTCTTGCTAGACCTCACGACACAAGTGTGATTTGCCAGGTGGAACATAAATAAAATAAATAAATTTATAAATTAATGGAGATATCCTATCTCCTAGAACTGGAAGGGACCTTGAAAGGTCATCGAGTCCAGCCCCCTGCCTTCACTAGCAGGACCAAGTACTGATTTTGCCCCAGATCCCTAAGTGGCCCCCTCAAGGATTGAACTCACAACCCTGGGTTTAGCAAGCCAATGCTCAAACCACTGAGCTATCCCCCCCCCCCTACATGTGCTTCCCCCATTAAGCAGGAAAACTAGAATGTAAAATGCTAACTTCAAAGGGATTCAGAGAGTCCTTGGTGCCAGCTAAAATGGAGATTTCACTATAAACTTTCTCCTACCAGCTTCATACACCTGCAGTGCACCTCCATAACTTGTTCATGGATAATAACATGGTCTTTCTTTTGGTTTGAATTTTTAATCTTCTTGCATTTCCACATGGAGGTTCAGTATTTTGAAACAGAGCCCATTGGATGGGAAAACTGACTAACATGACCAGCAAATTTCCACTCACAATTTTTTTTTTGCGACAAGCTACTGGCTTAGCAGGATCTGGGACAGATAACCACAAGCTGCTGATGAGGTGGACTGCATGGACCTGCACCCCCATGCTCCCAAAGGCCAGACATGAAGGGCAGACATATAGAGGTCCAAGGAGGAGCATTATAACCCAGAAGTCTCGGGAAGGATTATGTTCTGAAGCACAATACCTTCCTGTGCTTCTATGGGGCAGTATATTTTGAAGCCAGCCCCTACTTATGGCAGAGACTAAAAAGTACAGTCTATAGTTAACCTCTCTGTACCTCAGTTTACTAATCTATATAAAATAAGGATCCTAACTCTCCCTTTGCTTCCTCATAGAGCTGCTGTGAGACATAATTCATTAGTGTTTATAAGGTGCTTTGAGATCTTTTGATGGAAAGTGCTACGGAAGTACAAAGTAGTATTATCTTTGCCTTTTCCATCTCATCACCCAAATCATCACAGTGAGATATCTGGGGTAGGGACTATGTCTTACAATAGATGTATACAGTGGACCTGTGATGAAGGATAAAACCCCCTCATTAGACAAGCAGAGGTTAAAGACTAGCTAAGGGCTCAGGCAGCTCCACCTGGCAGTGTCTGTAAAGCATGCCAGCATTGGTGGAGAAGACAAACCCCCAGCTCAGAGGCTCTCTCTACACTGCAATTAAATACCCGCAGCTGGGTCAGAGCCCCGGCTCCAGCCCGAGCCCAAACATCTACACTGCAGTTAAACAGCCTCTTAGCCCAGCCCAGTGAGCCCGAGCCAGCTGACACGGGCCAGCCATGGGTATTTAATTGCTGTGTAGACCTACCCAAAGGGCCCCAGCACAGGGAGGTGAACCGACCTCTGATCCTCCACTCTCAAAGAGGAGCACAGCAGAGAGCCAAGCTGCTTTTGGTGCCTGTGAGCACAGAGCAGTCAGACAGATGGCTGGAGGACCCTGCTAGGACAGAGATGCTGGTGCAGCTCCTTCTTGCTGTTAATTTAGTTTCTTTCCTTTGTTATGTGGGGAACTGAGACCGGGGCTCAACCCCAGGGCAGACTGCTCTGAGAATGTGAGCCCCTAGAGGAGAAGGTGGGCTGATGTAGGAAGTAACTCAGGGAAGAAGCATCAGGCCTGGCAAGATGGATCTTAACCACTCGCCAGAAGATGGGGGACGGAGGGGGGGGGGCGTCATCTGGGTTCCACTACAGCCTCACTGAGGAGACTAAAGTGAAGACCCCAGGCACAAGGGCCCTGACACATTACTGTCAACCCGCTGTGAGGTTCTGGAACTACTGAATTAAAACCCTGGATTAAAACCCCAAAAGTGGGTGAGACTAAATGTGACCCAGCCAGAAGGCCGAGTCACAAGGCGAAGGGGACCACCAGCAGACAGGTCTATGGAGAAAAAATCCTGCATCACTGCACCTCACTGCCAAGTGGCACGCCAGCTGGTGAGTCACCCTGTCACTGGGTCCTAGCAAAGTGAGCCCACATCAGGACTTTGAGGTGCTGCCACACTACACACAAAGAAAATGCTATCTGAACTGAAGGTTAGTAACATTCCCAGAAGGAACTGTGGACTTTTTATTTATTGGATCCAATTTCCAATATGCAGAAAACTGCAGGATGTTTTTACTAACCACTCAGTCCATTAACCTAGATTCCTATCTTAGCAACTAATCAAAATGTCAATACCTGGTCAAAGAGTTAGAGTTTATGTCACATCATATTTCTGCTTGAAAAAGTGAAATGAAACAATTAACTAGATGGTACAATAAACCACTTTACATATTCACAGCATTATACACACACTCATTCATTTCTAACGGGGTTTCCTGCCGCTGGAGCAGTCTGCTACTGAACTGATGATCAGAGCACACAGACGCCTAGTTAGGATGGTGAGAACTCACAGCTTCCACATCTCAGCATGTCCTACTGTACCCAAGGTCACCACCAGCAGGGCACAGGTGTAAAACCACATGAGCTGGTGCAAATGCAATTGTGAAGGGGATGACAATGACAGTTCTCTGTTCCTGCTACAGTCATCCCAGTGTGCACTTGATCATTTATTATATATTTAGCTCTACTAATCATCTTATCCCATTCCTGAAACAGGCAGGATTACATTTCAATGTGGTGTCAGAGCTTTTCTTTTAACAGTGACTATACTGAGCTACACAATATTAACCAGCTTTCACATTTCACCCAGTGGACCGTGTTATCAAAGATGGCCTGGTGAGTTATTGTAAAGGTGACTCCTAAATGCCCCCTTTCTTTTGTGACAGCCTCATCGCCAGTTTGGTATCCAGATGGCTTCTAACAGACAAAGCTGGAAGGAAAGCAGCTAGAGTGCCAGTGGTGGGAGCCACATTTGTAGTAATGGAAGCAAGGGACAGGTTCTCATCCTCCACCCTGGCATCCACAAAATCCCAGGTGGTGGCTGCTTGAAGAAGAGCTGCCTAGTGGCTCTTGGTTGTCTCTGCCAGGATACAGTATCAAGTGTGTCTCACCGAGAAGAGCTTCTTGTCTACTTCACACACAAGGTTGTTTAGATTCGGACAGGACTGCTCAGCCAGTGGTTGGTGAGCATGCTAAAAGGAGACCAAGTTCTCTGCTGCATTTTAGCAAGTGTTCAGGAGGAGCATAGGGAACTGTGGGACATGATCTAGGACGGACTCATGCCCAACTGATAAAATCTCATAGTGAGACACTGGTCCATTGTTAGGGCAATAATTGACACGTTTGTTGACAGTTGCCTGGTCTCTGATCAACTTTTTAAGGGGACATCATTAAGAAGGTGGTGGCAAAGCAGTACCTGGAATTCTCAGAGCTCCTTGACCCTGACTATACCACTCTTGTTCATGTTAGTGAGCCTTTATTTGAGTAGGCCCACTGATATCTACACTGCTATATGCACAAACACTTACAAATGTTAGGCACTGAGGCTGCAGGTCAAGGTGTTTAATACCTTAGATCCAGTAGTTAGTGAGTTAACATGAAGCATCCTGATCTAAACTGAATAGCCAATCACTTTAAAGAAAATTGTGCAGCACTCTGATTCCAGTGCTTATGCCATTTGAAAGACAGTCAAATGACAGGAGACACAAACTCAGAGTCCCATTGGAAGATTTTGTAACACTGCCGGCACCTGAAAGATTCATCTCAGAAACTATACAACACAGGAGAGCAGAGCACATCACATTGTCTGACAGTGCAATATCGTCCTCCATTCACAGGAGTAATTGAATGAAATAGAGGAAAATAATGATTAGCTGTAGATCACTGGTGACTTATGTCCACACTGTGGAATAGTGCTGGCAATCCCGTTTCTGAAGAGTATACTCTATGGATGGCAAAATTCTGTTTTGTCGTCCTACTCCCTAAAGAATGGACTAAATGGGCCTTACTGGTATTGGGTCTCTTCTTGCTCTAACTGCTATAATTCCATATTCTAAAGGAAAGTACTTACTTAATTGTGCTGGCCAATCTTTGGTGAGGGGCTCTCTATTACAGACCCCAATATTCAGGAAAGTATTGGGGACATTGTCACTCACCTTCCCATCCCCCTGCATACAAGCATTGCTCCACTGGAATAGGACTTTGCCCCATACTGCTTTTGGTGGCTCTGGGGAACTAAGACGCTGACAACAAGCCAAATTGCATGTCACTTTTTCCACTCTTCAGAAAACCATCCTTGCATAGTCATTGTATGAGGCATGATAAGGGGGGCAGTGCAGTGTCTTGGGGCTTGTATTTCTGTTTCCTCACTGGTGGCTCCTACCAGCTGTCAGAGAATCTAAATTTTAAATCGCTTGGACAATGAAAGGGGAGACCTGTACTGAGGTGAGCAGGAAGATAAGGATGGAGAGAAAATAGAGGGTTGGTTCAAATTTGCCACTTTCATAATGTTTTCTGACATCCTTGGGGACCGGATCCTGCAAAGTACTGAGTGCCCTGATCTTTGGCTGAAGGACAGCACAGGTTTGGATCCATGACAGTGCACCTTAATCTGACCCTATAGTACCTTACATTATAGAGTGCTTTTTTTTGTCCTGAAGAATCCTCAAGTGTTTCACAAACAAAAGCTGATCTACATACTTTACACAGCATTCATTGCATTTCATGAGTGAATGAAGCCAACTCTGAGATGAAGTACCCAGTAGCACAGAGGGGTGTGTGTGTATTCGTGTTCCTTACCTCGTGCTGCTGGAAATCACTAGCAACAGAATCTGTGTCCTGCCAGTGATCTGTGTACCTCAGTACAGACCTGTGTAAGTGGATACAGCTAACTGAGATCCTGGCAAAACTCACCCACAAACAGCAAGTGGCTGTCAGAGCATGGGAATTGTGGGAGGACAAGGAGCATAAAATTCCAATGACTCTCAGTTGGAGGAACTTTCAATCCTGGCCAATGTGAGAGTCCCCAAACTAGAAACACCTGGTAGTTACTATAATGTGACTGCTAGGTGGCACGTGTGGACATTTCTCAAGCCGTAGAACACCCCTGGGTTGCTCTTTGTATGGTTTGATATAAAAGAGGAAACTGTTTCCATGTCAAATGATTTATTTTAGATTTAAGAAAAACAACAGGAGTAAAAGCGATGTCTCCATGAGAGAGCACAGTGTGTATTTCCTCAGTTACAAGCTGAGAGTAAGATGGGTGCAGAATCTGTACACAGGACACATATTTGCTAACTCTATGGTTTTATCTATTTACTAACATTTATAAAATAATACTTTTTTTGTATTTTGCATAAGTGGGCCATTTTGTGGCTAATGAGAGGAACCATAACTTTGTGCCTACTGACTTTTGTTTGACTAAATTATTAACCTTAGTGTTGCATTAACATGGTGTGTGCAGTCATACTGTAATTTCATTCCAACCGCCTAAATGCTCCCCTTATTTTAGTCAAGCTACTCTAGTTTCCTTGTGAGTTATAAATCACTGTTGTTCTCAGGAAACAAATTAATTTACAGATGTTACACGCGATAAGGTTACCCGGTAGGGTTCCTTTTTTAACACATGCAGCTTATAAACTTTATTAAATGAAAAGAATTTCTTCCAACAAGCACTTATAATAATGGCAGAGGAAGACAAATTAGAGAGAGTGTTAGCTTTATACAGCCTTGCAGGCTCCTTGCAACTGAATTTGACAGAGCGCTGTTGTGAATAATAAACAAAGCTAGTGTATAAAATACACATTCACACCTATATGTTTTTCAGTATTCACTGACTACTGTTGGTGCATGCACAAGACACAAATGTGGTCACTAGAACATACAGGGGCTCTTTTCCAGTTGCTTAGCACTTTTGTCACTCTCAATTTCAGGGCTAACTTTCTAGTTCAGTTTCAGCCTGAAGGTTTTTGGAAAGCTTGAGCAAAAAGGGTACCACTGCTTCTAGGATACAAAGTGAAGAAATATTCTTGAATGCTATATAATGCTTCTGAGCAATTCTTTGCTCTGTGTTATGTAGATCAGATGAGGTGACCCTCCTGGCCTTAAAATCTATGACAAAGTGCACTCTTAACAAAGCCCAATAGCTTACAGAAAGATGGAAAAACTGTTAAAAGGCACAATAGCCTGGTGGTTAAGGAACTGCGCTAGGACTTTAGAACTAGAAGTCCAATGCTCCGCTACAGGTTTCCTCTGTGACATTAGGCAAGTTACTTAATCTCTCTTTGCTGTAAAATGGGGGTAATATATGCCATGTCTTGTCTACTCAGATTGTAAACTCTTTGGGTGGGGACAGTCTCTCACTGTGTACGGAGAGGACCTAGCACAATGGGGTCCTGTTCTTGGCTGAGGCCTCAGTTTAAAATACAAAACTGCTGCTTTAGGGCCTAATCTTGTACTTCATCAGAATTCATGGCACTTTATGATCATGCAGGAGCTTGCAGGATCAAATCCTTCAATGGCATTTGGGTGACACTGGGAATATTTTTGATGAAAGGCTGATGAAATTCTAAAATCTTTAGTTTGACATTCTTCAGAAACTATCTGTTTGTCCCACATTGTTCATAGATCAGCCATGTAGCCTTAGAGCAACTTTTCCTATCAGATTTCCCAAACTGATTTAAACGGATATTTGCAAGGTGGCAGAGAATTGCATAAACTCTCCAACAATATATAACCCATGCATAAACGCTGCTGACAAGAACTGATGTGTTTGTCCTGAACATCACATCATGCAGAACTAAGTGTGTGTCTTATGAGTAAAGGTCATGATTCTTAAAATAGTTAATAGCCAATAGCTCTATTTCCTTCCTCAAATTCCAGTGGAGATAATGTCACACACTCATACTCTGTTGCACTCAGTTTTTTCAGACACATCACAACATTCTAATGCCAGCTAGGTTTCTGATGTCTTTGAAACCAAACCCTGGAGCAAGGCAGGATGTCACGCTCTTTGGTTTGGACACACAGATCCAATTCATCTGAAACATCTGAATTTCTTTTTTTTTTCCCCAGTACCGTGCTTGCATGCATAAAAAAGTCTGCCATGTAACTTCTCCTCCAGGTGCTGTATGCTCTTATACGTGATTCATTATCTTGACACTCTCTTCCCCAGCAACAGTGAACGTGTGTCACTTGTGTTCTTAAGAGATGCACAAATCTAAGAGGCTCTAGACCTTATTGCTTTCTGATCCGTGCCTTGCCTCCACAAAACAAGCCACTGGAAAGGGGAACTGATTGCAGCATTAAAGGGATAAGGAGCCCTTCACCTGTATGTCACTCACTCAAAACTGGACCAGTCTAACCAAACTTTGTGCTTGGACACAATTTCTAGATCTATTCCCTCTCACCTCACTGAGCACCATAACAACAAAAAGCTGTGAGAGGAAGGATGGACCACTGCTTAGCAGGCCTGGATTCAAGTCCCTGCTCTGCCACAGACTTCCTCTGTGACACTAGGCAAGACGCTTAGCCTCCTTGTACTTCAGTTTCCCACCTATCAAGTGGGTAATAGCACTCCCTAGCTTATAGGGGTGTTGTGAGGCTAAATGCATTAAAAATTGTCTGAGACACTCAGTTACTGCTAAAACGGATGCCTTAGAAGTTCCAAAGGTAAATAGACACAAAAAAGCATGTAAATCAGTGATATTCTGACCTCGGTGGTTCAGAAGCCAAATTAGCAATCAACATTACCCAAAAGAGCTACAAGTAGTGTGAATTCATTGTTTCATTTACTCTGTATGTGTATACACACACACACACACACGAACCTCAGAGTTATGAGCACCTCGGGAATGGAGTTAGTTCATAACTCTGAAATGTCTGTAACCGAACAAAACATTATGGTTGTTCTTTCAAATGTTCACAACTGAACATGGACTTAATACAGTTTTCAAACTTTTCTATGCCAAAGAAAAATGCTGCTTTTAACCATCCTAATTTAAATGCAACAAGCACAGAAACAGTTTCCTTACCTTGTCAAATCTCTTTTTAAACTTTCCCTTTATTTTTTAGTAATTTACATTTAACACAGTACTGTACTGTATTTGCTTTTGTTTGTTTCTGCTGCCTGATTGC
This sequence comes from Emys orbicularis, assembly GCF_028017835.1. Lineage (NCBI taxonomy): Eukaryota > Metazoa > Chordata > Testudines > Emydidae > Emys > Emys orbicularis. Next base: position 332,931,564 of record NC_088683.1, on the reverse strand, counting down.
ATACTTCCGGTTCCAAATGAGGTGTGTGGTTGACCAGTCAGTTCGTAACTCTGGTGTTCGTAACTCTGACGTTCTATTGTGTGTGTATGTATGTGTATGTATATTATATATATATATGTATATATATATATATATACATATATACATATGTATATGTATATACATACACATACATATATACATACACATATATATATACACATATATATATACATATATACATACACATATATATATAATTAATATTCTCACAGCAAAATGAGTGACCAAGTATTATTATTTTATCAACTATAATTGCTTAATAACATAGTAAAAATGATTAATAAGTTAGAGTGGTTAATAATTAAATCCCAGTGTTTTAATATGTGCTGCAAAGAGCTGCAGGAGACATATTAAAGAGCCACTTGCAGTTCTCGAGTCTCAGTCTGAGTATCACTGATGTAAATAAAATAAGCATGTAGGGCACTGATTATTTTGTCATTTGTGATAAAATGTATAACCTTACTTTTCAATTACTTAGCATATTCTTTTTCATGAACTGAGAAATAAATAGCAGCCCAAACAGATGACAGAGAAAATTCTCAGGGAGCAGTCTCCCCAAACCTGGCAATTTGCAGGTTAAAAATAAAAATCCCAAACAATAACGGAAAAGCTAAATTATCATTCCACCTTCTTTGTTGCTCTGATTTTCACATTGATTCTCCACGTCTGATAACAGAACTGCAGCAGAGAGCCTCTGGTTTTGGTGCTGTTTAAGGTTTGTTCACAACTATTACAATGAACCTGGGGCCACATATGCAGCTCGTATAAACCGAGATAGCTTACGTGAAGCTATGGTGATTTACAGCAGCTCAGGATCTGACCCCCCAGGAACCTAACTCTGCCAGCATAAGTGAAGTGGAATAGCCACAACAATACAGTCTCTGCTGCACTGTAAGTATACGATGACACACCACATCTGCAACTTGCTCATCTTATTTCATCCAAAGAGATGTACCATTAGACCTAATTAATCTAAACCAGTATGCAAACTCCATTATTGCACTCTGCTTAAAAAAACTTCGGAATAATGAACCCCTTGTAGAAAAACAGCTTGGATGAGAGCCCTGAAGGGACTTAGGCATTGCAGTGCTGAGCGTCACAGCACCAACTTTTAGGCGCCTAGAAAAATCACAGGAAAAACACTGCGACCCACAAAGTGAGGTGCCCAAGCTCCTATACAATGAATGGGGAGACACAGGCACCCAAGTATGCAATCCACAAAAGCCGTCATGCTGGATGGGGAGCCGCCTGAGCTAGCCAATGGCAGATAGCCACAGGAGGGGTGTGTGCTAAACCCTGCCCCCTCATGAAAATAGACACCTAGATCACTTCAGCAATCGAGGAATGGGAACTCCACTGCCTGCAGTCGGGCAGCTCAGGCACCGAGGCTGCTTTTTGAGGGAATGTATTAGGCGCCTGCCTCGCTTCACACAAAATGGTAGGAGGTGAGCCCCTTACAAGTTATAGCCAAGTAGTTAGAGTACTTGTCTGGGGTGTGAGAGATCCAGATTCAATCCCCCATTTTCTGGGAGGGGCAAGGATTTGAACAGGACTCAAACCTCTCAGGAGAATGTGCTACCCACTGAGCTACAGGACATTCTGAGGTGGGGCTCCCTCATTCGGCCCTCTTGAAGCTGTTGCAGTCTGGATAAATAATGAAAGAGTGTCTGGGGCAGGGGGACTGGACCCAGGATCTCCCACCTTGGTGCCCTAACCAGTGGGCTACAGAGTCATTCTCTTAGGCCTGGTCTACACTAGGCGTTTATGTCGAATTTAGCGCCGTTACATCGAATTAACCCTGCACCCGTCCACACCACGAGGCTATTTAGTTCGACATAGAGGTCTCTTAAATTCGACTTCTGTACTCCTCCCCAACGAGGGGAGTAGCGCTAAATTCGACATGGCCATATCGAATTAGGCTTGGTGTGGATGGAAATCGACGCTAATAGCTCCGGAAGCTATCCCACAGTGCACCACTCTGTTGACACTCTGGACAGCAGTCCGAGCTCGGATGCTCTGACCAGCCACACAGGAAAAGCCCCGGGAAAATTTGAATTCCTTTTCCTGTCTGGGCAGTTTGAATCTCATTTCCTGTTTGGACAGCGTGGCGAGCTCAGCAGCACTGGCAACGATGCAGAGCTCTCCAGCAGAGATGGCCGTGCAATCCCAGAATAGAAAGAGGGCCCCAGCATGGACTGATCGGGAAGTCTTGGATCTCATCGCTGTGTGGGGCGATGAGTCCGTGCTTTCCGAGCTGCGCTCCAAAAGACGGAACGCAAAGATCTATGAGAAGATCTCGAAAGCCATGGCAGAGAGAGGATACAGCCGGGATGCAACGCAGTGCCGCGTGAAAATCAAGGAGCTGAGACAAGGCTACCAGAAGACCAAACAGGCAAACGGACGCTCCGGATCCCAGCCCCACACATCCCGTTTCTACGAGGCACTGCATTCCATCCTTGGTGCGGCCGCCACCACTACCCCACCACTGACCGTGGACTCTGAGGATGGGATATTGTCCACGGCCGGTTCCTCGGACATGTTAGCGGACGGGGAAGATGAGGAAGGAGATGAGGAGGACGAGGCAGTCGACAGCGCTTACCAAGCTGATTTCCCCGACAGCCAGGAGCTCTTCATCACCCTTACAGAGATCCCCTACCAACCCTCCCCAGCATGTAACCCGGACACAGATTCAGGGGAAGGATCAAGCGGTAAGTGCTTTAAACATCTAAACATTTATTTTTTACAAAACTGGAATATTAAGAATAAGAACAATGTGTGCTTCATGATTTCTTTACCCTGGGCGCTTAAGTAATCAGTTCCAACTATTTAAAAAAAATCAAACAGTGTCCGGTTGTGCATGATTCTGCTGCCCAAGCTGCTCCACTCTTTAGTCCCTGCCACTGCAGCTATATGAAAATCCGGTCTATATGTCCGGGGATAGAGCAATAATCCTCCACTGACATCTCAACGAAGGTCTCCTGCAGGTAATGGGAAAGCCTTTGCATGAGGTTCCTTGGGAGAGCGGCCTTATTGGGTCCTCCGAAGTAGGAGACGTTCCCACGCCAGGAGACAAGCAAGTACTCCGGTATCATTGCCTTGCACAGCATGGCGGCATAGGGCCCTGGTCTTTGCAGGCTTTCTCGAAGCATCCTTTCCTTCTCGGTGTCCGAGATCCTCATGATAGTTATGTCGCTCGTGATGACCTGCTTTGAATTAGGTAGGGGACTGTTAGTATTGGGACTGCTTGCAAGTTCCTTAACAGAACTGTAACCGCTGGTTTGCAGCCACGCGGTGGATGCGGGAGAGGGGCAGCATACAGGGATCTTTCCCTGGGACATCCGCGAGGGGGTGGGACAGGGCCAGAGTTCATGCTTGGCCGATTGCTGGCAGCAGAGACTGGCATTGCTTTCAATGTGAAAGGAGGCCAGTGGTACTACTAAAGTTTTAAGCAGCCACAAGTCTACGGCTTAACATCTTTGCCTGCTACAGAGATTACGGTGTCCTGCCACGCTTCCCAGATCTGCAGTGCAAAACCCCAGGCACTGAAGGCGAGGTCCGAAAATTCGACCTTGTCCTGAGTGCGCATGTGATAGGTGCGGTGCATGGTCTTGTTCACAGAGAAAGACTATGGTCTTTGTTCACAACTACATTTATCTTTCGGAGGAATTCGCTACCTTTTTCTCATTCCCACAGCCACATCTGCGACTGTCTCCCAACCCAGCCTGGCATCACACTCCCAGAGGCTAGCGCACATTAGGCGGAGGAAGAAGAAGACGCGAGAGGACATGTTCTCAGAACTAATGGACTGCTCCCGAGCCCAGGCAGCACAGCAGAACCATTGGAGGGAGAATTTGTCCCAAATGCACCGGACACACATGGAACGTGAGGAGAGGTGGCGGCAGGAAGACCAGCAGGCGACTCAAACGCTGCTTGGACTTCTGAGGGAGCAAACGGACACGCTCCGGCGCCTTGTTGATGTTCTGCAGGAACGGAGGCAGGAGGACAGAGCCCCGCTGCAGTCTATCAGTAACCGCACTTCCCCGCCACCAAGTCCCATACCCCCCTCGCCCAAAGAAGGAGGGGCGGCAGAGTCCGTGAAAACTCTCACTCCACCCCTGCAGACTGCTCAAGCACCAGAAGGCTGTCATTCCCCAAAATTTGAAAAGTCCTTTCCTGCCCGCCTCACCCAAGCCCCCGTCCAAGTTTCACCCCCCAGTTTCATGTGTGGTTGTTAATAAAAAATGTTTCTGTTCATTACTGTTTCAGTCATGTTCTTTTGAGGGAGAGTCTGTCTGAAGGGGGGGAAGGGGCTTGGTAATTGGACAGGACAGTCACCTTTAGCAGGGTACAGAGGCGGGGGCAGGTCCAGCAGCAGGGCACATACACAGTGCAGTGACTAGTTACCCTGGTCAGTCTGGGAGGTGGTTTTCATGTTCTGTGCGTGGGGGGGGGGGTTGCACTGTGACTTTGTTGCGGGGGAGGGCAGTTACAAATCTTATGCAGCGGTCCTTGTCCTGGATCACAGAGCCATGCAGCAGGGGATCTGTAACCCTCCTCCCCCTGCCATAAACTCACATAGCCCCCACATACACGCAGTTCCGCTCAGGAGGGCTGGCAGGCTCCGTTGAAACAACCAGTCCGCCACTGCGAATCCTGTCATTCCTGGAGTTTAGAAGGATCATTTGCATCAGTACACTACACCCGCTCCCCACCACAGTCTGCGTCCCAGGTTTCAAACATTCCCGCGAAAACAGTACTAAAGACAACGGTGTTCATTAACAAAATAAAACTGATTTTATTTTTTTGGAAGGGGGTGGAGGGGGTCTGTAACTGGAGAGGATAGTCAACATTAACTGGGTAAAGAAACGGTCGCAGGTTCAGCTTCTCTGTACAGAACCTTAAAAGTCACTGGTTACCCTGCTCACTGTGGAACCTAGCTTTCAAAGCCTCCCGGATGCACAGCGCGTCCCGCTGGGCTCTTCTAATCGCCCGGCTGTCTGGCTGGGTGTAATCAGATGCCAGGCTATTTGCCTCAACCTCCCACCCCGCCATAAAGGTCTCCCCCTTGCTCTCACACAGATTGTGGAGCACACAGCAAGCTGTTATAACAATGGGGATATTGGTTTCGCTGAGATCACAGCAAGTCAGTAAGCTTCTCCATCTCCCCTTGAGACGGCCAAAAGCACACTCCACCACCATTCTGCACTTGCTCAGCCGGTAGTTGAACAGTTCTTTTTCAGTGTCTAGGGCTCCAGTGTAGGGCTTCATGAGCCAGGGCATTAGCGGGTAGGCTGGGTCCCCAAGGATCACTGTAGGCATCTCCACATCCCCAAGAGTTATTTTGTGGTCCGGGAAGTAAATACCTTCCTGCAGCCGTCTAAACAGACCTGAGTTTCTGAAAACACGAGCGTCATGAACCTTGCCCGGCCATCCGACGTTGATGTTTGTAAAACGTCCCCGATGGTCCACCAGTGCTTGCAGCACCATTGAAAAGTAGCCCTTTCTGTTAATGTACTGGCTGGCCTGGTGGTCCGATCCCAGGATAGGGATGTGAGTTCCATCTATAGCCCCACCGCAGTTTGGGAATCCCATCTCGGCGAAGCCATCTATGATGACCTCCACATTTCCCAGGGTCACTACCTTTGAGAGCAGTACCTTAACGATTGCGTTGGCTACTTGCATCACAACAATCCCCACGGTAGATTTGCCCACGCCAAACTGGTTCGCGACAGACCGGTAGCTGTTCGGCGTTGCAAGCTTCCAGAGGGCTATGGCCACTCGCTTCTGGACACTCAGGGCTGCTCGCATCCGGGTGTCATTGCGCTTCAGGGCAGGGGACAGCAACTCACAAAGTTCCATGAAAGTCCCCTTCCGCATGCGAAAGTTTCGCAGCCACTGGGATTCATCCCAGACCTGCAGCACTATGCGGTCCCACCAGTCCGTGCTTGTTTCCCGTGCCCAGAATCGCCGTTCCACAACATCCACATGACCCATTGTCACCGTGATGTCCTCGGTGCTGGGTCCCGTGCTTTGTGACAGGTCTGTGCCACTCTCTGACTTCAGGCCCTCACCGCGGTGCCGTAGCCTCCTCGCCTGGTTTATCTGCATCTGCCTCTGGGAAAGGTGGATGATAAGCTGCGAGGCGTTGACAACGGCCACAACTGCAGCGATGGTCGCAGCGGGATCCATGCTCGCAGTGCTGTGGCGTCTGCGCTGTCACTGACCGGAAAAGTGCGCGAACTGATTTCCCGCCGGCGCTTTCAGGGAGGGAGGGAGGGCGGTAGTGACGGACGGATGACGACAATTACCCAAAAGCACCCTCTACCCTTTTTTTTTTACCCAGAAGGCATTGGCGGCTCAACCCAGAATTCCAATGGGCTGTGGGGACTGCGGGAACTGTAGGATAGCTGCCCACAGTGCACCGCTTCCAATGTCGATGCTTTCCCCGTTAGTGTGGACTCACAAAGTTGAATTACTGTCCTTAGTGTGGACACACACGTTCGACTTTGCAATATCGATTCCACAAATTCGATTTAAGAGAAATCGAACTACCCTCGTAGTGTAGACATACCCTTACACATAGTCTCTGTCTGCCCAATGACTGTTTCATCCGCAGGCAGTCAGAGAGAGAGACAAACAGCATGGGAACCACTCTGTAGTGCAATGTTTAGGATATGCACATGGGAGACTCTGGATCTAGTCCTCCACCTCCATTTGCTCTTACATCATTTATCCAGAGTGCAACAGCTTCACAAGGAGCAACTGAGGGAACGCTGCATCAGAATATACCATAGCTCCCTGGCTGGAGCACCCTCCTAAGCTGTAGGAGATGCCTGTCCAAATTCCTTTTCCCCCTCGGAGGAAGGGGGAAGCCCAGGTAAGTGCTGTAACCACTGGGCTAAAAGTTGTAACGTGGGCACTTCCTTTGGCTATCTTCTGAATGGGACCCAATCCAGCAGGTGTGCTCACAGGCCACCCACTGGATCAGGTCCTGCACGTGACTTAGGCAGTTGAATGCCTGCCTTCCCCCGGTTCATGAATTGTGCTGGGGCTTAGGCGTCCAGATGCCTAGAGGGAGGCAGCAGTATGTGTGCCCACAGGCAGGAACTGAGGTGTCTAGGGATCCTTTACTTTGAAACCCTTAGGCACCAAGTGAGTTTAGGTTCCTATGGGGCTCAGCAGTTTTATGAATCTCAGTGGAGTCTAAAACTGGGTCCTAAACTCAAAACCTAGGCACCTAATTCTGGGGTTCAGGCACCTTAATACCTTACATGCATCCGACTAAGTGGGTATTCACCCATGAAAGCTCATGCTCCAATACATCTGTTAGTCTATAAGGTGCCACAGGACTCTCTGTTGCTTTTAATATCTTTTGTGGCTCCCAAAGGATTTGTGCCTCCCAAAGGATTTGTGCCTGACTGTAATCTCACTTACACCAATTTTACACAGATTTAACTCCAGTAGCTACAAAGCAAATGAAGAGTAGCTGATATTGGGTCCCATCTAATTACTTACACTCTGAGCAGTAACTAATCTTATATAATATGCAGACAGACTTTTCTGAATTACCAGCATTAGACTTGGCAGCACTTCATTTTGAAGAGTGGCCAGAATTTGAATTTGCTCCCTTATCTGTATGTATTCCCAGATAAAAATCTACATTCAGATGGCATTAAGGTTGAGTGCATCTCAGTAATTTAGGGTAAGTACATTACAGGACTATTGCAATTATCTCAAAAAGAAGCATAAGCCCAGGAAATTCAGATAAGGTTAAAACTAAAAGTAATCCAAGCACGTTAAGCTATGGAAATAAACGATAAGTGCATCCTAACAACCTTAATGCTGCCCTGTCATGACACCATGTAATAGCCATCTGATTATAATTAAGACATTTTAGTATTTGTTGGCCCAGACTACCTGAAAATCTTTAAAAGTCAGTTATTATTTATTTCCCTCTTGATGTCAACACATGGCCGAGTTAAAGTTCTTTAATGTTGCCTACACACAACACTTAGGTGGGTTTAAACTATAGGGCAAGATTGAAGAATTTGTGTTTACTCTGTAATAATCATTTGGGACAAATAAAACTGAACCTGGGTGCTAAACTTCTTAAAGGAACCATTTTAAAACTTTAATCCCTGGAAGCATTGTGATTTTGGGGAGAATACACTTCCACTCGCCCCCGCCCCATCATACATAACAGGTTGAATCCCAGCTTTAAGTGTAAAATTCAATTTAGCATTCACTTTGGAGGTGCAGCTAAAACCTCTACAATATGTAGGAACATTAAATGTTCTAGCTCACCTTTTTTAAGGTTTATAGGCATTTCTAGGGTGTTTGCCACTGCAGGTGTATTTGACTTCCTCACAAATAGGGATTAATTAAACCTCACAAGTGCCTGACAAGCTAGGTAAGTATTGTTATAGCAGGGGACATTAGAGGGCTTTCCCTTCACCCTCTCCCCTGGTTCTTGTCATGCAGACAGAAAGCAGAAGACCAGAAGTCCGAAGTGCAGGCAATTCGATATTTATTGGGGTTAGTTCCAGGCAAACATATCCATAGCTCTATGCGCCGGCAGAGTCTGTTTCCCAGTGATCCATTCCCAGCTCTGATGCCGCAGAGCCTTGCCTGTGTCCCCCTTCCCCATTCCCACCTCTCATCCCCCACTCCTTAGCAGGCCCAAATATATCTTCAGTGCATGTCCCTAGTCACACCCCTTACAACTTATGGTCATGTTTATTATTTTATTTTATTAATGGAGATATCCCATCTCCTAGAACTGGAAGGGACCTTGAAAGGTCATCGAGTCCAGCCCCCTGCCTTCACTAGCAGGACCAAGTACTGATTTTGCCCCAGATCCCCAAGTGGCCCCCTCAAGGATTGAACTCACAACCCTGGGTTTAGCAGGCCAATGCTCAAACCACTGAGCTATCCCTCCCCCCCTATAATTATAGGAGATATCCCATCTCCTAGAACTGGAAGGGACCTTGAAAGGTCATCGAGTCCAGCCCCCTGCCTTCACTAGCAGGACCAAGTACTGATTTTGCCCCAGATCCCCAAGTGGCCCCCTCAAGGATTGAACTCACAACCCTGGGTTTAGCAGGCCAATGCTCAAACCACTGAGCTATCCCTCCCCCCAAATGTTCCATTTGGGAGGGTCGTGAATTGGGTTCTTCATCCCCAGGGCCGGTGCAAGGAAGTTTCGCTCCCTAGGCGAAACTTCCACGTTCCCCCCCCCCCCCCCCGCGCCCTGAGGCACCCCCCCCGCGGCAGCTTTCCCCCGCCCCCCACTGCCCTGAGGCACCCTTCCCGCGGCAGCTCCCCTCTGCTCCGCCTCCTCCCCGAGCACGCCACCCCCGCTCTAATTCTCCTCCCCTCTGATTGGCGCTGCAAGCCTGGGAGGCGGGAGAAGTGGAGCGGCGACCGCGCGCTCGGGGAGGGGACGTAGGAACGATGTAAAAAAAAAAAAAATTGGGGGCACCGCTTTTTGGCGCCCCCAAATCTTGGCGCCCTAGGCAACCGCCTAGTTTGCCTAAATGGTAACACTGTCTCTGTTCAACCCAGCTCTTTTGTATCCCATGGGAGGGGTAAGGAGTGAGGTTGTACTCCGGTCAGGGGCAGGCATTTCTCTGGTGTTTCAGTGTTTTACCTTCCCCCCACCCAATCCCCCCTTGTCCCTCCTGACTGGTTGCTCGACCTTGCCTTGCGATAAGGAGTTGAGGCAGTCTTCAAGTGTGCACTCATATATACATTCCCACCAGGCCCAGTAACACTTTATCTGTATCCCTTATCTTTTCCCATTGCCCCATCTGGTTGTGGGAAATGCAACACACAGTCTCTTTGTTCATTGTTCTTCACACATATTAGTATAAGATATAAGAGTATCAAAACGTTAAACCCAAATTTCTATCTCAGACTGGCAAACAAGTCTATATACTGACAGGGGTCACCAGCTGGCGCTGGTACTCTCTTACAAGCTCTTTTTTCTTGACATGCGAGCAAGTATTTGGTCTTGGAAGTAAATGTTGCATTGATGTGCTGGTTTGGGGGGTTTTCTGATTTTGTTTCTTTAGGAGAGATACGGCAAGCAGAAAAGGAGTTTTTCCTATGCTTTTCGCTCTCTGTCTTTAAGAGAGAGAATTCTAGAGACAGAGTTGTTCCCTGGAAACCAGGCATTCAAGTTTGGGCTGAGATCACAGAAAGAGGGGATGGCCCTGCATGATGTTTGTGACCACCACTGAGCTAGGATAGCATGTGTGTAAATAAAACAAGTTTCACTGAGAATATACCCCGACTCCACATAGGTGATTCTTCTACAAATAGGAAGCTCAGCTGCAAGGCCTCAACAGCTGCTTTACTCAGCAAGGAGCGACAGTCTTATCATTCTCCTTCTACATATAGGGAAAGTGAAGTGCAAAGAGTAAGGCCAAAAAAAAAAAATATTCTTATTGACTTTTAGACCAAGAAATACACACCTTAACTCCAGGTAAAATCCCTGTGTCATATCCACCACCAGTTAGCTAATTTACCAAATTCTTGACCCATAAAAGGAAGAGTTTTTACACTAGTGAGTCACAGATTAAACATGATGAACTCTGTGCTTCATTTTTGCCAGGGCTTGCCAGGGCTGAGCCCCGGCACCTCTACACTTGGCAGTTCATAACCCCTGGGCTTGCTGCATCAGCTATGAATGTAAAAAAATTGCTTGAACCCTGGCACCTCTTTCATTACAAATTAAGTACTGGATGAACCCTTAAATTTTATATTATTGAGTCACTTGGGAATCATGCTGTCATGGACACCTGCCCATGTCTGGCCTACCCCAGTGGGAGTTTTCAAAGCGTGGCATAAGAGCTTGTATAAATCAGTGCTAACAGGGCACCCTCAGACTGAGGGGAAAATCTCCAGGGGGCTCTAGTTTGATGGAGAGCTTTGCCTGCTCCCAAAGCACAATGGAATACCAGTTGAGTACCCCTCACATACAAGGACTGCTGTGACATAAGGCGAATGATGCCACATAGCCCCAATACCTCCCCCCCCACACTCTTCTGAGGAAAGATTTTGGCACACAGGAGCAGACCTTCCTCTCCTTTCATCCCCTCGATGGGAAATATCAGAGCCAACTTACCTTTGTTTTCACCATTCTCCTAAGCAGCGCAGTCACCACCTCTTATTATGCCTGTGTCAGTTTCTGATGGACTGCAAGTCAGGTAGCATTTCTGTGGTAATGACACTTATTAGATGCTAGTGCTGTAGTCTTGTACTTTCTTTTCTTTGTCCTATGATTCATTCACCACTTGGGTAAAGGAGCACACTGTTCTTTTGTGTGTCCTGCTTTAACTAAAATGGCTGTAAGTAAAGACAATAAAAATGTGCAGTCTTTTCCATGCAGCACTGCATATGGTACATGTCAACACACTACGGAATATGACAAACCATGTTGTTATGATATAAACCAGGGGTAGGTAACCTATGGTACACGTGCCAAAGGCGGCACGCGAGTTGATTTTCAGTGGCACTCACACTGCCCGGGTCCTGGCCACCAGTCCAGGGGGCTCTGCATTTTAATTTAATTTTAAATGAAGTTTCTTAAACATTTTAAAAACCTTATTAACTTTACATAAAATAATAGTTTAGTTATATATTACAGACTTATAGAAAGAGACCTTCTAAAAGTGTTAAAATGTATTACTGGCACGCGAAACCTTAAATTAGAGTGAATAAATGAAGACTCGGCACACCGCTTCTGAAAGGTTGCCGACCCCTGATATAAACTCTTAGTTTAGAGAATGGGTTCTCGATGCTCCATCTAGTGCCCACACAAAGTCAATACTAGTACAATATGCCTATGGTATGATCTTAGAGAGACAAGGCGGATGAGGTAATATCTTTTATTGGACCAACTTCCTTTGATGAGAGAAGCAAGCTTTGGAAGAGCTCTGTGTAGTTCGAAAGCGTGTCTTTTTCACCAACAGAAGTTGGTCCAATAAAAGATATCACCTCCCCCACCTCTAATATCCTGGAACCAACATGGCTACAACATTGCAACAGTCTGATCTGTAACTAAGGAATTAGGTTCAGTGTTCTGTACCCTTCACCTACGAATCCTGAGTGGTAGTATTTTGCACTCGTGTTGCACTGGTGCAAATGGCAACACAAGGTGCAAGGCAGCGGAAAATTTGACCCAAAGCTTTTCACAAAGCATCAGCAGCTCTTCTAATCATGGTCTGTAAGGAGTATTCAATGTAAAGGCAATATTGAGGGATAGCCACCTCACTGTGTACTGAATATTTATTTTGTGATCTCTAAAGAAAATTGGATAAACTATTTTGCTCAAATAAACTACAACTGACCTATACAAAAAACAATCACATTGTCATTTGATAACCAGTATATTCTAGAGAGGATCATTTACCATTTAAGACAAAACCCGTTAATTTAAAAAATAGTTTGGTCAGTAAAAATCAATACATACAGTCTTTAACAAAGTGAAATTCCAACAGGCAAAAACAGAGTGAGAGCCAGATCTTCAGCTGGTATCCATTGACACAGCTTCAGTGGAACTATGCAAATTTACACCTACAAGTCTGGCCATAGAATGTCTAAACAATCTCAAAACCTCACTTTCATGTAGTGACAGATCAGTTTTAATCACGGATTAGAAATGAAAAAAAACGGCACAAATAAAGACAAATGAATTACAAGTCTAGCAAAAGTACTTAACATTTTGGAGAGCCAGACATTTTTGCTACAAAGAATGAACTGATGTGGGGCGCCAGCAGCATCCCCACCCATGTTCACTTAGCTGCATCTCCCCTTTTTAAAAAAAAATTGGACTGCCAATTTTACACGTGGCTCCAATGAAGGAATGAGGTCCTACATCACTTGGTAGATGTACATAGGTATTATGAGAGAGAGAGAGTGAGAAGGGGGATGAGGAATATCTTTTATTGGACTAGTTTCTGTTAGTGGAAGGCACAAGCTTTCAAGCTTCACAAAGCGCTTCCTTACTGAGACCCGAGGAAGCTTGTCCTTTCCACTAATGCAAGCTGGTCCAATAAAAGATATACATCACCCATCTTATGTGTCTCATATCCTGGGACCAACACAGCTACAACACTACAAACATATGTGTCATGGCATGTAGAGCTAGATCTTGCAAGGTGCTGAGGGCCTCTTGAGAAGTGCCGAGTGCTTTCAAATCCCACTCATTTCAATGGGAGCAGAGGACACTCCCTTAGCACCTTGCAGGATTGGGCCCTTAATAATTAACACACAACAAAGGATTTCTGCTCCTGCTAGTGACCTGAGAGCTAGCTTTGGCTTTATCTTTATAAAGCATTTGCTCTTAAATTAATCAAACTTTCTGAACATAAGGTTCTGTCACTTCCCAGAGGCTTCCAAATATTTTTCTATTTCACTTTAAGGGACAGATCTTCAGTTGGATTAGATTAACATAGCTTCATTGATTGAGGATCTGGCCTTATCAGCTAAGTGTTTATCCAGTGTACTAAAACAAATGCAGCATGATGTACACCTTTGGCAACAGAGCAGTTCTCCATATCGATATTGAGGAATAAATTTGGCAGTACAAAAGCTTTCTTTAAAATGCTGCTAGTTTTCTAACCCGTGTTCACCCGCACATTCTCTTCTTTAGTAAACTGTACGGTAGCAGCAGGAGTTTCCTGGTGGTTCTCCTCAATTTTTAGTCCAAGGTTATCAAACCCAATGCTGGCTGGTTGTGGCAAACTGGTTGCAGCTTCTTCTGCAGTTTGAGTTGGAGTAGAACAGTACAAAATGAAGCCCACCATAATGACACCAAAGGACAGGAGGTAGAGACCTGAAAACTGACAAGGATATGGGGAGGGGAAGGGAAATAGATGTGGTTAGTAATCCTGTCTTATGATTGTGTCTTGCAGCAAGAGCATCACTTACAGCTACACTTTCTTTATGTCTCAATATTTAGAGTGCATCCATCACCATAGTATATGGGGCCCAAAAAACAAAACTCAGAAGCTTAGTCCACTGTCAGACTCAGACTACCTTAATGTTCTTCTTCACTTCCCCTTCTTAACACTGGTATACAGGGAATTGTTTTCTTAAGTTTAGACACCCATCTTGACAGATGTGACCAAGGATAACATGGTTCTAGATATGGTGATGGCAAGGAGTAATTGTTTATGCAAGTGAACACTAATGTAATATACCACTAAGTGTTTTCAATTTTAAGTGCAACATGGCCAAATTCTGTGATGGATTTGCTCCAGACTTTCACCTGGAAAGAATTTGTCCCTGTTGTTGGAATTCTGCAAGTCACTAGATCAGTAGGTGCGTTGTACATCACTTTTAACCATTTTATGGGCTATATACACGTTATTACTGGGCCAAACCGGTTTTCCCGTCTCCTGATATACACCAGTTTAACTTCACAGAAGTTATACCAGTGTAAAGAGATAACTAAGACTGTGGATCAGGCAAACAGGATTTGGTCCATTATTATCATCCAGTAAACTGTTAACATTCTAAAAAAGGAAGGATTATTACAAACCATCTTGATAGGAAAATAAGAGTCCACTTAAAGTGTTGACTTTATAAAATTGGATTTAAAATGTAACAGGATTAAATTACCCTCATCTGGGAACAGTTTGTCAGCAGACACAAAAAGCTACAGATTTTCTTCCCAACACCATAATTACTGAAGCAGCTGGATGACTGAAATCAAAATATCCCTGCTCAAAACTAGCTCCCCAGTAATAATGCAGGCATACTATTCTTTTGAGGCCTAATCCTGCTGTCAATAGAAAGACTCCCATTGGTTTCAACTCATGCAGGATTGCTCCCTACATCTGTGCTTATTGTCTTATGGCTGAGATTTTCAATTATGTCTTATGATTATTGTCTAATACTATAAATTCTGGTGGAGGTTTGTATTGTTTGATTTCTCTGCTAACACTTGCACTGACAGTTCCGGTGTCAAGAGGATTCTATTACCGACTACAATTAATGTTGACAAAGTCAGTGTTGAAAACTATTTTCAGCTGAATCAGAATTCAGTATAGCAACCCAGCTATAAACAAGTTCAGTTGCTTGGTGTATTGGCATTAATACTAGCCAGAACTTTCCAAACACTGTCCTCAATTTTGAGGAAAACAAGTAACTCTTCACAGTCACAAAATGAAGGAAAAACTGGGACTTCAGACTCAAGCCGCTTTGATAGTTGAGCACTTTGAAGGGCACCACACATACTGCACATGAAGAGGTGAGCTGGCTCAGAATGGACAGGGGCCTTAGGTTAATATGGTCACGCAGGTACAACTGAAGTTGAACTACTAAGGAAGGATAAATAGCTGCTACAATTCTAACTCCTCTTCAGCTTCTAAATCTAAATTATTTCAGAAATTATGTAAATTGGGCCAGATTCTGCTCACTTACACTGATGTTAATCTGGAGTAACTCTTACCTGTAATGGAGTTACTCCAGGGTTACAAAAGTTTAAACTGAAGACAGAATTTTGCCTGTGGATGTCTAAATTTTATTTATTGGTTCCCATGAAGAGGGTCTGTTTTCATAGAGCCTTTGGTTTATGTCCATGTTATCTTATAAACAGGCAGCTAAATTCTCATCAGGCACACAGACGTAGCAAAGCAGAGTGTACTGGTGCCCATAATCTCTAATAAGCATGCTCATGCACAGCTTCCCCTGCTATACCCCACCTAAAAGGATTATTCTTCTTATGATCTGTGGCTAAGACTTTCAAAGGGACTGATCTGGGAGCGTGACTTTCAGAAAATGCTGAGCACTCAGCCCTGAAACTCAGGCCCTTTTTGGGGTGCAGCCCAAACTTGAGGCACACAAAACAGTCACCTTTGAAAGTCTTCGCTTAGGTGCAGAGCCATTGCCAGGTCAGAGGGACACACACAGCCATAAACATGAAGATCATACCTGGACCCACCCAGGAATGCCTCTGCCTCTCAAGAAGGGGTTGTAGGACAGTTTCTTCAGGGCTTTAAAGGGAGATAATGAGAACAATGATTGTACCCTCTTCCTTGCACTTTCACTGCTGAACATGGGATTTCTGGACACACCGCACCTGCTGTGACTTGGCATAAAACAGACAACTCATCTCCAATCTGCACTGTGGATTTCTGTGGCATAACCTTGTACCATGCATGAAACTCCCACTGTCATTGATAGGAGGCCTGAGTGCATAATGTGCAACAGACAGCTACAATATGGACTGGAGAAAGTTTTGACCACTGAATAGCTTGCAGCATAGGAACTGCACGTAAGCAAAAGGGGTGATTGGAGCCTATTTGTGAGCACCCACAAAATGACTGCTGAAACTTACATTCATCCCGTAATTAGAGATGATGGTTCCCTAAGCTTTCCAATCATATTTATGTTTTACCTAATTGTTGCACTGATGTCTTGTACTGACACCGATTATTCCAGAATATTTACCAGTCATTTTAATGCAAACTCCGCTGGGATTTCTTTTCAATAGGATACTGCCAACTGCTCTTGGGGCAGTCTCCCTCTAGAGGTCCTAGCTTCCTCCTAACCTGTCCTCCTCTCTTCTTCACATTAGCCCAGTCAATCAACTTAGCTTAAAATGAGTCAATTGTGCTGTCAGTATGGAGCATTGTGGGACAGCTTCTGAAAGCCAGTAACTGTTGACCTAAGTAGCATAGTGTCTACACTGACATTACATTGAACTAACTACATTGACCGTAGCTCTATGCCTCTTGTGGCAGTGGAGTTATTAAATAGGCGTAGCAGGGTAGTTACGTCAGCAGGAGCAACGTTTAAGTGTAGACACTTCCATAGTTAGGTCGTCATAAGCTGCTTTGCATCAACCCAACTCTGTTGTGTAGACCAGGCCTCAGAGGTAGCGGGGCATGGTGCTGTTGTCCCTACACTCTCCCAAACCTTTCTACCTCCCCAACCCTCTCCATTTTCCTTCCTTTATAACTGGGCTTGTTTTCCTTTATTGGTCCCAGCTGTGGTGCATGCCGCCATGATTGGCAGTTCCAGCACCTGTGCTAGGGTGTGGTCAGCCTGGTCGCCTATAAGCCAGGAAAAGTGTCCTCCCACTTCTGCCTATGCTCAGTATGGGGTTTGCACTACAGACACAAAACCATGTTAGATGCAGGCAACTCAACTTTTTAGAGATGAGTAATTAGGAAAATTAAAAGTGGATTTTCTGATACATAAGTTACTCTAACCACTAGAGCATGTGCTAGAGAATAATAAGGTATGTCTCTTAGACACCAAGGCAGAGATACTTTTCCTGAAATAATAGAATAAAGGCTAAATCCTGGCTCTGAGTACAGGGGGCGTGCAAGGAGGAGGCGGCTCCATCATAGTCCAAGCATCGTGGCTGGAGCCATTTTCCCCGTGTGTAAATCTCAATGCCTGCATAGATAGCACAGCATTAGTTAGCTAGACGGATGGTTCTGGAAGTTGGGAGGAGAGCACTAAAGCAGCATCTGTCAAAAGCTACAGCCAGCATTCCTCCAGCACAGCCCTACTAGCTCTGTGGGGAGAGGTGTAAGGCCACGGCTACGCTCCCACCCTGCTTACACAAACGCCTCCTGAAGCGTTGAATGCTAAGACGACTGCTGGCTGGCCTCCCTCACTTATGTTCTGAAGGCCAATCTGAATCTGTGTAGACAGTGGCAGTCTTTACAGTGACGGCGATGGGAATCAGATTGGGCCCTAATAACAGAAGCAGCCACGCCATGTTTGCTTCCTGCACTGGGGCAGGAAAGAGTCTCCCATTCTCCTTCCCCTCACAGACTCATAGGCAGAGACATGTAATTTAACCCTTCCGGTGCACACTGGACTGGGTTCAATTTCTAGCTCTGTCACAAACTTTCCTATGTGACATTAGGCAACTTATTTCACTTCTCTGGCCTTCAGATTCTCTATCTGTAAAATGATGATCAAAATCCTTCCTGACCTCGCAGGGATGGTGTGGGGCTAAATATTTGGGAGAGTGCTCGGATACGACGGGGATGGGGCCAGATAAGTATGGGGGTTGGGATTAAAGTAGACAGAAGTGCTGCTCAGTAATCTGGTGTCACTAGAACTCATTTGGGTTGAACTCATTAAATTTGGGGGTGGGGAGAAATGTGTGGCACTGACTGCAGGGGGGGAGGGATAGCTCAGTGGTTTGAGCATTAGCCTGCCAAACCCAGGGTTGTGAGCTCAGTCCTTGAGGGGGCCACTTAGGGATCTGGGGCAAAATCAGTACTTGGTCCTGCTAGTGAAGGCAGGGGGCTGGACTCGATGACCTTTCAAGGTCCCTTCCAGTTCTAGGAGATAGGATATCTCCATTAATTTTGCAGCCCCTTCCCTTTGGAACTGAAACAGAAAGGGGGTTATTCTTCAGGCACAAAGTAAGCCATTGTTCCATTCTTTGACACCTTTTGCCTTGGTAGTTCCACAGTTCCAGTGTGTTTTATGCCTCAGACTGGTGAAGAAATAAACTGAGTTTTCTCGCATTGTTTTGCTTGCCCTCTTCTAGCTGCTTTGAGAGGAGAGATTTTGTTTCCCCTTCCACCAGGACACCTTCAGCATGACTTTTAGGCTACTATATGGGGAACAGGGCTGAGTTCAGAGGACTAAAAGCCCCATTCAAGAACAAGTATTTATTTATTTTCTGTTTTTACTCTGTTTTATTCAGTCAGGCTTTGTTGCACCAATTTAAATCAGCATAGCAACTAATTTTCGTTAAATCTGCACAATTTTTGTGTTTAGACAAGGCACCATCCACTACCAAGTCTAAAGTCTACTATCAATGTGATTGGTAATCCAGTAACTCCACCTAGCGTCCAGATTTGCAACAGACTCTTTCCTAGACGTTTATACAACAGAAGCACGTTCAGAAAATATTTGTGGCAAGCAAACTCCCTCCCTGCTCAGTCTTTGGAGAGCTCCTGGGGTTTTGGTTTGTTTGATATTTGGCATTGTATTTCAGATCTCAGCTGCATGTAAGACAATGACAGAAGGGGTGAAAATGTAATTCTGAAAGGGAGGGATGGCCATATGAAGGCCCCCTGTGGGCCTGAACCTGTAAGGGGCCAAGTATCCTAATTCCTATTGATTCCAGTGGTAGGCAAGGGCTCACAGCACCACGCAGGAATAGGAATGGGAACTTCCCCCACCCCAGATACCATTCTGTGATGAGCTTATTCCAAGTGGCAATAATGGCAAAGGTTAACAAAACCATCATGTACTAGAAGACCACAGCCAGGAACCCCTGGGGTTAGAAGAAATCAGAAAAGTATAGTAGAATAAAGGCACTCTGTGGCATAAAGCTAAGATGAAGAAAGAGATACTCTAACTTCACCTGCAACAGCCTCTGAGGGGCCTTAGATGGAATATCATTTGGTGACAAGAGAAAAACTGTTCTTCATCAGTAAGAGTTGAGTAGTTCCTTGCATTTTTTGTAGTATATTCAATCCCCTATACCTTTATAATCCATGAAACATCCTTCCTGGTGTCTTTGTGCAACAGCAAAGGAAAGATAACATAACTTTGCTGCTGTTAAATATGCAAAAATTGTGCTTCCTGGTGTGCAGTTACCTAGTTCTCCCCTTAGACCTGCTTGTAACTGTAGGTACTGCATTAGTATTGCTCCATTCTCTTGCTGCCTCCCCTTGGCTGTTTTAAATTACTTATAGAAGCGCTCTGATTGTGGAGTTGTCATTCTCCAGACAATTTCATTCCTTGATCATTCATAGTGTAATCCAGAGTTCATTACTGCTCCTTTTGCCCAGGAAAAATGTATGATGGTTTCAAACACCACTCACTCCACCTTGCTTTGTGAAGACACTAGCAAAGAATTAATTTAACCCTGAATAAATTAGTCTATATAAAATATATATATAAAAAAGACTTCCTATCGTGTCCTTCACTTATTTTTATATGTGCCTGAAATTCTCTTATAACTTACCCCCAACGCCTTCTGAAATCCACCTTTCTTCTTCTTTTTTTTTTTTTTTTAAACCAACATTGGCTGGTACCAGATGCTTCAGAAAGAGATGCAAGAAACTCTGCGGTGGGCAATTATGGGACAATCTGCATCTAGGGAAAGCTTCCTCCCAACCCCCAACAGTAAGAAGTTGTCTTAAAGCCTCATGCTTCAGGGTTTATATATGTCCCTTCCAAAATTGTTGCTTATCTTTTAAAAATATTTACTATTAGCTGTATAAATGTCTAATCCCTTCTTCAATGACGCCATTAGCTGTTTGGTGCCAAGATACATCATTGATAGGTGACTTAGAAATGGATGCAGTAACTGAGCTGCCTGTTACAATACACAGTGCAGACATTTTCAGTCTGTCATATTTACTTAATTTTTAAAACGAACACTGTTGAGTAGGTTAGATACAAATTTTATTAATGCTCAAAAGTGTTGCAATCTGGTGGGGAATGTCAATTGCTAAATCTCTCTTTGAAAGGAAACTCTAGCAATTGTGTGTGCTTGACACTACAATACTTCTGCTCTTATGCTTCAGAACCAAAATAAATGGTCCTTCACCTTTAGAACTAAATTTGACATAAAAGCTTCTGATTTCTGTATGGCTGAGGGCAAGTGACCTCCTGGAGTAATACAGCTAAGCCTCTTAAGCAAAGTTCTCAAGCTTCTCACTAAGCTTTTCCATCCACTGAGAGGGTCAATGATTAAAAAGGTGATAGTGAGCTCGGAATGACTCTGGGTACAAAGGATCAGTTAGAGTGGAAGGGTTGGTTTTAATAGGACCACACAGCTGCAACAGAATGCTAAAGAAACAAATCTTACAGAAGCAGTTCCACAGAATGTCCTAGTCAGAGTGTAGAACAGATTCATTTGTCTTCAGAACTCAGTGTCTTGAGTTCTGTTCAGAGATATAACTGCATAGACTTGATTCTTCTCTCACAGATGTCTCTAATAACTGATTAAACATGCAGAAAACATTTACTTTTGAGCTCAGTCCAAGCCATAGCTTCAGATGGAGACACGCTTGAACTTTTGGATCTGAACTTTTTAATAGCCTTTGAGGGCTGACCAGATCTGAACACTCCCAAAGTTTGGGTGATTCAAAATATGGATTAAGAAAAGAACTCTGGGACTAGGATGAATCACTAATTTATTTACAGTTTCTTGCGCTGATTGCAAGACTTTCTGAGGGTTTTGCAATGCTCTTTAGCAACTTAATCCAGAAAGTGTGAAATGAATTTTAAATCACCATCTACCTAACAGTGCAGTATTATGCAATTAAACTTGAGTCTTCTGATTCGAATAGCTGTTAGAGACAGTTAAGATGGTTATGCTTTGGAATGAAACTTAACTGAAACCATGATTGAATGTTTGCTTACCTTATAGCCAAACAGGAACAGTCCAAAAAAAAGACTGTAGAGATCAGCTGTCAGAATGCCCAAGTTGACAGAAGTAGCGCTAGTAACTTTAATCACTACTGGCATGAAGCTATACAGCCCAAACATACAGAGGGCAAAAGCCACGAATAGTAACACTGTAAAACAAGACAACAATTTACACTAAAAGGAATGAATAATAAGAGAGCAAAAAAGACTGATGTTCTTCAGACATTGTAAATCTTTGCACATTTTATCAGGTGCTACAGTAATACAAATAATAAATATTAATCAGACTGGGTACACGCAAGTTCCTTACACATAACTCTCTTGTATGGCAAAAACAAGAAAGAAAGAAAATTACAGTAACAGGGAAAGTCTTGTACAGATTCAGATGCTGTGTGGATGAATCGCAGGGAGGAAGTACTGAATTTCTATACAGACCTTGATCACAGGGAGATGAAGGAGGGGGCCTGTAACATCAAAAAAAAGGAATAATCCTGTTCTTTCAGTCTTCATTGGATAATACTAGAGCTGGTCAGAGAAATGTTGATGGACCCATATTCCATCAGAATATGCAATTCCATCTAAATCAAAACACTTTATGAAATCACGTCATTTTTGCTGGAGTTTAATTTCAGAAGAAATCAGAAAAACTGCAACAGGTTGAAACATCCCATTTTGACCCTTTCAAAGCAAAACTTCTCAAATTTTCATTTTGAAATGACATTTCATTTCAAGTTTTTAAATCTTGTATTAAATGATACAAAAGAAAAACGTTGGAATTGAAATGAAACATTTTGATTGGCCCAAAATGAATTTTATTTGGGGAATTTTCCTTTGCAGAGAATCTCAAGATTTTTGGTTTTCGCTCAGATTCGGAACGAAGCCAAATTTTGAAATCTTGATCTTTTGCAAAACTGAATTTCTGTCCTCCAATCAGCTCTAGTTAAGACTAACTTTGCCTAGAGGGGACACCAGCATCTGCCTGAAATATTCTGGCTGAAACAAACCCAGTCAAGACAACAATGATGTTGGTGGCATGAATAAAATATTATGAAATAGCAGCCAATGCCATAACTTCTGTCTTGATTGGATCTTCTGTACTTTGGCGGTCAATGTGGTTCAGTTCCATGGACCTACGTGGATTTTGGGGTCCAAAACCTGTAAAGCTTATCTCTTTGCTACCCAGAGTTTGCATAGAGTACAGCTTTTTTTTTTTAAACACAGTATGAATGTTGCTTGTTTTATGCCAACAAATGAAATAAAGGGAAATGAAGATATCATAGCTCTGATAAATTCAACCAATTATCCATTTTTCTGAGGTGTTTTAATTTATACATAATTTTAATGTACACATACCAATTTTCCAGTTCCACTGAATGTGAGCAATGTCCGAGTGTTCCACAATGGCTCTACGTAAGAAAAGACAATGCTGGAGTGAAAATTACTTTGCATTGTTTTCACTATGTATTCAAATAGTGGATTTAATTACGAGCATGTATAAGAAATGCTTTGACTTTCTTTCTCTCTTATAATAAGGAAAGAATACATAAGAGTTAAATAAAAAGGCTCTTTGCCTTTCACAGGTTCACTTGCTATTTAACATACCATCTGAGAAAATGATTAACTGTGATGCTGAGAGGTGAGGAACATAACATTAATTAGTAGGCCTTGTTTGCCTGCGCTCTCTGTCTCCATGTTTGTTTGCAATAGTAAATGTTGCCTCATTTTTAAATTCAAGCTTAAACATCACAAATACCCCCCTCTTTAATCATCCCTTTTCCTTTTAAATACATTTTAACACTGATTTTTTAGTCACTTTAGAAAATCATAGAAGTCATTCTGCCGGGGAGTAACTCCTGCAGGTTCCCACTGGAAAAACTTTTACAGAAATGCAATCCCGTGAGTAATCCTTTGTCACATGAGTGGTCCCATGAAGGTCAATGAGACTATTCACACAAGTACAGACTATGGCCCAGATCCTCAGAGGTATTTAGGTACCGCACTCCCATTGAAATCAATGGAAGTTTGGCACCTAAATGCCTTTGAGGATCTGGGCCCACACTCAGACAGGTTTGCAGGATTGGACCTCAAGGGTGCTACATGAAGCAGCAGCATGTATGACCTAGGCAGCAGATGTAAAAAGGAAACGAAATGCATACTGCAGATCAATAAAAAGGACCCCAAATGCCTAGGTAAATGCAAACTTAACAATGAATTAATTTAAAAACAATAGCACCATTTGGTGGTACACAAAGAAATCATTCTGCAGTGTGTTCTTAATTAGGGTTAAAGTAAATATATTAGATCCTTACAGCTGTAGACCGCTGATAATAGTCCCAAACAAGCCCACCATTCCTAGAAACTCCACTCTGCTCAGATTTTTCACAATGTATTCCTCACTCACATTAGAAATGGCATACAAAGAAGCACCCAGCAGAACTAAGACATCGCCAACCACCACGTCACTTCCTGTACAGAAATATTAATCCACAAAAAGGGAAATACTGTAAACACTTTTTAGGTTTGTTTTTTTTTTTTTTTTTTTTTAAATAAACAAGTTTATTTCTAATGTCTCCACCTTTCAGGTTAGGGAGAGGGGAATGTTTATGTCCTGCTTGTGACCGATCACTCGCAAACAGAAGGCTGACAATGCCAAAGGCTCCAGCCGTCCTTGCAAAATTTGGGGCCAGCTGAGCTTTTGGTTTTTATTTTAAAGGTTAAAACACACTTAGTAAGGTGCAGTTCTATCTAGTTCTGCTACAGTTAAGCACTGTGTGGGAATTCCAGAAGAATCCTATCTTTCAGACCATTGATTCAGTTCTTCTGCATTAAGGGCCTGATTCAGCTCCCATTAAAGTCAATTTATTGATTTCAGGGGGAGCTGAATTAGGCTCTAAGTCTATGAAAGCTCTTAAGTGGGTGCTACAAGTCTGTGATTGCATGATATGGGCTAAAATAAGCCTTTTATACTATACTAATGGGATTCCCTGTAATGCCAACAGTCTTCAGGTAATGCCCTTATGCATCGGTTCAATAGCCAGATCGTTGCTCTCATTAAAGTCCTTGATTTGATTTAAAACCTCTTCCCCAAGCAGTTTGATAGTCGTTCTTTAGGAAACATGACTGGGAGCTGGGGGAAGGACTGAGAAAGACCCTTCTTGCAAGAAGTATATCTATGTTGTATCTATGATGGATGAATCATGACAAATCTAGAAATCTCAGGGAAGGAAGATTTTCCCTTTGGACTCTATTCTGTCATAGATTCTAAGGCCAGAAGAGACCATTGTGATCATCAAGTCTGACCTCCCGTACAACACAGGCCATAGAACTTCCCCAAAATAATTCCTAGAGCAGCTCTTTTAGAAAAACATCCCATCTTGATTTAAAAATTGTCAGTGATGAAGAATCCACCATGACCCTTGATAAATTGTTTCAATGGTTAATTACTCTCACCGTTAAAAATTTACATCTTATTTGCAGTCTGAATTTGTCTAGCTTTATCTTCCAGCCATTGGATTGTGTTATACCTTTCTCTGCTAGATTGAAGAGCCCATTATCAAACATTAGTCATGCTTACTAATGTCAAGTAGCACTACGACTACACTACAAAAAAGATGTCTTTTTACATCAAGATAGATATCACACTCACTGTAAAATCCTGGTGGAGACAAGGCAGAAGGCGGTTTTACCTCCATGTAGCTACTCGAGGTCAAACTACACCTCCCACCTGAGGTTTACCTTGACTCGTTTCTGCTAGGATTTACATTGAGATAGCTAAAAGCTGTGTAGTGTAGACAAAGCCTAAGTCATATGAAAAGACCCACTGACATCAATGAGACTGGTTGTGTAAGTAGGTGCTATTCAGTGTATTTAACAGTTGCAGTTCCGGGCCCATTATAAGTTTTTTAATTGGACTAAAGACATGTTGATATGTTAGCTCTAGCCAAAGAGAACTCATCCACACTCTCTTTGGTTTGCAACAGTACTAATTACTAGAAGTTTTAATTAACTCCAAAATCTAAAGGGCAAGGTTTTATTTGAGGAGAGATTAAAAGAGATAAACATACACATAGGCCACAGTACTCAGCTGCACCCAATAAATAAGTGCTGTACACAGCAGGATTGCCAATAGTCCCTTATTACAAGGGACATCCCTTATTTTTTCATCTCTGTATAACAAGATCGGGAGTTGCTGAGTGCTGCAAAAAGCAGCAAGAAATACCCCTGGTGAAGGTAGATAAGTACTGCTTATTATTAATAATGATAATTAATAATGATATCGGAAGGAGGGGTGGGGCAGAGGTACTAAGAAAATGGTGCCTTATTCTTGAAATACAATGTTGGCAACCCTAGGTAATGGGCAAGCTGCAAAGGATCTCTCTGTGGCTCCCTAATGCTGGTTCTGGCTCGAGATTGTTTTGGCCCCAGCATAGTTTAGAGCAGCCCTAATCCTGCTCTAATCTATGCCCAATTGGCCGTTGGCCTCAAGGAGCCAACCTTCCTGGCCACACCTCCTCCATCCCCAGCATGCCCCTGACACCGACTTCGATGCCACACAGGGATTCCCCTATACAAGCAGTATCTCCAGCTGCAGAGAGCTGCTAGCCTTCTGGCCCCTTCATGCCTTTGGAGTGGTGCAAAAAGATAGAAGCAGGGCTTAATGAACTTGGGCCCAGATCCTCAAAGGTATTTAGGTGCCTAACTCCCAATGAAATCAATGGGACTTAGGCACCTAAATACCTTTGAGAATCTTGGCCTCAGTCTTTGAGGCAGTAGCATTAACCCAGGTCTGCAGGCAAATGGATACCACCATCCCCATAAGTCTGAATACAAGTCCTCAAATACTGTCTTTGGGGAGCGAGGAGCTACTAACTTCAACAAAGGAACCAAAAGTGGGAGTGTTGTTCTCCAGGACAAGTAGAAGAGAATCCTGTAACATATGGCTCCACCCCCATGTCTGCAGTCTGAAAAGACAGAAGTCCTAGAGTTTGGAAGGGTGTTAACCTGAAATAGAGGGTGTCACCCTGGAATAGAGTCAAACCCATTCACCATGAGTTTTCTCTTCTTTTGTCTCCCCTTTGAAAGTAAGAATGTCATGAAACCCATGTCTCCACACTCTTCCCAGATGATAACCAATTCCTTACCTTCACTGTTCTGCCTCCCAGCTAATATGTCTGCACCAACCATAGTTCCCACACCCAACAGACAGACAGCAACAGCTATGAAATGGATGAGTCTGTATCTTGCACGCAGAATGAACCATGATAGAGCCATCAACACAGGGATCCCAAAGCAGTCCAGCAGCTATGTGTACAGAGAAACAGTTTTTAATTAGAAATCTGCCAAAAAAAAAATATCTTGATTTCACCATCCAGAGGGCAAACATGGATTTCATTCTCCACCAGAGTACATCAGGAGTAAGCCTATGGAAGTCAATGAAGTTACACCAGTGTAAAGCCAGTTTAGGTCAGAGGGGAATCAGGTCCACATTTTGCCATCAAAGCCATTATGTGACTTAGGCAGGAGTGGATGCTACTGAGTGGAAAGTTTCTCGTATCTATAAACTAAGTGTATTTATTCATGATGGGTCTGCTCACCCCCACTATCGTTAGGAGTGAGAGTGTTGAAAATGTTGCTACTAAACCAATGTTCCTCCAGGGGCCACTGAACTACTAGAAAGAGGATTTTTGTTTGGATTTCATTTTTTTCCTCTTTTTATGTGGTTTTATTTTGCCACACTAAAGTAGCTAAATCTGGTCATGCTCAACTGGGTTTTTTATTTTTTCCCCTTTTCTACCTTGAATTCTGAACTACGGGCTAGATTCTGATCCCAGTTACACCAGTGAAAATCTAGAGTAAATCCAGTAAAAATAATGGAGTTATTGCAGCTTTGTACTAATGCGACTGAGACCAAAATCTGGCCCTGCATTTTTAAGATGGGTTCTGCTGAAAAAAACCTATGTTTTGGTTAATTTAGTGCTACTGAAAGGAAAGTTGTAAATAATTTTTGAGGGGAACAGTTATCCCATAGCCAGTTTCCAAAACCTCCAGTTTCTTCCAGAAAACATCTACAATACAGCAATGCATTATCAGTCCAAAACTCTGTAGTATACTCAAAACTGAAAACTGGGTTGCAGCATAAAACAGATTAAATGTAACAGAAAATTAAGTAACACAAGGAACATTGTGCCAATTGTATTATTCATTTTTTATATCTAATTCAGTAAAAACAACAAACACCTTTCCTGTTGGAATTTGCCAGAAACTGATGTTGACTTTCTAGTCTGCCTCAATGGATGCATAGAAAGTAGGGTTAAGGGACTAGTCAAATTTAGGTCCAGCTTCCCACAGAGCCCTGTACATTGTGCTTCAAATCACTGAAACTTACCAGAACTAAAACATACATATTAAAAACTGATCTCCTGGAGTCACATCCAAACA
This sequence comes from Emys orbicularis, assembly GCF_028017835.1. NCBI lineage: Eukaryota > Metazoa > Chordata > Testudines > Emydidae > Emys > Emys orbicularis. The sequence continues at coordinate 332,903,712 of NC_088683.1, read as the reverse complement.
TAAGTGCCAAATCAATGGAACTTCTCACGTAAGTACCATGATCAAGAGTTAGCCCTCCGTCCTTAATGTTCACTGTTACTTTTTGCCTTTCTAAATACACCATTTCAGTGTTTTATTCTGCATACTCCTGTTACTGAAGTGTGATTACCACTTACAAAAGCAAGGCTGCAAAGTGACTTTTGTTTATTACCCCATGTTTTCACTACCTCATAACTATACAGAGTATTTCAACTAAAATCAAGACAGCAGAAAGAGGAATTGTCACAGGTTAAATCTTAATTGTGCTTCATAAATCACATGCTCCGTCTAATCCTGCTATCAGTTTTTTCTCTGTTCCCTGGATTCTCTCCAGTTTGCCCTATCTGAGAAGCCCACAGATGTACAGGGACCTACCAAGGCTGTATTATGAGAACATGTTCTGACATGTATTACCAAACATTCCAATGTAGCATTTGCTTTATGGTAAGAATGAAAACATTTACACTTCCTCTGGCACCACTGAATTCTGTGGTTTTGTCTAGTGTTAAACTAAAGGTGCCATTTATCTGCTGGAACAGCAATGCACATTGTTCTAGATTTCACAGCTCTGTTACTCCATTGCCTGTAATTAAAGGCTATGTTGAGAGTTTACTTTCAGCCCTATGTAGGGAGGTGTTTAACTACCCATCCCAGGAGGAGTTCCAGAAAGGAATGGTGACTCTGAGGCCTGATCTACATCTAAAACAGGTCAACCTAGCTGTGTCACTCAGTGATGTAAAAATACACAACCCTGAGAGATGTAGCTAAGCTGACCTAGGCCCAGGTATAGACACCGTTAGGTTGATGGAAGAATTCTGCTGTCGACCTAGCTACCCCCTCTCGAGGGAAAAAATCCTTTTGTCATTGTAGCAAATGTCTACACTACAATGCTGCCGCAGCACCATAGCTGTGCAGTATAGACAGGCTGAGATGTCCCTCTGCATCACAGTTTCCCTTGAGCGAATATTTTTGGGTGGGTGAAGGGAATTTGCTGCAACAGCCCACTTCTACCTTCTGTATATTCCGTCTCATCCAGCTAGTGACATGTAAGAGAGCTTTACCATTGCTCTGTCTAGTCTCTGCCCCCCTCCAACCCACTTGCTCAGAGAAATGAGCATCAGACACAAAGCTCCGTCTCTTCCCTCCACCATGCACAGACTCATAAGCCCTGCCCAGCCATACAGGCTATACAGCCTTATGTCCAGTTACTCCCCTATGCATCTGCTTAGGGATAAATCACAACTAAGCTCCAAGGTGGTTGTCTCCTAGAATGAAGCACTTAAAAGTGACCTGCAAAGGATTTTTTAAAACTGTGTTTGTCCCCTTTTTGGTTCTCAATGATGGATAAAGTCAAAGGGGTTGTGGGGAGAGTGTTTAAGGATGTTTGTTTGTTTTCTGCCCTTTTTTTTTTTTTTTTTTAACCTTTAGAAATGTCAGGAATGTAAAATCTTGTCTTCCCTGATTTTGCTGAAAGACCAGCCAGCGCTATTAGGGAATCTATCTGAAATTGCTGAATCTTTAACAAAGCCTCCTCTGCGTGAAATGATAGTCATTGACGTCAAATAGGTTTTACCAAAAAGAAGCAAAAGCAAAGAGTTTTAGACAATCTATCTAGAAATGTCCCTTTCACTATTTATAGATAAATGCGGTCACCATTTCACTAGTTTTCTAATCATCAAACAGTCCTCCAGCCCAGACTGAAAAAATCATTTTAAAAATAAAAAACTTTAATAGATTTTTAAGCCCAGAAGGGACCATGAGATGATCTATTCTGACCTCCACAGAATTTCAGCCAGTGATTCCTACATCTAGCCCAATAACGCCAATAACTTGTGGTTAAGCTAGAGCACATCTTTTAGAAAGAGTTCCAATCTTGATTGAAACATCCAAAGGATGGGTAATTTTTCTTGGTAATCTGTTTCAATGGTTAATCACCCTCAGTTAAAAAAAAAAATCTTATTTCCAGTTTGAATTTTTCCAACTTCAACTGGATCTTGTTATGTCTTTATCTGCTAGATTACAAAGCCCTCTAGTATAAGATACCATCTTCTAGCACTATGATCAGAGAAGGGCAAAGCAGCTGAAGCACAGCAGTGAATCTGGCCCACTGATGTCACTGGGATTACTTATAAGAATAATGGTTCATACAATAGCGCTCTAAGACACCTATGGGGCAGTAGGCAATTGACATTTGGAGTTATTGCTACTAGCGCCTCAGCAAACTCTCTGTTGCTGTTCAATTTTGCCCTCCTTTTTTACAGGGAGGAAAAAAATGACCCTCCAATTTGATTTACCAGATGTTCTGTCTCAGCTCAGTTTTTGGCCACACTTTATACTAAGGTTTCATTTATAAACAGCTAATAGATGTTTTAATAAATGGTTAGTCAATTATTACAGATTCAGAGATCCCAACAGATCAATAGGTTGCTTATAACCATTATAACACCTTCAACTAATGTGCTTATGTGACAGTGTACCCCATAAGGCTTTATGGGGGGTGCTCATAAATGTATGTATGAGATAACTGGAATAGGGTTTTACTATATATGCCATGTAACATATCTATGTAAAGGTTATGATCTACTGGTTATGTTCATCCTAGTTGTATGCAGGCACCATTTGTGTGTTCAAAGTTATGAACATTGGCTGTATAATTGCTTGATTTCTAAGTAGCCTTAGTTAGAACATTTGGTCACTTCTTGGGAAAGGAATGTGCAAATTAAGTGCTCAATCAGGAAGCACTTAACAGACAAAAGAGCTTGGAAGACTCCAATCCACATAAGAAGTCTACCTGAGGATGTTCAAGGTAGCATGTGGGTAATGGCTGCTACCTGCAAGTCCTGAGTCATGCATGGGCATGTGACTTGTCCATGTGATTCCGAATCTCCATTTTGTGACTGGATTCTACACAGGATGAGGAGGGGGTCTCCACCCACAAGAGAAAGTCTATTTAAACCCCTGGGAGACCCCTCCATTTTGTCTTCAGCTGGCTAAAGAAGGAGCCTCTCCACCCGCCAGGATACTTGAAGGAAACTGGAACAAAGGACAGTAACTACAGGGGGTGTGAGTGATTGCTGGACCCAGGCTAAAAGGAGATTAGTCTGTAAAAGGGAGTATTCTGGAACTGGTGAGGATCTTATCTGTATTTAGTTTGATTAGACATAGATTTGCGCATTTTATTTTATTTTGCTTGGTGACTTACTTTGTTCTGTCTGTTACTGCTTGGAACCACTTAAATCCTACTTTCTGTATTTAATAAAATCACTTTTTCCTTATTATTTAACTCAGAGTATGTATTAATACCCGGGGGAGCAAACAACTGCATCTCTCTCTATCAGTGTTATAGAGGGCGAACAATTTATGAGTTTACCCTGCATAAGCTTTATACAGGGTAAAACGGATTTATTTGGGTTTAGACCCCATTGGGAGTTGGGCATCTGAGTGCTAAAGACAAGCACACTTCTGTGAGCTGTTTTCAGGTAAACCTGCAGCTTTGGGGCAAGTAATTCAGACCCTGGGTCTTTGTTGGAGCAGACGGGAGTGTCTGGCTCAGCAAGACAGGGTGCTGGAGTCCTGAGCTGGCAGGGAAAACAGGAGCAGAGGTAGTCTTGGCACACCAGGTGGCAGCCCCCAGGGGGGTTTCTGTGATCCAACCCATCACAGCTTATAAACGTCTATAATAAGATAATACTCTTGTCTATAACATGTTGATAATATCTATAATTATTCAGAAACCATTTATAAATGGGCCCTTAATATAAAGCGATCTTTCTTTCCATATTGCATATTTTCTGCTGTGAAGTATATGGTCAAACAACTTATTTCAATTATCAGCTCAGCTAGACGATGGCATGAAATTAAAACATGTCCTTGTTAGAATTCTAATTTCCACTGGCATTGTTTTCACTGTGGCAGGATAAACCATTGCACGTGTGCACCAAAATCCTTTTTTCTTTACTTACCGGGAAATAGCAGTTGCCATCTCAATGTTATCATTGTAAAAATCTACAAGACCCTTCCTTGCAGTGCAAACATCTGCTAAACTAAAGAAAATAGTTTTGTTTTTCCTTTGTTGAAAGTATATGGAAGTTTCCCACTGAGTGGAAGTTTCCCACTGAGAAGAATCATGAGGCTGATCTCAAGCTCCATCGATTCACTGATGCAGAAGATCCTGAACTTGTTTTAAGGGGGCAGCCTACTGGGCCATTTTGTCAAGTAGCCTGTCTCCAGCAGTGACCAGCCTTGGGGAAATCCAGAGCCAGAGATAGGGCTAAACATTATGGCTTGGGCCTCTCTCTGTATTTTAAACACCGCTTTCTCCCTGTCTGGCTCATTCACTGTCACATTCCCAGATGCAGGACAGACCAGTGAGGGGCTGTGTCACCACCTCACCTGCAAGCTTGGGTGCCTCAAAGTGCTTTGCTGTTGTAGCTCCCAACCTAGGCTGCACACAAACAGCCTACATGTCACACCCTGAATGTCTGTGTATAGCCACAGCCCTGGTCCAGTAACTCTGACCCCAGCAGCCTGTCAGCAACACACCGGTCACACTTTGGCTTCCTTCACCCTTGGTTACTATTTGCAGGGTGGACCCCAACACACTCCCAGTCCCAAAATTTCCCAGAAATGTGTGTTCTGCACTGTCCAGCCCTCTCCTTACTCTTGAGGGAATTCTGCGCCAAAAAAATTAAATATTCTGTGACAAAAATTAAATATTCTGTGCACAATATTTTAAAATTCTGCATGTTGTATTTGTCAAAATAACACAATATAATCACACCATTTTCAATTATTTGCTGTCAAGTATTTTCAAATAAATTACCAAAATAATTGAAAATGGAGTGATTATTGTGTTATTGTGTTTCTGTGTTATTTTGACAATTAAAATATGCAGAACTTTGCAGAATTTTAATTTTTAAATTTTTTTGTTGCTGAATTCCCTCAAGAGTTCCAGGGTTCTGTGTGGCACAATGTGGGTGTGGGCAGCCCGGTGTGGGGTTCTGGGTGCAGGGGGAATGGGACTCTGCAGGGGAGTCCAGGTGATGGTGGTTAGGGTTCAGTGGGGGGACGGGGGACTCCTGATGCAGGGGATGAGGCGTGGCAGGGTTGGGGCTTGGGGGAATCGGTGGGGGGGGGGGTTCTGGGTGCGAGGGGCTCCTGATGCGGATGGGGCTCGGGAGGAGGGAGGGATTCTGGGTGCATGGGTGGGGGGAGGGGTCACTGTACAGGGAGCTGCTCCCCCGTCCATCCAAACCCCGTGCATCCAGACCCCCCCGCCCCTAACCCTAACCCTGCCCCAGCAGCCAGATTCTCTCTCCCCCCCCCCCCCCCCCCCCCCCCCCCCCCCCGCAGAGCTTCCTGCAGCCAGGGTACGATCTGACCCAGCCCCAGCTGCTCTGTGCAGGGGAGGGGGAAGGAGAACTCCGTCTCCATCCTCTCCCCCACCCCCAAGCTGGGACTAGCAGTCTCTGGGTGGCTGGGGCATCCCCAGACCCTCCTCCCCCAGAGATTTACCTCCCCGACACACACACACAGCCCAAAAAGAGCATCTGAGCTGCCAGGGAGGGGTGAGTGAGTACTGGTGCAGCTTCTTTTTGCTTCCCTACAGAAACCATTTTCTGCAAGGAAGCAAAGAGAATGGGGGGGAGGGAGCATTATTCTGCTGCACTGCAGTTGCACAGCATTTCCCCAGGAGTATCTCCTGGACAGTTCAGATATTAAAGGTTTACTGTCCATGCAAAGGGTAAATATTCAACAGTTTGCTACTTTAACTGTAGTTACCAAACAGTTCAATTTACACACGGCACTGGATTGGCTTATTTTAAAAAATAAAACAAGTTTATAGTAAAGAAGATAGGATTTTTAAGTGAATTTGGGTACAGGAGATGAAAGTGAAAACATAGATTAGGTTTTAGATTTTTAGATTTAACAAGTTTTTGGTCAAGGCTTTGTTTAAGATGGCCTTTCTCACCCACAGTCTTCCAGCAAGATGGTGACTGACCCTTTCCTTGGTCAAGATCTCTCCCAGAGACTCAAAGGCCCTGATTACTTTGTCTCCTTAGGTGAAGGAGAGAGAGAGAATATGAGGTTCTCTGCCCCACTCTTGTATAGTTCAGTGAATCTCTGAAGTGGTTTCTTCTGAAGGTTATCCTCAAAGCAAAGTTTAATCAAACAGTAAAGAAGGTGACAGGGAATCGGGTGGTGAAGAAGGCGCCATCATCTTCCTTCTCACCTGTGTTTGCTGAAATGCAAATTTTGCTTTGTCTCCTGTCATTTCCTCCCCCTGCTGTCTGGAGGACCCTGTCTACTACTCATGTCACACATTCCTTTGTTTAGGACAGGCCTGTTTAACAACTTCTGCCTGGGCAGGGCTGTGTGGGTTGGAACGTATGCTAATAACACCATACAGGGGGATTTCATAACATTACATATAATATTGCTACAAACATTTCACCACCATGATATTATTGACCAGCCTCATGATACCTCACAGGCCTATTTAGTACTAAGATTATTACAGTGGTGCATAGGGTGTGAATACAGGGGTGCTTTCAGTCACACTCACAAATCTCTGTCTCTGCTGGAGCCCTTTAGGGCCAGGCTGTGGCTGACTCCCGTGCAGCTGCTCGAGCAGAAGGGTATGAAAGGAACCTTCCCCTTCTCCTCCCACTAAGGGACAGCCACAGCTGCAGTCCTTGCTCCCTGCAGTGCTCCTTGGGAGACAAGCCGCATCAAAACTAGGTGAAAAGGAACAGGAGGCAGGTGGGGCCACGGCCCTGCTCCCACTCCACACTGGTCAGAAATACTGGTTGGCCATGGATGAGAATGCACCCACCTGAGTGTCGTGCAACAGGTGTTCCCCACTGTGTTACAATGCTCCCCAGAGCTCCTTGGGGCGGGGACAAGGGCCTTTGCCAGACAAGACACAATCTGGCCCAAATCCTTGTTTTGCACCACCCAGGAAATGAAGCTGTTGTCAGCAAATTCTTAAAAACGCGTTCTATCAAAATAATAGCTGTACTCAAGAGACTTGGCACTGGATACCATGAGCAAATATTCACTGCTTCCCAGAAGTATTATTCATGGCACAGCATGCTCCATTCCCCAGACTGCAGCGAGGACTCCATATAGACAACCTTTTCCATTTTAAAACGGTTCCATATTTGTACTATAAAATCTTATGTTAGTAACGGATTCAAACGGATTTAAAAGCAGCAAATCAGAAAGGGAAAAGGACCCATACCTGAACGCTCGTTAGGGTTGTGTACTGGTAAGCCTTTACAATTGTGTAATTAGCTTCGACATCCACTAGTGCCAACAGAATATACTTCCACCACTTCCTTTTCAGAATTTGCAAAAGGCTGTCACTGCCTGGTTAGAGAAAACTTCAATCAATATACGTTTGTTTCAAAAGGAATGCTGGATATTTATTTCAGAGCTCTTGCTTTTTAAAGTATATCTACTATTACTGTGTTTGTTTCTAGTTGGCCCATCTGAAGAAAGATAAAGTAGAAACAGAATGCACCCCACAAACAGGCAATAGAAATGATTAAAGGCATAGAAAGATTTCCAATTGAAAAGAAACTGACAAGACTAGGGCTGTTTAAAGAGAAGATGAATAAGAAAAGCAGTAGCCTCAGGACTGCTCTAATTTATTCAAAAGGCTGAGCATAGCCCTATATAGCCCAGAATATGGGAAGTGCAAAGGTATCTTAAAGCTGCCTTTGCCATCACATCCTCCCTCTCTTCATTCCTGCCAGAAGTATAGGAATTCAGTAACTGAGAAATAGGTCCACAGACTTCAGTGGGGTTCTGTACAAGAAAAGGGGTCCACTCGTGCCTGTCTGAAGGCAGGGTCAGGGCCATAAAATTGCCAGCTTCTCACTATGCTATCATTGATACTTTAAAATATATACAAAATGGTTTTTTTAAAACAAATTATGAAACAAATAAAACCTCCTTTACTCTCCCCACAATATTCAGGTGCATTCAATCTTCTACAGCCCAATCCTGTTTCTACTGGAGTCACTGGGCATTTTACCATTGATGTCAGTGGGTGCAGGAGTGGACCCCTACTTTCATGATATCTCTCATGGTGTTCAGTTCAGTTCAGTTGGCCCATACTTCACAGAGTGCATGTCTCACTGTTTTAGTGCATTAATATGAAAAGTATGCAAGGAAAACAGTTTTATGAACCAAAATCCCTCCCACAGTATTTCACATACCTCTCCTAAATGCCAACGTTGTTGTATAAACTAGAAGAAGCAAACAATAGTTGATAAAACTTTGTAGCATTGGAGTGTTCACTTTGTACTGTTCTGCTAAATACTGGCTTGCAACAGCAGTCCCACAGATAAACAAGGAAAGCACCTGACCCAGCGCAAGTGTTTTCAAAATATGACTGTAAATGTAAAAGAAAAATGTAATTAATTTAGAATTAAACAAAAAAATTAATTATCTTAATATTTACAGAGAAAAACAAGAAGCCATTTCTTAGCTCGGCATCTAGTTCTTTCTTCCACTCCCTTTCATTAGCTCCTCAACTCAAACATGTTGTTGATACCATTTTTTAGCGCACCTCCTACTTACACTTGCACTTGGGGCCTTGTCTACACTGGAAGCATTTTCTAACCTCATACAGTCTTGGAACCCATTCAGTAAAAATAGATCAAGCCAACTTAAATCATCTAAAACTGAGTCCATACTATCTCTTTAAATAATTTTAAACTCCGTTTAGCTGAAGTGGTTTTAAAACCAGTCAGAGAATATCTCCAGTGTAGCTAGGTAGTCTGATACCCAGGGCCTGTGGTCTATTCCTTGCTCTGCACAGAGTTCCTGTGCGACCTAAACTCTCTGTGCCTCAGTTACCCAATCCGTAAAAGAGGGATAATACTTATCTAACTCAAGCCTCCTGTGAAGCTCAATTCCTGAGTGACTTGAAGTGAGCTGAGACCTTTGGAGGGAAGGTGCTACAGAAATGCAAAGTGTTATTATTAGCTGTGGATATTTTTGCTATTTTCCATCACACTCCGCTGCTTTAACTCGTGCGCCTCTTCCTATGCCCAGCTACAAATGGGGAAAGGGTTCTAGCTCACTTTGGTTTTCAAGCATGTTCTCTATTTAATTCAAAGTAGTTTTGAGCTTTGTTGTATTCCTAGACATTCAAAGTTAATATATCAAATTATATTCCTAGCCTAGTTCACAAGCTGGTTATGTTGGTGACCACTCTGTAGGATATTAGATCTCACTCATCACTGCAGTATCTAAGCGCCTTCCAGTAGTGCATTAAGCAACACGACTACACATCTGTCATGTATGGTTTGTTCTCTCTTCCTCTCCCCGGAGACAGAAGCATGCGCAGTGGCGTGCCTTGTTGTGATAAGGGTTTTGTTGTTGTTTTAGGGAGGGCCGTGAGGAGCTAATAAATACACCTGTTGCTACCTGTTTATGTTTGAAAAGGCAAGCTCAAAGAAAAGTGCCTTGCACTTGGAGTGGAAGATGGTGAGGTTTGTGATGCTCCTTAGTTTCTGGGGGTGTTCATTCCACAATCTCAGATCACACGGTCTCCTGCACAGATGAGTTTTAGTGCTAAGAACTCCCATGTACCAGAGGAGTGGAGTTATCAACCACCATCTTTGTCCTGGAGCTTTAGTCAATCTTTTAGATATACTGGCCATGGAGTGCTTTGAGCACAAGGACCAAGACCATGAACTTGATTTGAAATTCTATGATTGTTGAATGCTTGGTGTTGGCAATATTGCAAAGATACAACCAGATTTTCATGTACATCACAAAAAACTGTGGATGCTGAAAACTGTACGACTATGGGCTTGTCTCCATGGCTGAGCTAACTCGAGTGTTTCCCCAGTAAGGGTATTTCTATAGTCAGAGGTGTGACTGCAGCATGGGTAGACATAGCTAAGCTAGCTTTCATCTAGCTAGTTTGAATCACAAATAACAGTGAAGCCAAAGCAGGTTGGTTGGCAGCACAGGTTGTACAAACCCACCCAGGACCCTGGAACGTAACCATGCAGCTAGCCTATGCTGCCAGTTTCACTGTTCTTGTTATTCAAGCTAGCTATGGCTCAAAGTTAGCTCAGATATGCCTACGCGCGCTGCAGTCACATCTCTGATTGCATTGTAGACATACCCTAACTCAAGTCTCATCCCCACACTAGGGTAGGTCTATGCTGCAAGTGAAGGTGTGAATGTAGCATGAGAAGGCCTATGCCGAAGCCCTGGGCACCACATCTACACTACTACTGGTAGCTGTGCTAGCTATATTAAAGCTTGCATGGGTATGCTTACCTGTGCTTCAATCACATCATCATTTGCTGTGTAAGCATACGGGTACCTCTGAGCTGCAGCTGCAGTACATGTAGATGTCCCAGCATTAGCTGTAAGCTAGCTAGCTCACTAAAAACAGCAGTGAGTGCGTGGGCTTCAGCTTGGGCTAGCAATGCAAGTACATACTCAGGGGGTCAGACAGCCTTGTGCAGCCCACGCTGCCACATCCTCACTGCTATTTTTAGCAAGTTAGCTAGATTAAAGTTCCAGACGTATGGCTGCATGAGCTGTAAATCACACTCATGGCTGCACTGTACACTAACCCAAAGGGTATTTCTATACTGCAGTCAGCGGTGTGACTGCAGCACATGTAGATGTACGCCAGCTAGCATTGAACCAGCTAGCTCGAATAACAATAGCAATGAATCTGCAGCAGCATGGGCTAGCCCAGGGGTCGGCAACCTCTGGCATGCGGCTCGCCAGGGTAAGCACCCTGTCAGGCCGGACCAGTTTGTTTACCTCCGCTTTGGCAGGTTTGGCTGATCGCGGTTCCCACTGGCCGCGGTTCACCGCTCCAGGCCAATGGGAGCTGCGGGAAGCGGCACAGGTCGAGGGATGTGCTAGCCGCGGCTTCCCGCCGCCCCCATTGGCCTGGAGCGGTGAACCGCGGTCAGTGGGCACCGCGATCGGCCAAACCTGCCGACGCGGCAGGTAAACAAACTGGCCCGGCCCGCCAGGGTGCTTACCCTGGCGAGCTGCGTGCCAGAGGTTGCCGACCCCTGGGCTAGCCGCTTATATACATACATACCCAGGGGTCCTGGGTGGGGTTGTGCAGCCCATGTGGCCACTCAACCTGCTGTGGCTTCACTGCTATTCTTATTCGAGCTCGCTGGATCAAAACCATCTTGGGTATGTCTACTCTATACACTGTAGTGCGGACATACTCAAGAACCCAAAACTGGACTGTATTGGTGCTTTTAACTCAAGTTGGCTGGCCCATCATGGGGTATAGGCGACAGCTCAAGTTACCAAAACTCAGCTGCTGCTAATACAATCATTAATACAATAATTTTGTGCTGTTCTAGTGTCATTTTGCAATTATTTTGCACTCAAGCTAAGCTAATTCAAGAGGAGTTAACTGCAGTGAAGACATAGTTTTAGGGTGTGTCTAAACTGCAGTTGGGAGGTGTAATTCTAGTCTGGGTAGATGTACATGTTCTAGCTATGAGCATATTAGTGCAGTAAAAATATAAGGGCCTGTCTACATTTGAAATGCTGCAGTGGCACGATGCCTGATGGCAGTGAAAGTTGTAATCTTGTACACGCACAACCCATAGGGCCAATGCAAAACAGAGCAGTCATCATAAATGTACAGCAAGCATCCCAACATTATTAGCTGCAATGTCGGTGACATATGCACACATGTGCAGCAAGCATCACACAATTCCTAACAGGCCCCCAAACTGCAGCGCCAGGTTGAGTGCAGTACACCAGAGCGCATTACTTTGACTTGCTGTTAAAGTGCCCTTTCAAAGCCTCCCTAAGACGTATAGCTCCTCGTTGAGCTTGTCTGATAGCCCTTGTGTCTGTGCAGTGTTGTTGTAGCCGTGATGGTCCCAGGATATTAGAGTTTGAACAGCCAGAGACAGGATGGGTGAGGAAATATCTTTTTTTGGATCAACTTCTGTTGGAGAGAGAGACAAGCTTTCGAGGTTACATAGCTCTCTTCTTCAGGTTTGGGAAATTGAGTGTCATTGCTAAATTCAAGGTTCAACAGATTGTTTAGTATAAGTAGTTACCACATACACCTCTACCCCGATATAACGTGACCCGATATAACACGAATTCGGATATAACGTGGTAAAGCAGAGCTCCGGGGGGGCGGGGCTGCGCACTCCGGTGGATCAAAACAAGTTCGATATAACGCGGTTTCACCTATAACGCGGTAAGATTTTTTGGCTCCCGAGGACAGCGTTATATCAGGGTAGAGGTGTATTTCAAGGAACCACTCAAAGTGAAATGGCCTGTTAAGACCACTCCAGTCATAGGAAGGAAAGGAAGGGGGCGGGAGGGAAAGCAGCTGGATGGGTGTTGTAAGTGGGTTATAGATTGTTGTAATAAGCCATAAATCCAGTGTCTCTATTGAGTCCATGATTTTTAGGGCATGTCTGCAGAGAAAAGAAAAGCCCGTAGCTGGCCCATGCCATCCGACTCAGGCTCAGGCTGCGGGGCTGTTTCATTGCTGTGTAGACTTCTGGGCTCTGGCTGGAGCCCAGGCTCTAGGACCCTGCAGGGTGGGGCTATGTGGAAGGAGCTAATGAGAAGGAAGCTCACCTGACAGGAAACAGGCAGGGCTTCTATATATCTAGGAGGCTAGAAATAGTGTGGAAAGGCAGTAGGGAAGAAGCCTGAAGTCCTGCTCCCTGAGGTAAGGGAGAAGGAAGAGAAGTAGCAGAAGAAGAGGAAAAAGAGTAGTCCAGCAGTGACATCAGTAAGGTCAGGAAAGCTGCAGGCCTTGACTGCTTGGTAAAGGGTCCTTGGTAGATTCCTCTACAAACCACTGCAGAGTGGTACTGTTTGGGGCAATGAATTAGAAGGCTGCCTGGGTCTATGCAGGAGTGACAGGGACAGGGCGTGAGGATTGCCTAATGCCACTTGAACAGAAGAGACTTTGAAGGACTTTACCCTGGAAGGGGAAACCGCTGAGTGACCTGGCCGGAGGACTGAGTCACGAAGAGGCAGCAGCACCTCCTAGAGCGAGAGAGGGGCTGCACACTGGAGAAAGACAGTGGACAATGGAAGGAAGGGGCATTGGCCTGGCAGAGCTAATCGCCAGAACCATGAGGAGGGGGCACCGTTCAGTGGTGAATAGAGCCCCCATCACAGGTCCTCATCAAGTATGGGTTGTAGCTGTGGGATGGTAGGTGACAACAAGGTGACAATAAAACCCCCTCCGACTACACAACCCTCGTTGTCACTTCCCACTGTCACTGTCATTCTGCACTTGCTGAGTTGGTAGTAAAATCTTTCCTTGGTACACGGCTGGTACAAGATGGCTGGTACACGGCTTCATGAGCCCAGGGCGTAAGGAGTAGGTTGCGTCCCCCCAAAGATCACTACTGGCAGTTCAACATTGCCAGTGGTAAAATCCACCAATTAGCAGAGAAGGTCCCTGCTTGTAGCTATCTGAATGATGCAAGCATCATGCAGCTTCCCTGACCAGCCAACATTGATGGCAATGAAGTAAATCCCAGGTGATCCAACAGCACTTGCATAACCGTAGAAAACTAATCCTTTCTGTCGATGTACCCTGTGGCAAGGTGCTCTGGGGCCAAACTAGGGATATGCATGCCGTCTATTGCTCCATCCACAATGTTCTGCACATTGCTGAAAGTCACCGTCCTGCGTAGCAGGAGACTATTAATGGCCCTACACACCTGCATCACAACGGCCTTCACTGTGGATTTTCCCACTCCAAAATGACTCCCACTGAGAGGTAGCAATCCACCATTGCAAGTGTCCAGTGTGATTGCCACTTGCTTCTGCACTATCAGAGTTGCTCCCAGTTTGGTGTCCCTGAGTTGGAGGGCTGGGGCAAGCTCAGTGCACAGATCCAGGAATATGATCTTGCACAGCCAAAGGTTCTGCAGCCACTACCCATCATTCCAAACCTGCATTACGATGCCATCCCACCAGTCGGTGCTCATTTCTTGAACCCAGAAGCAGCGCTCCACTGTCTGCAGATGCTCTGTGAATGCCACCAACACCCATGAATTGGTTCTCGCTATGTCCCATGGCAATTTGTCCTCAAAGAAATTGTCATGTTCCCTGCAGTTCTTGCGGCTCTACAAATACCAGAGGATCGTGCCTCCTGTGCTTGCAACGCTCACGACAATAGTGCAGAGCTGTGCAGGCTCCATGCTTCTGTCAGAGATGGCAGACAGCAACAAGCCCCGCATGGGTTTGTGGGAAATTGAAAACAGGTGCGAAAATTATGGGATAGCGATATTATGGGATGGAGAACATGGCTTTATGGGAAGTTGAACTCTTGCTCCCAGTCACCCCTGCCCAACTCACTTCTGCCCAAGACAACGTGCTGAACGGTGGTGGGCTGCTCACTGGAATACCCACGATGCAGCACCGCACTGTGCATCGACACAAGCACTCCTGATGAGTACACACAGTGCCAATGCAAGGAGCCAAGTCTGCACGCACACAAGCAATATGCTAACGGCAGCGGTTGTATGCTAACGTAACTTGCATCAGCCAAACATTGTAGTGTAGACAGGGCCTTAAGTGTAGACACATGCACAACTGGGTTGATGCAAGGCATACATCGACCTAACTTGGTAATGCAGACTAGGCCTAAGTGTGGCCGCTATGGCTCAGGTGGTGGCTCAGTTTAGCTGCTCAAGTACATACCTAGGATCTCGGACAGGACTGTAATCTGGACGCTAGCCCAAGCCACTGCTCATGCTGCCATGTCAACACTGCTGTTTTTAGCACTCTAGTTCAATCAGAGCTAGGACATGCACATCTACCCAACATGGGAATTACACCTCCTAGCTGCTGTGTAGACGTACCCGCTGACTAGCAACTAAGCTTCTGTGAACCCTTGTAACAGCCAGGCAGCTGTAACTTAAAGCAGTTTTTAGTTGTGTTGTGAGGCTAAATTAATTTAAAAGGTCTACACTGAAGATAAATTACATAAAAATTACATTTTCTTATTCAAGAGCTCTGTACCTGAGCATATTTCAGTCAGATCTGCTGGCGTGAGTGCTAATAATAAATCTTACTACTTTTTATTTTTGTTAGCCCTGCACAGCTAGCGTGAGCTAGGTTCTATTCCTTCTAGTGACACTTCAACAGAGTTGTTTGGTGTCACCTATGCAAACCTACTGAAAGTTAATGGCATTGCAGAGGTGTCACTGACGGTCTTTGTTACGGCTGGTGATGTATGAAAAAGAAACAGATTGCAGGCTGCGAGTGCAGAACTGGCAGATATAAAAAAAGTAAGCTGAACATATTTAACACAGAAGTTATTAGACACCAGTAAATATGGAGCCCAACAAGGCCTTTTTACAGAAATACTTTTCAGAATAGAAGTGCATTTAATGTTAGTAAAGTGTATTAAGAGCCTTGAGATAAAAGTCCAAAATAGTATATGAATTATTATTACAGTTCCCAAAATGGCTCTCTGAGAGTAGATGGCTCTGCATGCATACATTTCAGGGTATATATACTGCCTTTCACAACTTTGGCCAAAATTCAGCTATAGGAACAAAGAAAACATTCTCTCCCCCCCCCCTTTTTGAGATCCCGCTACTTAGCTAGCTCTCAGAGAACAATCCTGCATTGGCAGTGAGATAGCCTAGATCAGTGGTGCGCAAACTATGAGGTGTGCCCCTCTGGGCACGGAGGAATGTTTGGGGCGTTGAACAGCGATGCCAGACGGCTCATGCCAGCCCCCACAGGGGGTCGGGAATGGAGCGCCACCTCCTTCCCCAACTCACCTCAGCAGGCCACCCATGCCGATTTCTGCTCCCACCAGCCTCCACGCCCAGCACTGGCTCTGCCCTCAGAGACTATCATACGTGCCCTCCCCCATCCTGAAAACCCAAGAGGAGAGAGACAGAGGGGCAGGTATTGGCCCTGGCCTTGAGATGCAGCCTGGCAACAATATAGAAGCAGCATGCTGCGGAGGAAGCCTTGACTGTGCAGTAATGGGGGGTCACGGACAGATTCCATTAATGATAAGGGGGGGGCCCATGCAACTGGAAAAGTTTGCGCATCACTGGCCTAGATGACATAACAGACCTTAAAAAGAACAGGAGTACTTGTGGCACCTTAGAGACTAACAAATTTATTTGAGCATAAGCTTTCGTGAAACCTAACAGACCTTGTCCACCTCTAACTAATTCTAGGGCTGGTTAATTTTTTTTTTCCATATGAAGACTTTTTTTATTGTTAACAATTAATTCTTCTTTACATCAGAAATTTTTAGAAAAAACAAAATTTTTACAAACTTTCTGGGGGCTTTTTCATTTTCACAAAACTGGAAAATGAAAAATTTAGTCTCAGTAATGTTATTTATGATTTATTTATTTTCCCCTTCCTTTTCCTTCCTCTTTTCTCTTTCCCCCTTTTTCTGTGGAAAATGGAAAAAGGGGTGAAGATGGGGGGGGGCAATTAAAAATGTGAGAAAAGTGGGAAGGGAGAGGAAAAAAGAGCCCCAAAACATTCAAAAAATTGTAAACCAAAAATTTCTTATAAAAATTTGAATGAAAAATCTGAAGTAATTTTCAGTCCATAGGTTTTGAAAAGGAACTTTTGTTATTCAACATGTTTGTGAATATTTTGAAAGAATATGAGTTCCTTTTCTATACCCATGGAACAAAAACTACTTCCAAAATTTTAGTGAAGATTTTTTTCCCCATTTGTGTTTTCAACCAGATACTAATACTCTCCAATACTAAGCTTGTCTCAGCTGAAGTCACTCTCCGGACATTGAGATGCAAAAGAGATTGTAGTCTTGCGTTTTGTCCAATGCTAGACAACAGCTAAAAGGATCCTCATTGAGAGACTTGACTCTTAGAAACCTCTCTTGTCATCCTGGCCCAAGATGCTACAAAGCTGTAAAAAATGTTCCTACTATGTTGTGGTTCTGGGATACAGACAGATAGCTAGGGGGATATAGGCCCGATTCTGCAAGGTACAAAGCAGTCTGGCCCCAATCCAGCAAAACATTTAGGTTCAAATTTTTAAATGGTATTTAGGCTTTGCTGTACTCAGCGTTGCAATGCCTCACTGATTTAAGAGCCTTAAGCACCTACTTAAATGAAAGCATATGAGTAGTTTTTCAGTTTAAAGTTAAACATATGCTTACAGGCTTTGCCGGATCAGGGCCAGCACATTCCACATCTTTACAGGACCAAAGTCACACAGGGAGAATTAAAAAGCAGCCTTTCATAGGGATGCTTCATTTAAGGCAGTGGTCACCAGCCAGTCGATCACGATTGACTGGTCAATCCTAGAGGATCTCCCAGTCAATCGCGATCTCTGGTGGAGAAGCGGGGCTGCCGCTAAGGCTCCCTGCCTGCCCTGGCCAGCAAGGCCCCGGGCAGGGGTCTCCCCCAAAACGCTGCTCCTGCCTGCAAGCACCGCCCCCGCAGTTCCCATTGGCCCAGAACGGGGAGTTGTGGTGCTTGCAGAGAGGAGCAGCATGCGGCGCCACGTGCCCTCCCCAGGGGCCGCAGGGGCGCATTGGCCCCTTCCAGAAGCAGCGTGGGGACAGGGTAGGTGGGGAGCCTGCCTTAGCGGTAGCCATGGAACACCGGGAGCTCCCTAAGTGCTGCCCTGGCGGGAGGCCGCACCCCAAAACCCAGCCCTGAGCCCCCTCCCAGAGCCAGCACCCTGAACCCCCTCCTGCACCCTGAACCCCCTCCTGCACCCCAGCCCTGAGCCCCCCCCGAGCTAGCACCCCATATCTCCTCCAGCACCCCAAGCCCCAGCCCTGACCCCACTCCCAAAGCCAGCACCCTGTACCCCCTCCTGCACCCCAACACTGCCCAGCCCTGACCCCCCTTCCCAGAGCCAGCACCCCATGCCCCCTCCCATACCCCAATCCCCCTGCCCCAGCCCTAACCCCCCTTCCAGAGCCAGCATCCCATGCCCCCTCTGCACCCCAACACTCTGCCCCAGCCCGGAGCCTCCTCCTGCACCCAAACTTCCTCCCAGAGCTTGCACCCCTCACCCCCTCCTGCTACCCAACCCCCTGCCCCAGGCTCAGCCAAGAGCCTGCACCCCGCCCGAATCCCACCCCCCTACCCCAGCTCAGTGAAAATGAGTGAGGGTGGGGGAGAGCGAGCGACAGGGGGCGAGGGGGTGGAGTGAGCAGGGCGGGGCTTTCTTTGGGGAAGGGGCGGGGAGATCCTGGGTTGCCCTTAAATTCAAAAAGTGATCGTGGGCGTAAGAAGGTTGGCGACCATTGATTTAAGGGTATGTGTGACTACCCCCTACCTAGACTTCACTGCTGCAGGTTTTTAAAAGGCAGAAAGATGGATGGGAGATTACCTCATGCTTCCCTTCCCCCAGTTTATCCACAGGACACAAAGCATAAAATCCCGAGCCCATTAAAATCAATGGAAGTTTTACCAATAATGTAAATGAGGCCAGGATTGCAGCCAAGGTGAACAGAGTGAATCTCTTCCCTATTCAGGTCACTAGCTCTGCCCTGCCCCTCGTTCCCAAAAGATTGATACTACCTTACAGAGATACCAAATAGGGATGAGTGAAGGAGTCAAAGGGGACCCATAAAGGGTTGCCACTCAAGCATTCATCCCCCTGGTAGTGACTTCTTCATGGTAATCCCACAAACTGCAAACTCTGTTCATGAGCCATTAGCGGGCCCCCAATTCAGCTTTAGAGCCTGCAGACTATCATCCCACATGCCAGACCCATGTTCGGTTGCACCCTGGGGCTGTTTTGTTGCAAAGGGGCGACAAGATGCCAAAACAGGATCCTATTGTCCATCCTGTTCGCATGTGGCAACACCAGTTGGGTGCACAATAAAGTGGCTGGTAGATCAGGGAAAGGGGACACATTTGCTATGAAGCTGGGGACACCGATTTAATTGCAAAAGCTACCTAATACCGTGCTCTTCTGTAGCACCTTCCACCCGAGGATCTCCACGCGTTTTACAACATCCCTGGGAGGTGAGGGGGAGTAGTGTTATCCCCGGTAAGATTAAATGAGCTGCTTACAAACCACACACCAGGTCAGCGGCAGAGCTGAGAACTGGCCTCCTGACCCCTGATCCTGCAATTCACTCTCAGGCTCCTTCTCCACCTCCCAAGCAGTCCCGGAGCTGAGCCGCTATTACCCCTGGTGCTAGGGCTTTCCCAGAGAAACACGTGTGAACGCCCCACGCAGCCCACACGCGCTGGTAGCTGGGCACAGGCAGGGGGCTGCTCTGAATGGGGTAGCCCGGGGGGGGGGGGGGGGAATTAGGGCATCCCTTCCGGGAAGGGAGCTCCCCGCTTACCCATGTGCTGATCACACGTGGCTCAGCCTCCGCGGGGCTCCTCCGGGTAGCAGCAGGGCAGAGACACGCGGCAAGTCCGCCGCCCGCCTCTGCCCTTTGTACTCACCATGTGCAGAGTTTGTCTTTGATCCCGAGCAAGAGGCTGGGGGACGATCTCAGAGGCGCTGCTGCAGCCGCGGCAGCTGCTGCTGTTTCCGACGGTGCCCGCGGGCAGGGGGCATCCTCGGGACCAGCCACTTCCATTTGGAGCCAGACGCCGCCGAGCAGCTGCTGTCTAGAGAGCTGGGTGGGAGGCGAGCGCAGACAGAGGAGAGGAAGGAGGTGGGAGGGCGGTGCTAGCGCGCGGCTTCTTCGCTGGCTCAGCTGCTCGGCAAACTCTCTCTCCTGTGCGGGTGGCTTCCGCAGCAAATCATTAACAGTCAGCAGACAAGACCCAAACAATCCAGTCAAGATCGCACGCTGGCATCTCTCTCCGGGGCTGTAACCTGCTCCAGGAGGGGGGAGAGACCTCTGCTCTGCTCCCCTGGCTGATCTGGGGAGCTGCCAGCTCGTCACTCATTCCCTCCTTCTCTACCTGCAGGTGAGGTTGCACAATGATGTTAGTTCTCGTTTTTCCCCTCCCAGGTGTCTTTGTGGCAGAGGAGGCCATGCCCCAAATCTCTGGGATTTCTCTCTCAGAATGGATTTGTTGTGCGCCCCTATTTGCAAGAGGCAAACACTTAAATCAGATTTCAGAGTGGTAGCCCTGTTAGTCTGTATCAGCAAAAAGAACGAGTACTTGTGGCACCTTAGAGACTGGCACTCCTCATTCTTTTTACTTAAATCAGACTTGCAGTGAATCAGAGCTGCTTTCCCAAGGCCTGATTCTCTTCCAATCTTACACTAGTTTTACACCAGTGTAACTCTTGACGTCTATGGGGTTTCTTCTGATTTCCATCATTTTAAGTGATGGGAAAGTCAGTCCCTTAATTATTTTGAGCGCATAATAGATCTGTGGGTAGTTTAGAGACTGCAAACCAGGTCTTTAGCTGGTGTCAATCAGCATGGCCCAGAGTTTCCTTTTCAAAATGTTGAACAAATCAGGAAGGTCACTGGCTGAATCACATTCATTGACACAGTCTGAAAGGGTGAACTGCCAAAGAACAAGCAAGATTGTGAATATCTGGAATGTACACATGCCAAAGAGATGCTTTAACATGAATCCAGTCGCCCCAAGCAAAAATTGGAAGATCCAAAAGGGAGAGAATAATTTCTCTCTCCGTTTGGTTGACTACCTTCCTTTAGAATGATTTTTAGATAGCCCTTATTATACCTTTCCAGGGTGAAAGTACCTAGTGTGACTATGTGAATGTTCATGATCTCTGTCAAGGGAGATTAATAATGCAAAATTATCAATCAATTATTTTCCTTGTAAGAGGGTTGGCCTAATTTAATTGTTGATTTGCTATGTCCAGGTTTTTGCATTCTCCAGTGACTTCTGTTTCTTTTTAACTTTTAGTAATGATGCAGCATATTCCTGCTCTACAAGCACAAAACCCACTAGCCCCAATAACAAATCAAATTTCAAAAATTAAGTAAACCAAAAAGTGGGATTTTTATCAAGTTCTCTCAAATGAAAGTGGAACAAAACAACACACTGCAAACCTACTTTATAAGAGTCAAGAAATCTGGTGCTAATGTAACTTTCTGGATCAGATTTTAAAAGTTTGAAAATTCAAGTGATTGTCCCCAGAGTAACTTCAGATTTGGTCCCCTGGCGCATATGGGATATTTTGTAACCATACATGATTTTTTTTCTTTACAATATGTATGTCTAGTGTAGAAAAAGATGGGCCCAAAACCAAGCCTTGGGCTTTTGGAAACTTCAGATTCAGATCTGACCTTTGCATCTGTATACCTTACCTTTACAGTAAAGGCTGGAACATAATCCTCTTAATTTTGGGGGAGTTCAGATCTTGGATTCAGATGCAAACTTTGCAGCTTGAGCTCATCCCTAATGAAGTGAGTCAGAGTTACTCTGGGAATCATAACTTTTAACTTCCCAACCTTTATGCCTATAAAATCTCAGTTGTCTCATCCATTCACAAAGCTTCAAATACCATCTTTATGCGAATGACTCACAAATCTAGCTTTCCATTCCTGATTTGTCTTTATCTGTCCACATCCACATCTCAGGTTGTCTCTCGGTGATATCTCCTGAAAGAATTGCTTGTAATTTAAACATAGCCGATCTTTCCTCACCAATCCTTCCCTCCTGTGCCACATTCTCTGTCACTGTTGACTATCACTATCTTCCCTGTCACTCAGACATATGACTTGAGAATATTTTACTCCTTCTCCTCTGCTCCTCACAGCCAGGTTGTGTCCAGGTCCTAATCCTTCTTCCTCCATAATGATAAGATAATAAAGCAGTTGATATTCAATTAATAAAGAACTAAGGGAAGGTAATATAATTAATGCCATCAACATGATTTATGGAAAATAGATCCTGTCAAGCTTACTTGATATCTTTTTTTGATGAGATTAGAAGTTTGATTAATAAAGGTAATAGTGTTGATGTAAAAAGCAACAGAGAGTCCTGTGGCACCTTTAAGACTAACAGATGTATTGGAGCATAAGCTTTCGTGGGTGAATGCCCACTTCGTCGGATGCATGTGTTGATGTAATAGACTTCTGTGAGGCATTTGACTTGGTACTGCTCAATATTTTGATTCAAAAATTAGAACAATACAAACTTAACACTGCACACATTAATAACTTCTTAACCATTTTTCCAAGTGTTTTTTTTTAAACTTAGCAAAGTATTAGTGACCTTTATTGAGAATTAGGTTTATACCCAAGTTGAAGTTTTAAATCCAAACTATTTGAGTGAAAAGGAGCCAAGATCCTGCACTCTTTTTTAAAGGTTGAAAACCAATTATAATGGCTGAAAAACATCACAGTTGGATAACAGACTGACGAGCTTTTCTTATATTTTCCAAAACCAATTACTTCAGGGCTGAGAATAAACAAAAAATGTCAGCCCAAAAGAACATTTTTTGGTAGTAGGAGGAGTTTGAAAGGGGGAGCTTGAAATCTAGCCAGTTTTTTTTTAAAGGAGTTGAAAGCAGATTAAAAAATGACACCTGCCCTTGAATCTCCATTGTTACAGGAGTGCTCTATAAAAGAGAGGTGTCTATGTGTTTAGCTAGATAGATAAATAAGATGCCAGTAGGTGGTGATCCAGAATATGCAGCATAGTTCATGGGTTTTGTAGGACCAGTACAGCTTCTTGTTGTTCATTGCAAATGGCTTATGTGAAGTTCTCTACATGCAGCTCTTCATAACTGTGCCAATTTTTGTGGATTTACAATAGTATTTTCCTTTTAATATTTTTTCCTCCCTGGTTGGTGGGTGAAAGCCTGCACAAAACAATAAGGGAAAATGACTCATGCTCTAATACTCCAAATATTTATGCATATTGTGGCAAATTGCCGGCACTATTGTGATGGATCCAGCGTTTTCTCCTCTTGTGGGGGGTGTGGGTTTCAGGGCTCCTTTTCTCGCCCCTGATCTGGGGTATCAACTGTCCCAACTAGTGTCCCAGAGAAAGGGGATGGAGAGGGAGGGACCCAGACCCGCCCTCTACTCCGGGTCCCAGCCCAAGGGCCCTAGGGATAGCGGCAAATCACTTGAACTAGCGATTCCTTCCCCTGGGCTACTTCCCTCTCCAGCCCTTCAGCTTGTGGGGCTTTCTGCCCTCTCTCCGCTTGGGCCAAGTTTCTCCCAACCCCTTGTGTCTGTGAAGTCCCTCTGCTCTGCACAAGCCAGGTTTCCCTTTACCTAGGGTCTTGGTCTTCTGGCCAGCCACAGCACTTCTCCAAACTGTTCTCCTTCAAACAGCTCTCTGCTCCAACAGCAAACCACTCTGCTTCAATTCCTCCAAACTGCTCTCTGCTCCAACACCAAACCACTCTGCTTCAACTCCTTCCCCTGGCTGATTGAAGCAGGGTGTTTTTTTTTAAATCAGGTGACTGACTTCAGGTGCTCTAATTAATCTATAGCAACCTCTCTTCCCTCTACAGGGAATAAGGCTCTCATCATCCTGGGGCTTACATATCTTCCCCTCTATCACTCTCCCTGTTATTTCATTAGTTGTCCCCTGGAATCGCTTGGCTTCCAGATCCTGTGGATCCTCCCTTTAGGCTGGGGGGAGGTCCTTTAGCAGTGGCGGGCTGTGCCCGCCCACTTCCTGGATCCCAATAGGATCACTCTCCTGCTGCCCTCTGGCCATGCTGTATCACAATATGAGTAACTTTTTTTCACATGAATAGGCCTATTGAGATCAAACTGATTATTCATTAGCATAAAGTTACTCACATAAGTGTTTCAGGAGCGGAAGGGAAAAAACCTTGTTAGCTTCAACAGCTTTGAATCAGGCCCTAAATGAATAAAGGAGAAACAATGAAACTGGCTACACACACCAAGTGCTGTCAAATGCATAAAGAAAGAAACTTATGGAGGGAAAAAGAGAATTTTTTTTTCATTCAACTTCTCTCAATACAATATTCAGGCAGAAGTCTCATTTTTAAGTAGGCAGTGTCCATTACAATAATTGAAATAGGAGCTTAAAATGGAACTGCCATCTCAAGCATAAGCTTAGTATTATGTTATTAGTATAACACAATCAAAACATAGATCAGATTTCCTGCAGTTCTTATCTTTAAAAAACAACAAGAAAGATTGTATCCCATTAATGCAGTGTCAATTTCTGAATGTGATTGTGAACAGAGATTTCACAGTACATAGAAGCAGGTTTTCATTATTTTGTAAAATGGAGACCATTTTCACCACTAGAGGTTCCACATGATCCATACATGTCTCTGTAAAAAGAACAGGAGTACTTGTGGCACCTTAGAGACTAACAAATTTATTAGAGCATAAGCTTTCGTGGGCTACAACCCACTTCTTCGGATGCATATGCATTATGCATTGCATATGAATTTTTGAAGGGTAAAAACAGCCTTATATGAAGTTTTCAGTTGAAAAATTTCAGTTTCCACTTTATTTGTTTTTACTTCAAATGTCTGATTTTTAGACCAAAAATTGTGGGCTTTTTAAAACTTTTCTGGGTTTTCTCCACTCCCTTTTTTCTCTTTGTAACACTTCTCTTTCCCAACCCCTGCACACACACTTTTTTCTGCTAAAAGGGAGGTAAAGGTCAAAGTGTGAGAAAGTGGGGAAATCTTCATTGAAACAGTAAAAATGCATGAAAAGTAGTTTTTTCTCTACAGTTTCCTGATGGTTTCCCAACTTTTGCCAATTGTAAAACAGTTACTAAGTGTTTGAAAAGCAGGGGGAAGGGAGGGTAGACCCACAATTTTGAAACAAAAGTGTTCACTTTTTTCCAAATTTTGCCATTTCGATTTTTTGCTTTAAAAAATTGGGTTTTTAATAAAACTGAAACGTCTTCTTCTTTTTCCTTTATGCCGCTTTTCCTGGTGAGGGTCGCAACATCAGCATGGAGAGTAGGGAGGACCAGACCTCCTTTTCCTCCGCAACAGGTTCCAGCTCCTCCTGGGGGATTCCCCAGCGTTCCCAGGCCAGCCATGAGATATAATCTCTCCAGTATGTCCTGGGTCGATCTCAGGGCCTATGCCCAGTGGGACATGCCCGGTATAGTTCTAACGGAAGCCTCCCAGGGGACATCCTTATCAGGTACCCAAACCACCTGAGCTGATGCCTCTCGATCCGGAGGAGTAGCGGCTCTACTCCGAGGCCCTCCCATATAGCCGAGTTCCTCACCCTATCTCAAAGAGAAAGCCCAGCCACCCTGCAGAGAGACCTCATTTCCACTGCTTGTACCTGCGATCTTGTCCTTTCGGTCATTACCCAAAGTTCATGACCATGGGTGAGGATGGGGAAGTAGAATGACCTGTAAACAGAGAGCTTCATCCAAGAACTCAGCTCCCGCTTCACCACCACAGATTGGTACAGTGCCTGCATCACTGCTGCTGCCACACCAATTCCCTTTGAGGATTTTTACCTTGCTGTGATGGAGGGGCTTGCATGTTCCAACAAGCCCCAGGGCTATGTCATCTAGAGCCTAGTGCTCCTGGTAGGGTCACCCTAGGCAAATAGGTTTGGGGGGAGGTTCTAAACTAAAAACGATCCACATCAAGACTCTCTTGAAAGCCCAAAAATGACCATGTGAACTCGCCTGGACTAGAGATACCAGAACCTATCCCTGGGGGGGGTGTCAGGTGAGCATTTGGTGGTCAGGCTACCCATGTAACCCAGCCGGACCCAGCCCAAAAAGACAATGTGGGCCCATTTCGTGGGGTCACCTCCCGCGAGGCAAAGGGTGAGGGTCGGGTGCGATGCCAGAATGGCAGCAGGAGAGACGGACCATGCAATGGAACTGGCTCTCAGCAATGGAAAAAAACAAAACTGAAACTTTTTGTTGGAAAAATTTAGACTGATTCTATTAGAAAGCCAGGTGTTAAAATAGGGGCTGAAGGATAATGGTGCTCATATGTATTTTATATAATCTATTTTTATAGTGTGCCCATCACTGTAGCAGCTGAATAAATACTTCTGAACTTACCAAGGTGCAAATGTAAACACAGTGTGTGACAAAGGGCCAAGATAAAACACAAAAATATTATTCCTGATGGAAACTTAATATGCTATGGGTTTAATTCTATTAGTCTAAATGGCCGCAGTGCATTCATTCTTTGTTTCTGATGTAAATAATTTTTCAACAATAAAACTGAGGGAACACCAAATTTGTGTGATTGTGATTTTGGGAATAAAATGAAGTACACTCGACAGTTATGGCTATGTACCAAATACCGATCAGTCTCTGGACTGTGAAAAGGATACATTTTATATATCCCACCCTTGTTTCCCCTCAGGCCTTGCCAGGACCCTAAACTACAATCCCATTTGCCTTTAGGACTACATTTCCCAGCAATCCCTAAGAAGAGTTCCAGTCCACCTTGTTTATGGAATGTTGGTCTTGGGCCTTAAACGCGGTAGCAGTATGAGATTTTTCCCCAGACTGCCTCTGCCTCACTTACTGTGCCCTCGGCCCCCTAGGTATTGTTCCTGGAATGGAGACATTCTATAGGTAGAGCTAAATCTGAGTTGCAGGTGCATCACATATACCAAAACTCTTGAGAAATGTTAAAAGGAAGTATGGGAAAGAGTGTTATTTGGTTGCTGGATCAAAATTGCTCTGTTAATAAGTTCCTCAGCTGTATGTATTTTAGGTGTGTGGTGAAGATCTTTGGACAATTTAAGAATGTCATCTTTTATCAGAGGAGTTTTTCAAAATCACAATGTCATTAGGTTTTAACTCTAGTTGCTTTGCTAGATTTTCTCCAATGTTATTTTCATGGTACTATTCACTGGGGGGATCAACTGAAAAAAGCCCCCAAAACAATACTGTGTTGAGCCTGACCAGCGAAAGTTGTATATCTGTACAGGAGATCTTGTTGTAAGTTATATGTTCCCAAGCCAGAGTGTTATATGTGATTCCCTGAAACCATAGGAAAGTATGACTCAGAAGGAAGGAGCCAAAATATTTTTTAGGGTTAAGAAAGCAGCCTCCTCATTTGGATGTTGGCAGGTAACTGCAGGGAGATCGTTTTTTTTTTCTTATTATTAATCAAAGTGTGTTAAGTAGCTTCAAGCTTTGTGTTATGTCTGACTCTAGAAGACACAGCATACGATTTTTTCTCACTGTAATCTCTGCCAGACTGGTTCAGAAATGCAAGGTTTTCCCATCAGCTCTTTTGATTATCATTTGTCAGGCAGTGTCAAATCCCACTAGCAGGACAAGATGGATTTCAGGGAGCTATGTTTAGGCTGGCCATAAAGCATACTGTCCTTCCAGATTTTGCTAGCTATTACTGGAATTAGCAATAGGGTCAGTGAACTCAAAAGTGCAAGTGCTTCATGTGTACAATATCTGCTATAATATCACACTTTGTCTGGGCATAGTGTAATGCATTATTCCAACCTTTTCGCCCATTGTGTCTCCCTGTCAGATAGGAACCCACTACTCGCTTCTGTTTATATCTAGCTTTTGTAAAACAGTAAAGATGCATAGTGTGTGGGGCCAGAGCTAGCTGTAGCCAGAATCCTATATGTTCCCTACATTATTTAGCCCCCATGTACCACCCTAATGGTAAATAATTTTTCTGCCTCCTAGGTGTGTGCACCCTTTAAGTAATGACACTGATCCTTTCTGCAGATCTAAAAGTTATGGAGGTTTCTTGCTGGATCATTCACAGAATAGTTGGATAATGGTCTTTCCAGACATGATGCTTAGATACCAAAGGTGACAGATGCCTTGAAATGTATGATTAATGAGCCCGATTTTTCAGAGGTGGTCAGCACCTGCAGGTTCCATCAGCTGCAGTTATGAGTGCACAGTGCCTCTAAAAGAATCAAGCACATGATCCCCTTGGATCACAGTGGCACCGAGAGGCTCCAGTTAGCATTGGGGACTCACTCTGCTAGACAATGTACATACTTACAGAAAGACACAGTCCCTAACCTGAAGAGTTTACTGGCTAAGAGCATGATTCAACTTCCATTAAAGTTAATCGGAGTCTTTCCATTGATCTTAATGGGTATTGGATCAAGCCCTAAATATTTAGTATTTGCTCCCAGTCCCATTTCCATATCTTTTTCCATGCCGCCAGGTGCTTCCCTATCCCAGTTCAGCAAGCCACCAGCCTCTCTGCATTCAAATCCCTCCCTAAAGTCTCACTTGTTCCAGAATGCCTACATCCAGTAAGGTTAAAGATGGAAAATAATCCAGGTTATGCCCTCCTCTGAGCTTCTCAGTGAGTCCTCTTGTTTCTGTGTGTCTCTTTTAGACTATAAACTGTGAGCTAGGAATATCTTAATTTTGTGTCTTGTACAGCCATTAAATAGTAGTAGCAGTAGTAATAATAATCAATAATTAATAACTAGGTAGCTACATCTCCCGAATAAAGGGAATAACAGCAAAGGAAGTAGGTTCTGATCACTGTGTCCTTAGCAGGAAGGACATAAGCAAGGAGACCAATAACAACCTCATAACATGCATTGCAGTCATTAGATTCAACCACTAGGGATCAGGCATTTATACTGGTTAATTATCTCCCAACTGCACACTACTAATTTATTTTCTCTTTTATGTGATTGTCTCTTGCTGGATAGCCATGTCTGAGTTGAACTTTTATTTTTGCAATTACAATAAGCAGTTACTAAATTCAATACAGTAAAAATATTGATAAGCATGTGATCAGTATACTTACAAATAGGCTAAACCAGGGGTGCTTAGACCCATATTGGTCGGCTCCAATGTGGTCAGGCAGGTATTAGTAATGAACCCTTTAAGAGTTTACTTTTTATACAAACAAGTGATGTCATTGCCAAGAATTGACTTCAGATAATTTACTAGCTTTAGCAAAAGCTAGTTTGAAGCAGTTTCTCCCTACTACTTTCCTTCCTTCAAGACCTTCTCTTATTTTCTTCCCGACCTGCTCTCCCCCTTCCTGCCATCCTTGCTTGCACAGCAATACAGTGGGAAGGTTTGGGGTTTTTTTCTTTTGAGACAATTTCCCTTTGTCTTGTTACTGCAGCTGTTTTTATTAGTTAGTTTTAAAACCATACATCCTTCTCATACTACAAGTAACACTACTTACTATTCTCATGGCCTTCATTTACTTGCTAATTAGGGCCTTTTCCGTACTGGTCACAAACTGTAAGGGGAAATGTTACTTTCTTAACCAAACTTAAGCTAACTTTTATTATTGTTATTAATGATTATTATTTTATGTATGTATGTATGTATGTATGTGTGTGTGTATTTATTTATTTATTTATTTATTTATTTATTTATTATCCTGTAAACACCATTTAGGGAGGGCAGATGCCTTTATACATTTTTCCCTCATGCCCCATTTCTATGGGGACCAGCTTGTGGTCTCCAAAAAGCTTGAGGTTATGTCAATGTCCATCATTCTATTCAAGAGATAACAAAATGTGGATAAAATGTACAGAAGATGTGCCAACTTACTCATAATATGGAAAAAAAACTAAAAATGCTTTCCATTAATACTATTTTTCATAAATAATTGTTATGAATGTAGCATATGTAAAACAGGAAACTTCAAATAAAATAAAACAAGTACCATGTCTCCTGCCTTTTGTTAGTTCTTTGCTTTCCTTGTTCATAAGATTGAGGAGCTGTCCCTTAGAATGGACATTTTCCTTCCTTCTGTATACTTTTATTTCTATTATATCTATTTCTATCTGTATGTATATTTCAATTATATCTTCCTCACGAGATTCTTTTTTCCATTTATATATTTCTCTCTATTTTCTTCATTTTTTTTGTCTCCTCCATGCTCTTTTCTTCTTGAAAATCTCTCTTCCTCTCCTCCATGAATACCCTATTTTTCTTATTATTATCAAACCTAATGCCCCTCCACATTCTGTAACAACTCATCACTCCTGTCCTTTCTCCAGTTTCTGCATCCCCTGCTACCCTCCATTTCCAGTTTACCCTGTGTCATGTGACAAGGGTGAAATAATTCAATTTTCTTTTAATACCGAACAAGGAACTTTATTAGGATAAGAGAAACAATAATAAAGTAGCAACTGGCTACTTCCAAACTCAGCTTTCTGGTTCTCATCCAGCCTATTCATTCCAGCTCTCACGCTGCCTGCTCCTCACTTCCCTGTCCCAGCTCTGAGGTGGCAGCAGCTGCTGCAAGATCCATCTAAGCAAGTTCCCTTTCTGGAACAAACCCTTTTTTAAGGATTTCCATCCATTTGGACCTTTTGGCCAGGAGACTGATCTGAAGCTTGCCTTCTTTCCTGTCGACCAATTATGTACAACTGAGTTATTCCTGGGGCTTGAAAAATGAAGAATCTATAGTGCAACAGGTTGATCACAACATGATATGTTACTGAAGGCAGAGAAAAAACTATCCAGGTTTTCTTGAGAAGATAATGTCCATGTTGATAGAAGGAGCTCCCTTCAACACTTATGTGCTTAAAGAAATGGGGCTCGATCATCTTTCCATTGTTATCAAGGAATTATTTTAAAGAGGGTCATCACTGGTGAAGATTATTTAAGACACACTGGAATAGGGGTATTTTCACCTATGTCTAATATACACAGTTTATTCATAGTGTAATGAGGATGTTAAAAGCCTGAGAGTTAAGACTGTAGAGGCTGTGTCATAGAGTAATTTAGGATAATTTTGTCACAGGGCCAGAGTGTGTGTGATAGAGAAGCTGGGGAGTGTTGACACCTCCAACATTTTGCACTCTGTTACTTTAGTTGAGTAGAATTTTGCTGGGATCCAATAGTATAATATATTTAAGATTTTTATTTAGCGTTAGCAGGGAACGGGTGAAGACATTAGTATAACATTGTTGACATATTATAGCCCAGTTTTCTTCCAATAGGGACTAAGCTCTTCGTCCTAACTTTCTGGAAAGGGGCGGATTATATACAGATATTTATTGAGCCAATAACAGCAATTGCGTGCAAAATGAGGTTGGCCCCAAAGTTGGCAATCATGTCTTCTAAAAGTGACGAGTTGTTTCTGCAGAATGGGGTTAATTCCCTGGAAATTGTCATGGACATAGAACTGATGGGAGCCTAACTGTAAGGTGAAAAGAGAAAAGAGAAGAAACTTTGGACAGAACATCACCACCATTGGATGGAACATGACACCTCCTAGGGACACCTAGGAGCCACTGAAATCTCACTCAGTTGCAAAAGCCAAATCCTCCAGCTGCTGCTTCTCAAGTGACCATTTTATTTTAAGCTGCCACCCAAGTTCCACATTTTCCTTATCTCTCAACACCCATTTCCTGCTCTTTTTCAACTCGTCTTACATGAGTCTCTCCTCAGTCCCTCTTTATATGACTCATCCCATGCCTTCCTACCCCTTTTCCAGGTCCCACTCTTCACTATGTTGCACTCTCGCCCACCCATGCTTCTCCTTGACTGTCTCGTGTTCCTTTTCCAGTTCACAGCTCTCCACCTCAGTCTCATGCCCTTCCTGGTCTGTCTCCCACCTAGAGCTCCGCAAATAATTGATTTTTCAGTTCAGCCGCTGAAGTGGAAAATCCTTCCCAAATTTTTTTGGGATAAACCAAAATGAAACACAAGACTGAATAAATAATAATAATTAATTGCAATAATAATCTTGGGTCAAACAAAACATTCACTTGACGCAAAACATTTTTTTCAGTTTTTTAATTTGTTACATTTTTGGGTGATTACCACTTTTTAAAACATATTTAAATAAATCTAGCTACATTTTTAAACAAAGCATTGTTTTGAAGAAAAAGTCAAAGAATTTCATTTTGAAAATGTCAAAACAAACGTTTTTGGCTTTCAATTATTTATTTTTTTCATTTGTTATTTGGTCACAACCATTGCCCAAAGTGGAACCAAATTCATAGCTAGTTTTGATCACCCCAAAACTACATTTTTCAGTGAATAAACTATTTGACAAAAAAAATTCACCCAGCTCTACTCCCACTCTTGCACAACACCTCAATCTTATGCCCTTCACCCCTTCTGCAACTCCTTACTCATCTCCCTCCCTTCCTCTTCATAGCTCATGCTTCTTTCCACCATCCTTGCCCATCACCCTTTATTGCACCCACCCTTACTTTGCAACACCCCCTTTTTTCTCAGCCCTGCTCACACCTTCCCTTGCCTATCTCATGCCCCACGGTCCATTGCCTATCCCACATCGTACCCCGACTCCCTGCTCATCCTTTTCAGTGCCTAACTTGTACACACACACCCCCACTGCCTCTCTAATTCACTCCCCTATCCACTCATCTTGCAGCCCTTGTTGGATCTGTTGTGAGTTGTTACAAGCTGTTGAATAGGGGAATAGGGCCTCGCATGTGTGAATTGGAGGTTGGAGATGGAGGGGAAACTCTTGCTTCAAGGAAATGTCTTCCCCACAGTTAGCCAGGGTAAGTAGCAGCCAGGTCTTAGCACCCAGAGTAGCCTAGCTGGGGGATGAACAGCCACACTGCAACACCACATCTGAATCACTATGTCCTCTTTGGGACTGGGCTCCCATGTGTGTCACTAGGACCTGTGCAGGAACATACCACAGTTGGTTATGCTGCAGTAAGCTAAGCCACTCTATGAGTCTTTCCCAGTGAATTGTGGAGATCTTGTCTGTCCTTTTGGGCACATGGGGGGAACTGTGCGAAGGCACTGGAGGACTGTAGGCTCTGAGTGGCTTAGCCTGCCTCCTCACTGCAATGTGGTTGGCTAAACCCCCAGCTGGGCCAGCTAGCACGGCTGAAAGCACCACCACACTGGGGTGAGAGGGTTGTGTGTGTGGATGGGAGGAGTGCTGGGGTGACATCCCAAGAAGAGCATGAGTTAACTCTGCAGGGAAGGCACAGGTTGTGTGATGCAATGGCTCAGGCTGACCTGTTCAGCTCAACCTGAGCAGAACAGGTGCTGAAGGGACAGCGCCCTCCCTCCCCCACCTGTACCTCCTCCATCCCCCAGGATCACAGGGACCTCAGCCCTCCCCCCTGCATCACGGGGTCCGTGGGACGCCCAACCCTGCCCTTTGCCCGTGGGGATCGGCGGGACCCCAGCCCTCCCCTCTTCCCCACTGGGATAGGCGGGACCCCAGCCCTTCCCCGTCGCCACCGGGAGCCAGGGGGCCCCGCCCCTCCCTGGCATCACAGGGTGCAGCTGCTCGGGTCCGAGCCGTCCCCTCCCCCCCAGCCGGCCTGCAGCGCCGATGCCCGGGATAGGGGCGGTGGGAGCGCGGTGCAGGCACCGGCCGAGGAGGAGCCCCAGGAAGGGCCCCGAGGCCGAGGCGGGCCAGGCCGGGGCCGCCATGGACGCAGCGATCTGGATCTATCAGTTCCGGCTGATCGTGCTGGGCGACTCCACCGTGGGCAAGTCCTGCCTCCTGCACCGCTTCACCGAGGGCCGCTTCCCGGGGCCGCTGCACTGCGACCCCACCGTGGGGGTGGACTTCTTCTCCCGCCTGGTGGAGATCGAGCCCGGCAAGCGGGTCAAGCTGCAGCTGTGGGACACGGCGGGGCAGGAGCGGTTCAGGTACAGGCGGCTTGTCTCGCTCCCGGCCTCCTCCCAGCGCCTCTGCCTCCCCGCCCATCCCCGCGCCGCCCCGGACCCCGCTCCTGTTTCCCCGCCCATCCCCGCGCCGCCCCGGGACCCACTGGCTCCCCGCCCATCCCTGTGCCGCCCCAGGACCCTGCCCCTGCCTCCCCGCCCATCCCTGCATCCTCCCGGGACCCTGCCCCTGCCTCCCGCCCATCCCCGCGCCGCCCCGGACCCCGCTCCTGCTTCCCCGCCCATCCCCGCGCCGCCCCAGGACCCTGACCCTGCCTCCCCGCCCATCCCCGCATCCTGCCCGGACCCCGCTCCTGCTTCCCCGCCCATCCCCGCGCCGCCCCGGGACCCACTGGCTCCCCGCCCATCCCCGCGCCGCCCCGGGACCCCATGGCTCCCCGCCCATCCCTGTGCCGCCCCAGGACCCTGCCCCTGCCTCCCCGCCCATCCCCGCATCCTCCCGGGACCCTGCCCCTGCCTCCCGCCCATCCCCGCGCCGCCCCGGGACCCTATGGCTCCCCGCCCATCCCTGTGCCGCCCCAGGACCCTGACCCTGCCTCCCCGCCCATCCCCGCATCCTCCCCGGACCCCGCTCCTGCTTCCCCGCCCATCCCCGCGTCGCCCCGGGACCCCCTTGCCTCCCCGCCCATCCCCCTGCCACCCTAGCACCACACCTGGGACCGCCATCCAGCCCCCTACCCTTCCCCAATCTCTCCTGTGCCTCCCCGGGACCATACCCCACACCTGGGACCCCTCCATCACCCTCCTGTCTCCACAACACACCTTGGACACACCCTACTGCACCCTGATCCCACCTGGGCCTCCCGCCTGCTGCTCCCCCCCTGCATAGACCCTAGTGCTCCCTACTCCCCCCCATCCCTCCAGGGACCACACTGTCCTCCTAGCCGCTTACGCTGCTTTCTAGGGTCCCCACTCTCCCGGAACTGCCTGTAGCCACAGGAACTCACCTCCACCCCAACCCCCACACTCCTGTCCTTCATCACACACTTCCCAGTCCAGCCACTGGTACCCCCTTCCTGTCTCTCCTCCCTCTGGAGAAGGCAAAGCCAGGCATCCCTCTTTCCCCTAAGGCACATCCTCCTCCCTTAAACCAGACTCTTGATGACCACTGTGCTTCCAGCGTATTCCTGAGCTTGGTGGGGTTAAATTGTGACAGGGACCCTCATAGGAAATTGCAGGAGATTCATTTACACATGCCATCTTCCTCCCTTGCAGATCCACAGTTCCTCCACAGCTGACAGGGCAACCTATTCCCTGGACAGGGAGACAGAGTAACCAGGAGCGAGTTGTATGGGCCCATGGAGCCCTTGATCCAGCAAATTCAGGGCCCGGGGGCCCGGCTCCTCCAATGTTCGGGGCCGCGTCCCTACCTGTGCCGTGGGCTGCGGGCGGCTGCCCTGCTGCTCCACGCTGCACTCCCTCGCCGGCCGCTGCCGGCTACAAAAGGGAGCAGCACGGGCGGCAGGCTGAGGTGGCGGCACAGCCGCTGCCTGTGGAGAGAGGAGGGGAGGAGGCGCACATGTGATGGCAGCCCTCCCCCCCGGCACTCGCCACAGGGGAGGCAAGGGGGCTTCCTGGACCTGAGAGGGGCCCGTCCCTTAGGAGCACATGCAATGACGGTGCTGGGAGGACTAAGGAGGCCCCTTCCCCAGAGCTCACTGCTGCCAGTGGGGAGAGGGCTGGGGGACTGTGGAGTCCTCCTGTCTGGCCCAAGCCCCCGGGCAGCCTGCCTGTACCCCAAACTCCTCATCCCCAGCCCCGCCCCACCTAGAACCTGCACCCCATAGCCCTCACTCTACACCCCAACCCTCTGCCCTAGCCCTGAGCCCCTCCCACACCCCAAACCCCTCATGCCCAGCCCCACCCCAGAGCCCTCACCCCCAGCCAGACCCCTCATCCCCGCATACCCCCCCCCCAAATTGTGCAATATAGGGAAACTGTAGTTTCCAGACCATTTTTACATTATTTTAAAATATATATCTCAGCTTACAAGGCAGGTGTGGGGTGTGGGGACTTGGACCCATTCTTTGCACCACCAAAAATTATACAAACCTGCCACCCGTAAGAGTAACCAGCAACTTTCCTGGGCTTGCATGAGTCAGAAGTGCATAAATATTTTTTTGCAGAGTCAGGTCTCTCCAAGATTAGTGCTGAATTCATTACTGCTAACAACAGCCTCTTAATATTTTTCAGCTTCCTAGTATTTTCCTACAAACAAATGTAAAATATTTATAAACACAGGCCTAATAACTAGTAGTCGCTGTATTTTGATTTTGCTGGCAAAGGGCCAATATATCCAATGACAAGACTGTTAGTTGACTCAAAGGGATGTAAATACAATACCATCTGAAATCAAATAATAGCCATCATTTAACACGATGATGCTCAGGGGATATGCAATGATGAGTCATGTATGCCGTTGCTTTGACATTTACCCACTAGTGTATATGATATGTATTCTTCAATACCCAGCAGATATTTACCAGAAGAAATACTGTTAAATGTGTTTGGTTTGCTAATAGACATGTCTTGACAGTTGGCATACATAGAAATTATGAAAGCAATTATTATGCTTAGCCTTTTAAATCTATTCAAGCATGTTACAAATAGATTACTAAAATATAAACAGTATGTTGGAAACTTGTATAGTCTGTGCTCTGTTCATTACACTTAAATGAAGAAAACTGTAGATCATAATCAAGCTATAACCTTTGGGAGATTAGAAGATGCCAAAAGGTCTTCTTAACTTACTAGGATGCTTTTGTTGTAACAATAAAAATGACCAAGCAGTGTATAGGTCTGTTTTTCAAGTCTGCTCCAGCTCCTTTGCACTGTCCCACTGGTGCAAAGCTACATTGAGCCTGGCTTAATACACTCCCAGAGGATTTCCCTGTGTAAGGGGAATCCATAGTAGTTATACGCCAGCCCACTGCTGGTCCCAAGCCTAGGGGACATCCCCAGAGAAAAGTACATTTTGATGGTGTACTTGCCCCCACCACCACCCTATTCAATTCTCTTTCTTTCTTCTACATCCTATGGTAAAACTTCTGAGAAAGTTATTGGATCTGCCAGCGGTGTCATGGGATTGGGATCTGATTCTAATTAGGCTCATGGAAACACCATTTACATTGCTGAGGAGTGCATTACTTTTCAGTTAAAGTGGCATGGTTTTTACTACCTCTTCAAAGTGGGTAAGCAAGTTGCAAGCCTGGATGGCTCCTTATACTGAGATCAGATAATACAGTGATGGATACAGTTTTATTATTATTAATTTATTTGTATTGTGGTAGTACCAAGGGGCTGCCATCATGGACCAGGACCCCGTTATGCCAGGTGCTGTCCAAAGAGAACAAAAAGATATCTCTACCCTAAGGAGTTTACAATCTAGTGGGACAAGAACCTAGATAGACTATGTTTAATGAAGATAAAGTGGTTATTCACTGTGTATTTCTGACCAAGATAGGATAAGATTTCACCTAAATTAGTTAATTTCTTTGCCTACCTTTTTTCCTAAGCCTCACACTATGTCAGGGAAACTAGCTTCAGAAAGTCTGTTTATGGACTCTGAGAAAAAGTCCAAGGAGAGATGATCTATGCTCACAGGTCATCCAAGTGGATTTATTATGGCCTATAGTCAAGCTTGTTATGACAAATTGTTTGTACCAGGGAGATTGTGGGATGTTTTAAAGTTCATTCTACCAGAGTGTTAACATCAATAGCTTCCCTATAAAGTGTTTTGATTTCTGATACTGCCATTTGTTGCTCAGTTTATTTTTTCACAAAATTATTCTTGGTTCTGAGACTCAGGCTTATGCCCAGATCAGAGAGCACTGCTTCTGTCTTTATTTAATTAAGTATTCACCAGCAAGCGTTAGCAGACAACTGCAATGGGAGGGCTAATTTACTATAGCAGGGATCTGCAGAGACAATTTTATGATAGAGTTAAAAAAGGTTACTTACCAGTAACTGCAGTTCTCAGAATTTTTTTGCCTACGCCCATCCATGCTCACCCCACTTCTGTGGAGTGTCTTTGGTGAGTAAATGAAGCTATGAGAAACTGGATTTATTAGGGGTGGTGCTTTTTATAACGGGGGTTTACAACCTCAAATCAATGGTGCTAATGTTCCAGAATGGTCATACTGCTTTGGAATAGTATGTTCACAGCCACATGAAGACTATGGATGCTGAAAGGCAACCATATTGTCCTTGGCCTCATTTATTCTTCCAGAACTCCGCTGGCTCAGCTTTTGAAATGCATATCTTTTATAGGTTTCAGAGTGATAGCCGTGTTAGTCTGTATCAGCAAAAACAATGAGGAGTCCTTGTGGCACCTTAGAGACTAACAAATGTATTTGGGCATAAGCTTTTGTGGGCTAAAACCCACTTCATCAGATGCATGGAGTGGAACATACAGTAGGGAGGTATAAATACACAGCACATGAAAAGATGGGAGTGGCCTTACCAAGTTGGGGGCCAGTGCTAACGAGGCAATTCAATTAAGGTGGAAGTGGGCTATTCTCAACAGTTGACAAGAAGGGGTGGGAATCACTTTTGTAGTGCTAATGAGGCCAATGTAAACAAGGTGGCCCATTTCGAACAGTTGACTAGAAGGTGTGAGTATCAGCAGGGGGAAATTCGTTTTTGTAGTGACCCATCCACTCCCAGTCTTTATTCAGGCCTAATTGGATGGTGTCCAGTTTGCAAATTAATTCCAGTTCTGCAGTTTCTCATTGGAATCTGTTTTTGAAGTTTTTTTGTTGAAGAATTGCCACTTTTAAGTCTGTTATTGAGTGTCCGGGGAGATTGAAGTGTTCTCCTACTGGTTTTTGAATGTTATAATTCCTGATGTCAGATTTGTGTCCATTTATTCTTTTGCGTAGAGACTGTCCGTTTTGGCCAATGTACATGGCAGAGGAGCATTGTTGGCACATGATGGCATATATCACATTAGTAGATGTGCAGGTGAACGAGCCCCTGATGGTATGGCTGATGTGGTTAGGTCCTATGATGATGTCCCTTGAATAGATATGCGAACAGAGTTGGCACTGGGATTTGTTGCAGGGTTTGGTTCCTGGGTTAGTGTTTTTGTTATGTGGTGTGTAGTTACTGGTGAGTATTTGCTTCAGGTTGGGGGTCTGTCTGTAAGCGAGGACTGGCCTGTTTCCCAAGGTCTGTGAGAGTGAGGGATCGTCCTTCAGGATAGGTTGTAGATCCTTGATGATGCGCTGGAGCGGTTTTAGTTGGGGGCTGTAGGTGACGGCTAGTGGCATTCTGTTACTTTCTTTGTTGGGCCTGTCTTGTAGAAGGTGACTTCTGGGTACCCTTCTGGCTCTGTCAATCTGTTTCTTCACTTCACCAGGTGGGTATTGTATTTTTAAGAACGCTTGATAGAGATCCTGTAGGTGTTTGTGTCTGTCTGAGAGATTGGAGCAAATGCGGATGTATCTTAGAGCTTGGCTATAGATGATGGATCATGTGATGTGGTCTGGATGGAAGCTGGAGGCATATAGGTAAGTATAGCGGTCAGTAGGTTTCCAGTATAGGTTGGGTTTAAGTGACCTTCGCTTATTAGTACTGTAATGTCTAGGAAGTGGATCTCTTGTGTGGACTGGTCCAGGCTGAGGTTGATGGTGAGGTGGAAATCGTTGAAATCCTGGTGGAATTCCTCAAGGGCCTCCTTCCCATGGGTCCAGATGATGAAGATGTCATCAATGTAGCGCAGGTAGAGTAGGGGCATTAGGGGACGAGAGCTGAGGAAGCGTTGTTCTAAGTCAGCCATAAAAATGTTGGCATACTGTGGGGCCATGCGGGTACCCATAGCAGTCCCGCTGACTTGAAGGTATAAATTGTCCCCAAATCTGAAATAGTTGTGGGTGAGGACAAAGTCACAAAGTTCAGCCACCAGGTTTGCCGTGATGGTATCGGGGATGGTATCGGGGATACTGTTTCTGACGGCTTGTAGTCCATCTTTGTGTGGAATGTTGGTGTAGAGAGCTAGGATGGTGTTTTCTGGAAGATCACCAAAGGATTGTAGTTTCTGTGATGGATTGTATCACAGAAACCCCTTTGGGACTGCCACCTGATGTGCCTAGACTACCTCTGAGCCCATTTTCCCTGCCAACTTGGGACTTCAGTACCTTGCCTTGTTTGAGCCAGACACGCTTACCTGCTGCAAACACAGATCCAAGTCTGAACCACATCACCCACAAGCTGCAGGCTTAACTGAAAACAGCTTAAGAAGTGCTCCTGTCTCCTGCACTCAGATACCCAGCTCCCAATGGGGTCCAAACCCTAAATAAATCTGTTTTACCCTGTATAAACTCATAAATTGTTCGCCCTCTATAACACCGATAGAGAGATATGCACAGCTGTTTGCCCCCCCCCCCCATATTAATACTTACTCTGGGTTAATTAATAAGTAAAAAGTGATTTTATTAAATACAAAAAGTGGGATTTAAGTGGTTCCAAGTAATAACAGACAGAACAAAGTAAATTATCAAACAAAATAAAATAAAACACGCAAGTCTAACCTAACAGTAGGAAACTAAATGCAGGTAAATCTCACCCTCAGAGATGTTCCAATAAGCTTCTTTGACAGACTAGCCTCCTTCTTGTCTGGGTCCAGCAATCATTCACACCCCTGTAGTTACTGTCCTTTGTTCCAGTTTCTTTCAGGCATCCTTTGGGGTGGAGAGGCTATCTCTTGAGCCAGCTGAAGACAAAATGGAGGGGGTTCCCAGGGGCTTATATAGCCTCTCTCTTGTGGGTGGAAACCCCTCTCTCCCCCTGGGTAGAATTACAGCTACAAAATGGAGTTTTGGAGTCACACTGACAAGTCACATGTCCAGGCATGACTCAGTTCTTTACAGGCTGATGCCATTGTCCACATGCTAGTTTGAATGTTCCCAGGAAAGCTCAGATGTGGATTGGCGTCTATCAAGGTCCATTGTTAGTCAAGTACTCCCAATTACTTGAATAACACCTTCACACTAGGTTGACCAGATTTACCTTAGGTGCTTCCTACAGCAAACACTTTAAATACAAGCATAGAGCCAACACTCATAATTTCAGATATAAAAATGATACGTGCATACAAATAGGATGAATACGTTCAGCAGAACATAACCTTTGCAAAGATATGTTACATGGCATATTTAGCGTAAAACATATTTCATTTATGTCATATTTACATTCATAAGCATATTTCTATAAAGCATTATGGGGTGCAACATCACAGTTTCCTCAGGAAGTCAGTGGTGTCTCAAAGATAGCTGCGAGTGCTGGTAGCGTAGGCCTGAGGAGAGAGTCTACATAGCCAGATAATCCTGCTGTCAGGGTGCCAATGCCTGAGATGATGGGGCATCCAGGATTCCCAGGTTTATGAATCTTGGGTAGCAGATAGAATACTCCTGGTTGGGGCTCTATGGGTGTGTCTATGTAGATTTGTTCCTGTGTTTCTTCAGGGAGTTTCCTGAGCAGATGGTGTAGTTTATTTTGGTAACCCTCAGTGGGATCAGAGGGTAATGGCCTGTAGAATGTGGTGTCAGAGAGTTGCCTAGTATAGTTAATCTCTTATGAAGGTTTTTGAACATTTTATTAATGTTAGCATTCTTCATTTCTACACACACACATCCCAGCTTTATTTATTTCAGGTAATAAAGAAGAGGTACTGACAGAGATCCAGGTGTCAAAGAGGAGGCACTAAGACATATTGATAAAAAGCAACAAGACACCATGGTTTGATGGCATTTATACAATAAAATATAAATTGGGCACTCCTATTTACTCTCTTATAATACAAGAACAAAGGGCTATTAAATTAGATTGTGAGATGTCACATTTAAAACTGATAAAATAAATACTTTTTTACACAGTGCATAATTAACCTGTGTAGCTCACTGTCACAAGATATCATTGAAGCCAAGTGCTTAGGCTTGGTGCGCGAACAGTTCTTGTACCAATTTAACTACTGTACTTTGATTAGAGGTGTATATTTTTAATCAAATTAGTTAAATCAGTACAAATCATAGTGTAGATGAAGATATTTTGGTATAATGGTGCCTTATATCAGTATAGTTTGTTATCCATCCCTACACAAATAAGCTATATCAGTGTAAGCACCATTTACCAGTATAACTGTGTCCACACTAAGGACACTGCAACTATACTGATATAATGAAAGTAGTACAATATGTGTATAGACAAGCCCTCGGTAAGATTTTTTAAAGGATTAGACATTTACATGGCTAATAAGAACATCCATAGTAATTTCAGATAGGATAAAACATTATAAAGGATATAAGCTTCATGCTTCAAATCGTAAATCAACTTCTAATTGACAGGGGTTAGGAAAAACTTTCCCTCTAGGCAGATTTTTTCCATAATTGTCCATCACAGGGTTTCTTGCACCTTTCTCTGAAGCATCTAATACTGGCCACTGTCAGAGATAGGAACTAGACTAATGGACCACTGATGTAATCCAGTATGGCAATCTCTGTGTTCCTATCACATTCTTCATAGCTCTGCATTCTGTTTCTACAACATAGAAGGAGTTTCTAGTGAGGAAGTTGG
The DNA here is from genome assembly GCF_028017835.1 of Emys orbicularis. Lineage (NCBI taxonomy): Eukaryota > Metazoa > Chordata > Testudines > Emydidae > Emys > Emys orbicularis. Next base: position 332,861,647 of record NC_088683.1, on the reverse strand, counting down.
TTATGGAAGGAGATTTTAGGTAAGCAGATCCAACAGGTGAGTCAGAATGTGATTCTGACTTGGGAGCCGATCTTATTATTTGCACAAAATTTGCAAACACGAGTGACTGAAGTTAGTCAGGCTCCTGAATCCATCTTTAAGTACAAAACCATGGCCTGGTTTTCAAAGAAGATGAGCAATCCCAGTTCCCATTGAAGTGACACTGTACCATTGTATATTTGTCTACACATTAAAGCAAAACAATAAACTTCCAGGTTAAGTGAGAGGAAACTTCGAACAATCTGTATGTGAAACTCACATGAATCCAGACTGGATAGTTTTTTCACATGACCGTCTCACATGTTAACACATTTGGTTTTTTCCTATGCCTGACTGAATGCAAAGGTACCTCGTAGGAACAAATAATTTGCCGTTGGCAATGTCAGGACAGAATTGAAGAGAGAATGGATCGGTTGCCAGTTTGACTGGGCAGTGCTTATTACCTGCCTGGTTCAGTAGTGAGCAGGCAGTGTGGACTTTAAATTATTTTTTCAGCCCTCCCTGGGGCTAAACCACGTTGATTACTCTTATGTAATCTGAGCTGCAGACATACATGCCATGGGGTGAGTTAAAGACAGAGATTGAACTTGAATTTAGCTTGCCTTGTTGCTCTGAGTTTTTTAGATGTTTACAATTATACATGCAGTTTTTAATATAGATTAAATATAAATTGTGTGAAAGGCTATACCTTTATTATGGAGGTAATGGTAAAGGCTCCGCAGTTAGGGTCAAAATAGACTATCATCCCCAAACTCACAGCACTTCCTCTATGAGTAAAGAATGATTTTTCCATTCACATACAAGTAAATCTGTAAATCAGTTTGAATTCAAATTAATTAAAAACTGAGTCCTTTAAGAAATTTAGCAAGTGTCAATCTTTTCTTTGTTCTGAATTATCTTAATAATGGAATAACACAGACTCTTCAACTTTCCATATAATTAAAATGAATTGTAATCTTGTGCATAGGCTGTATTTGAAAAAAATAGATTGAAATTAAACTAAAGTTATTCATGATTGTTGTATTTAATTATTATTATTATATAGACTACAGAGGGGCTCAGGTAACTTTTAAGTAGGGCCATTGTGACTACAGACATAAATCAACCAATTACCACCCTTCTCCTACAGCTAATTTGCATGCAATAAGTCTATTGACTGTAATGAGACAGTGGTATGAAGCAGACTGGCAGTGTGTCAAGAGTTTTCGTTGGTTGATTACTTGACCCAATTATCACTGCTCCCTAAAGTTTCTTTGCCTGCATACTAGCTTGGGCATCTCTGCTTGAAAGTCTCCCCATAGCACTGCTGCCTCAGCTCCACTAAGCACCAAGCCAGACCTTCTGGGGAAACTGAGGGAGGAGTGCATGGGGAGCCCTTAAACCCCAGAGTCATTGGGATTCTGGCACTGGGCTCCCCAAACCTACTCTCATATTTTGCCTGTCTCGTTAACACCACCCTCTAACTCATACATCAATAAGAAATTAAGGGTCAGAGTCACCAGTGAAGTTTGACTGGTTTGCACGGCTGTGATGCAAAGCAGCTGTACACCTATCTTAACTGGCTAGTGCACACTGGCTGTTTTTCTCTGCAGTGATGTACCAGTGAATTTGCCCGTAAAAGGTAATTTTTTAAAATTATTTACGGTTGATTTTACATATCATCAAAGCATTAGAAATTTCACATGGTCAATTTTGCTTTAGGTTTCTTGTTTAATGTTGTTTGAATTTTTAATAACTTTTAAATACCAGGGAAATTCCAAGACTGAAAACTACATTTTGATGCAGATAAGGTTGAGAGTATATATCAGTAGCTTAAGGGTAAAAACATTGCATAGATGTTGTAATTATTCCAAAACTATGCATTACAAAGCCAGGATATTATATTAATACATTATGGCTTTGTAAAACATGGTTTTGGGATAATTATACCATCCCTGTAATTTTTTAATATGTACTCTCAAATTTAACTCCATTATAATATAGTTCCTAGGCTGGGAATAAAAATAATTCTCTTTCTAAATTAGATAAAGATAAAGCTTTCATTTGGAAAGTTTCCTTCATTTTAGTAAAAATCAGTGAGATCAGAATCAGAAAGAAACTGGTGGCTAAATAAGCATCACTCTAAAATAAGCATCACTCTAAAAATACAGTTTGATTTGATTAATATACCCTCTCATTTATTTTCAGAAACAGTTGTCCAGTGAATAATATCTTATCATTGTTTTCATTTAGAATGACTATCAGGGACTTATTTTTTAACCTAATTACTCAGTTTAATCTAAAATGACTTCTGAAGTAAACAATTTCCCACTTTAGTAAAGCCAGTTTAATCAGGATTAATTAACCTACAGAAGGATTCCTCTAAATGAGAAGTCATAATTTCAATAAGCATTTTAGAATCTACATTCAACAATATATTCTCAATTAAAACGAAAGAGTGTGAAATTATTATTCTTTGGAGGGTCAGTCTGCTGCATGATTTTCTGATGGAGCAATCTCATTTTCAACAGGAAACTGTTGTAGAATACAGAATTATTTTGTGGGCCTTGTAATTGTAGAATTCAGGATCAAAGCCATCTGGTTCCGGTTTAATATCTACTGTAGCCTTATTTAATCTATTGAATAGGCATAGACTTATTAAGACTTATTTTAACATGTTCTGTTCGACAAAGATTAACTTTCTCAAAAAAAAACCCCTGCCTTTTTTGTTGAAAAGTGTTGTATGAAGATTACAAATGTATTATTGATAGCTTTGATACAAACTCTCTTGTTGCAAATCTGAAATGATAGCAGTCCTTTCAAGAATCTGATATCCTTTAGTTAACATCGTTTATCCTGGGCTGGGGGTTGTTTTTTTTTTTTTTTAAGATAGATTGTTTTACTATAATTAGCAAAAGCACAAATGGTTCATAGGTTTCATAACCTGTCACTGATTTATATGGTGTAGAGAATAAATATAGCATTGTTTTTTCTGAATGATTTTTAGACTCAAGTTTAGTAACACTCCTAAACTTGGTTTGATTCACACTTAGCAAATCTTTGTGATATCATGACTCTAATATAATAATCTAATAAGAGGGAAATACTGTATATTTCATTTTCTCTTTTACAATAAATTAAACTTCTTTTAGGGTCTGATATTGCAGCACTTATTTGCATATTGCTAGTGATGTCAATGGGTGTTTTGCTTATGAACTGCATCATGCTGTTCATAATTATTGTGATGGTGGTCAGACAGTGGTGGTCACAAGAAGAATGTCTGAGATGTAATTAAGCTCTTTTCCTTTAAGGTTGGACAGGACAGAGTGAGTTGAGAAATAAATTTAATACCATCGAAAAATACTTAAAAGATTTTCCCTTAATATTAGTAAGGACCAAATTCTGCCCTTTCATATGGTTTCATAGAATCTATAGCTGGAAAGACCTATTGTGCATCATCTAGCCCATGCACTGTCATCACTACCCTCTCTTTTGGCATGTTAGAGAATAGTGTGAATGAGAACCACTGAAGTCAGAGATACAGTACATCTATTAAGTCACCGAGGCCCAGATCCTCAAAGGTATTTAGGAGACTAATTCCCATTGAGTTGAATGGGAGTTAGGCACCTAAATAACTTTGAGGATCTGGGTCATAGTCCATTTCCCAACCAATGCTGGAATGTTCCCCAAAGTATATTTTTCTAGTGTTTGCCCAGTCTAGTTTTAAAAACGTCAAGTCTGGGGTCTTCCATGACTTCTTTTGGAGTGACTGTGCAACAGCCTAATAGATCTCAGTCCCAGGAAGATTTTTCCTGATTTTCAGCCTCAATTTCCTACTTCTTAATTTTATCTCATCACTCATAATTATACTTTCATGTAATACACTACTCTAAATAATTGCTTTCCTTGAGGTTAAACCTCTTCAAATATTTGTAGACAGTATTTCCACACATATCTGCCCTCCTTAGCTGTCACTTAATCAAACTATACATATCTAAATCATTTTTAAAAAAATCTTTCCTCATATGTTATTTTCTCCAACCCTCCTCTCTTGCTGTTTTCTGAACTCCCTCAAGTTTATCAGGTTCTCTTTAATAATGAGATCTGAAAATGAAAGATTTATTTGAGTTATGATTGTACCAAAAGATAGAAACTATTCTCTCCCTGATATGATGCCACTTCTTACATAGTCCAAAATTACAGTTGCCTTTTTTAATCATTTGTTTATTTTGCAAAACTGTTTTTAGTTAATTAAACAAATAATACAGGCCAGATTCTTAGGTGGTGTAAATCAACATTGCTATAGTGAAGCCATGGAGCTACACTGATATACAGCTGAGGATCTGGTCCTGTATATGTAAAACACACAGGTGTACATGAGGTATTATTTAAAGGCAAATAGACAGTTCATGGATATTTGATGCCATATAATTCTATATAAGAAAGTATGGTACTTGTATAGCATTATTCCAGTATAAACCAATATCTAATTTTCTGTCCCCTATTACTTATATCACTTTCTGCATTACTGTTTTCAAGGATTTTCTTCAGATTGCTTACATTATTTACATTATTCCAAGTTAAATCTCATTTTGGTGGCAATATTTCTAGTCTCTCTAGATCCAATTCAATTATTTCTTATGTCCTTGCTTGCATTTGCAATTCATCCAAAGCATCATCTGAAAATTTCAGCAACATGCTAGTTATGCCCTCTTCTAAATCATTAGTGAAAATACTGAGTAAGACAGAGCCTGATACAGATCCTTTAGACACTTCACACAAAGTATTATCTACCCTGTATTTATGGTTCTTCAGCCAGTGTTCAGCACCGTCATTTTTCAGATGCAAGCCAATTTGAATTAATATTGAGGTAAGATTCCATTGGCTTCACTTTAGAACTGCACGCACACACATCCACAATAGAATTTGGCCCTAAGATATTGGAAAAGATCAGTCCAAAATATTAGGGTAAACAGTTAGTCTTACCCGAGTATATAGCTGCTACCCCTTCAAATGCAACTTGCTGTGACTACCAGAATTTAATTATCCCAGGATTCACGTACACATCTGCAACATCATTATTTGAGTTTGTTATACCTTTATGTTCAAATTGTTATAAAAAACTATACAGGTGATAAACTGAACAGTTAAGGAGGGTTACTGATGTAGAAAAATGTTATCAAGTAGGGTTTACCCTGATCCAAAGTATTTTAGCAGCATCCTCAGAGGTCATCATAGAATCATAGGACTGGAAGGGACCCTGAGAGGTCATCTAGTCCAGTCCCCTGCACTCATGGCAGGACTCTGTCCTGCCCAACCTTAAAGGAAAAGAGCTTAATTACATATCAGACATTCTTCTTGTGAGCACCACCAGGAAGCGGCGTGGGCCAAGGGATGTGCTGGCCGCCCTTCCCGCAGCACCCATTGGCCTGGAGCGGCAAACCGCAGCCAGTGGGAGCCGCGATCGGCCGAACCTGCGGACGCAGCAGGTAAACAAACCGTCCCGGCCCGCCAGGGGCTTTCCCTTAACAAGCGGCGGACCGACTTTGATAACCACTGATCTAGACCGGGGTGTTTCCAGAGCCACATGCGGCTCTTTAGAAGTTAATATGCGGCTCCTTGTATAGGCACCGACTCCGGGAGTGGAGCTAAAGACGCCAACTTTCCAATGTGCCGGGGGGTGCTCAGTGCTCAACCCCTGGCTCTGCCACAGGCCCTGCTCCCACTCCATCCCTTCCCACCAGGGCCATCCTTACCCATACTCAAAGCACGCAGCTGCACAGGGCACCAGGAAATTTGGAGTGCCCCAAATTTCCTGGTGCCCTACGCAGCTGCGTGCTGCTCCAGCCCCTGCTCTGGCTCTTCCCCAGGGTCCCTGCCCCTGCTCTGCCTCCGCCCCGCCCCTTCCCTGCCCCAGCCCCACCTCTTCCCACCCCAGTTCAGGGTTGTGATGAATAATCAGCTGAACTTGAGCTCCCAGTGTGCAGCTGTGGCCAAAATCCATGGCCGCATTATCAGGGGAATATCAAGTAGGAGTAGAGAGGTTATTTTACCTCTGTATTGGGCATTGGTGCAATCACTGCTGGAATATGTGTCCTGTTCTTATGTCCACAATTCAGGAAGGATGTTGATAAATGGAGAGGGTTCAAAGAAGAGTCACAAGAATGATTGAAGGATTAGAAAACATACCTTATATTAGGGTGACCAGATGTCCCGATTTTATAGGGACAGTCCTGATTTTTGGGTCTTTTTCTTATATAGGCTCCTATTACCCCCCCTCCCTGTCCCAATTTTTCACATTTGCTGTCTGGTCACCCTACCTTATAGTGATAGACTCAAGGACCTGAGTTTATTTAGTTTAACAAAAGAGAAGATTAGGGGGTAACTTGATTACAATTTATAGGTACCTGCTGGGGAACAGATATTTGATAATGAGGTTTTCAATCTAGCAGAGAAAGATAAAACGCGATCTGATGGCTAGAAGTTGAAGCTAGGTATAGATATGGCATAGATTTTTTTAACAGAGAGGGTAATTAACCATTGGAACAATTTACCAAAGGTTATGTTGGAGTCTCCTTTAAAATCAAGATTACATATTTTTCTAAAAGATATGCTCTAGGAATTATTTTGGGGAAGTTCTATGGCCTATGTTATACAAACTAGATGATCACAATGGTCCCTTCTGGCCTTGGAATCGATGACAGATGGCTAGAGCCCCAATGCTGAATGTCTCATTCCAAGCCTGAGTGATTGTAGCATAAAGAATTTTGGAAGCCCTGTGCCGTAGATGGGCAAGAGGTAAAGAAAGGTTCTTTGTCAGTGCTGTCATAAGTGCATTTGCCCCTCCGATTTCTTTTTGGCCAGTGTTACAGAGCTTCCTTTCTTGGTCTTGTGGTATATTTAAAACTGTTAAAATTGTAAAATATCACGTTCAGTTGTCAAGGGCTTTCCTGGTCCTGCTTATAAGGTATGGGGCTCTGTAGGAAAGCCTGCCATCTGGGTCAGTCTGTGCAGAGAGCCAGCCTAGAGCAAGGTGGGGTGACTTGTGCCTCTCTGCCTTAGGGAGCAGCTGCTTTGTCTCTCTCTGTCTTTGATTTTTGCAAGTTAGGGTTCAGGATTCTAAGAAATAAAGTAGTGTTGTGTTGCAGCCTTCCAGAAAGAGTGTTTTATTTTTCTAACTTCTCTCTTCGTATGCCATTAACATAACAAGTCTTATTGCTGCTGACCTCAACAGGCATGATTATCTGCACAGAGTTTAATATCAAGGAATTGGTTTGAGAGGAGATTACAATAAGTATACTTGTCTATGGCAAAGTTAGGCCCCAATTCTGTCAACACTGTTCCATGTGCTTAACTATAGAAATATTCACATGAGCAGAGTTAAGTATATGCATGAGTGTTTGCAGGCAGGGCCGTCCCTAGGGAGGTACGGGGCCCGGGACAAATCAGCTACCCTGCTAGTCTCCTCCTGCCCGGCACACCTGCCCACCTCCTCATCCGCCAGCCTGCCGCTCTCCTGCTTGCCATCCGCCCGCTTCCCTGCTAGTCTCCTCACCATCTGTCCGGCGTGCGCCCCCCCCCCCCCCGGCCCGACCTCCCACCCGCCTGCCTGCCTCCTCACCCCCCTCTCACCTGCCCGCCTGCCGCTTGCCTCCTCCCCCGCCTCCCCACCGCTCGCCTCCCCATTTGCTTCCTCACTTGAATACCAGGACAAATTGCGTCCCGATCGTACATTGGTCAGGATGCGGGACAAAGGGCTAAATATCAGGACAGTCCCAATTTTATCGACACGCGGGACCCCCCAAAGTGCAGGGCCAGGGCGGTCGCCCCGATTCGCCCTACCCAAGGGACAGTTCTGTTTGCAGGATCAGAGCCTTATCTTTAAAAAAATGTAGTAGTTAATGCTGTAATTTTTTTTCTTCTTGAATAAGTGCAACATGGTAATTTTTTTTACCAGAAATACCTTTCCAAATTGAGTCTGCATCCAAAGCTGATATCAGAGAGGTTGAGTCCAAAGATGCTGCATGCAGTGACAGCTTTTGGCTTTAAGAAAATATGGACAATGAACATGATCAAAGACAACTTCAGTAAATAAATTCTGGTTTATGAAAAAGAACAAATGTGTATTTTGTGAAGAGATGGTAGCAAGTAAAGAATGTACTGCTGCATTGAAATATCAACTTGAGAAATGTAATTACATTCCCTTTAAACTCTTATTTCCCCCCCCTTCTCTCTTCACTTTTCAGATCAATAACACGATCTTATTACCGCAATTCTGTTGGTGGCTTACTGGTGTTTGACATCACAAACCGGCGATCTTTTGAACATGTGAAAGACTGGCTAGAAGAAGCTAAAATGCATGTACAGCCATTTCAAATTGTGTTTCTGTTAGTTGGACATAAATGTGATTTAGTGTCACAGCGTCAGGTTACAAGAGAAGAGGCTGAAAAACTGTCATCTACCCGTGGTATGAAATACATAGAAACCTCAGCAAAAGATGCCACAAATGTTGAAGAATCCTTTACGATTCTGACCCGAGACATATATGAACTTGTAAAGAAAGGAGAAATTTCTATACAGGATGGATGGGAAGGTGTTAAAAGTGGCTTTGTTCCAAATGTTGTCCATTCATCAGAGGAGGCTGTAAAGCCTAGAAGACGATGCATCTGCTAAATTCATAGCATGCCAAAGAGCATATCAGGTGTTCAGAGAATGATACCAACATAAATAACATCATTCTGAAGACATAATAGATCATGATGTAGTTGAATCACCAAATGATAATTCATTTTTGTATCATTTTGTCTAATTCATATCTTCATAAAATTTAAAGTGCTTTTTCCCCACAATACAATAACTTTGAGCAGTCTTCAAGAAAATAAATTAGATATTGCTTAAGGAAAAATATGTGCTAAGTAGCAAGATGTTGAGAAAGTGCAATAATCATCATGGTAGCATCCTTTATGGGCTTTGTATTTTGAACAGAGTTTAAAATCAAGTTCTTGTATATAACACTGTAGATACTACCTATCTATCTCATAGAGCTGGAAGGGACCTTGAAAGGTCATCAAGTCCAGTCCCCTGCCTTCACTAGCAGGACCAATTCTTTTGCCCCAGATCCCTAAATGGCCCCCTCAAGGACTGAACTCACAATCCTGGGTTTAGCAGGCCAATGCTCAAACCACTGAGCTATCCCTCCCCCATTGCTCCAGTTCATCCTGCCTCCGTTTGGGATAAAAAGTATTATAACCTGTACTTTTTTTATTGTGATTCTTCATTCATGAAGAATGGATTTGCTAAAAGACAGCTAAGATTTAGAGCACTGTAGAATTTCATAATATAAATCACTTTGAAGAAAGCAAACTGAAAGATTGCTCCATCAGCAAATACTTTTGTTATGACTGTGAATACAAGCCTTACTAAAGAAAAAGAATGTATTTGAGAAGACTAATATATTTATATACTAAAACAGGGAATAGAAGAAATGAAGTTTAGTATGAAATATTTTCTGAATCACCAGTGTAACTAGATGTAATGCAACAAATGGTATAGCCATTATTCTAGATGCATAGAAAATAGATTTTCCAACTACTAGAAGCTAGATACCAAGAAGGTAATTTAAAATTTGTAAAGTGTAAAATTTTTGTTCAAAATAGGAGTTGCTTTAGGCAAGTATGATGATTGTATATTTTAAGGAATCAGTTTACAGTTCTGAGCTATAATAATTAATTCATCCATGAAAATATTTATCACAGTTGATAACCTAATATTTATTGGGCCAGATCCTCAGCTGGGATACTTGGCGTAAAGTTACGCCAATTACACAAGCTGAAGATCTTGCCCACTAACTTTAAAGAATAATTCTGATTCTGTCTAGGAGTAAGATTCAAGAAAATATTTAGGGCTGTGTCCTAAGGGGACTCCTGCCCTGAATATGGAGAAAATAGGGATTGGTTTATTCTCAGCCACTCTTTGTCAAATTGTGGTCCACAGAATGAAAGGTTCTGAGAATCTAGCAGTTGGGAATTGGCATGTTGGGAGGGGAGGGAGTCCATAAGAGGATTTCACTCTTAAGAGGTAGACATAGAATGAAAAAGGTTGGAGGATTCCTGTTCTCAGAAAACAAAGAACACTGAATCTTAAACTAAGAAATTTGACCCAGCAAGTCTGCTGCATTTTAACTGTCCTTGGGCCCACCTTCCTGACTACCTATGGGCATAACACATACTTGCTTTGTGAAGAATATTCCCTTATGTGTCACTTATATGCCAAGTAACCCGATGTCACTTGTATCTTGGCGGCCAAACAGATGGATGGCTCACAGTTGATGAGTGCTCACCTCTGAATCAACTGCACTAAAAATCCCTTGACTTCAAATGGCATTGATCTGAACTCTTCAAGGGCTTGATTCTCATTTATATTAAGGCCCCTTTATGCTGGCAGAGTGATATAAAGGGACCTTAGTATAAATGGGAATCTGGCCCTAAGATTCTAGTGCCATAATATAGCAGTTAACATAAATCTGCTGTGTGCCATGAACCAACCTATTCCTGTGTATTACATGCTGCTAGAGGCAAGGGGCCTGATTCTCCACTGACTTTCACCTTTTAGAGCTTGTCTATACAAACACTTAGTTTACAGCTAGCTGGGGTGGTGCAGCACATTAAGGGTATGTCTACACTGCAAAGAAAACCCCATGGCATTGAGTCTCAGAGCCCAGGTCAACTGACTCGGGCTCGTGGGACTCAGGCTGCAGGGCTAAAAATAGCAGCATAGACATTTGGACTGGTGCCATGCCCCCCACTTTTTAACATGGGTGTAGTTTTGGGGGGCAGGGTTGGCCTTGGGCTTACAGTTTGGGGGGGCAATACTGCCACCAAGCGCAGCCCCTGCCAGCGCCACTCCACACCTGCAGGAGGCTTGCAGTTTGGGGGGGCAACGCCGCTCCCTGCTACCCAAAATATGACAATGTTAAAATGGGGGAGTGCATAGCCCCCTGGTTCTGGCATCACCCTCCCACTGTTACAAAGGTTCCAGGGCCCTTGCTTATAGGTCTCAAAATATTTCCTCATAGCTTATAAGGGAGACAGCATAGTCCAATGGCTAAAGCATCAGATTGAGAGTCAGAAGACCTGAATTCTGACTCATTGTGTAACCATGGGCAAGTCACTTAAGCTCTGTGCTTCAGTTTCCTCATCTCTAAAATAGGAATGATAATTCTTACTCACCTTTGCAAAGCCATTGAGATGTAACACGACTATAAACTCTTGGGGGCAGGGACCCTTTTACCTGTGTGATTGTACAGCACCTGTCACAATGGAGCCTGGAGACTATGGCTTCTTCCACAATGCAAATAATAGTTACACAGATGAAAAGAGCTATATAAGTGCTAAGTATTATTATTTTAAGTCTACATTTATTGCAGGCATCCCCAGGCCAAAGTTGTTCATTTGTAAAAAAGATTCCTGAAACCTCTGGAGCCACCACACTTTTCTTTCTATGTGGAAGATTTTGGGTGTGGGAACATTGGGGAAATACGCACAGACTAATGAAACAATCATCTGAATACAGCCTTAATGATCTCTATTGGGAATGTTGTAGTCTTCAATTAATTATGATGGGAGGAATGATTTAACCAGATTTGACTATGTGAGGAATTGCCATAGCCAATAAAACCAGAAAGGATTTGCAATGCATTTTAAAGTACTGTGCACATATTCATCTTATTTGTAGCACCTATAACTGTAGAGTAATGTGTAAATTCAAACATTGCATATCTAGATAATATATTAAAATGATACAGTACCGTCTCACTACACACGTTTAATAGAAGTCTCTGCTGTATAGCTGACTTGATGAAATGTATGAACTTGCTTTTATATGTTTTGCAGTGCAATATAGAAGTAACAGCTTGAGCACGTTGTAGATATCTGATTATATCTTAATGCACCTTAATTCTTTTTTCAAGAAAGTTTAAAGATAATCACTTGAAACTAATAGTGGAGCTTAATATTGTTCTTTATAGATCATTTTGCCTGCCAAATTAAAACATAGAAATGGTAGAGGGAAAAATAATCCTTTACAAATTAAATATTTTTTCTGAAGTATTTTATGTATGGTAAGTCCCATTTATGGATAAGTAGAATCCTAAAAACAGGTCTGTCTGTATTTGGATTCCAGTGTCCACTAATGCAGTGGTTCTCAACCAGGGGTATGCAGAGGTCTTCCAGGGGGTACATCAACTCATCTAAATACTTGCCTAGTTTTACAACAGGCTACATAAAAAGCACTAATGAGGTCAGTAGAAACTAAAATTTCATACAGACAATGTCTTGTTTATACTGCTCTGTATACTATAGACTGAAATGTAAGTACAATATTTATATTCCAATCATTTTATTTTAAAATTATATGGGGAAAATGAGAAAGTAAGCAATTGTTCAGTAATAGTTTGCTGTTACACTTTTGTATTTTTAAGTCTGATTTTGTAAGCAAGTAGTTTTTAAGTGAGGTGAAACTTGGGGTACACAAGACAAATCAGACTCCTGAAAGGGGTACAGTAGTCTGGAAAGGTTGAGAGCCACTGATCTAACAAAATTCTGGCATCCAAAACTTTGGTTTGTGTCCCGCCACTGCAATTTTAAAAACGTAATTAGAGCTTTAAGATGTTTGAAAATTTGCTAGTGAAGAAAAATAATCTTGCTCTGCTCACTGAACTGCTTTACGCAGTAGAGTTCTTCAGATAGCTGTGGCTTACAATGTGCCCTAAGTGGCAGCACATAGCTTAGGAGCAGATCAGAGAATGAATTGTGACTCAAATTTAGTCAGTTTCTCCACTGCTCCCCAGTCCTCTGAGAGGGAGGGCAGTATATCAGGTAGCCTCTTTTCCTGATGCAGCTTGCTCCCCACTGTGCATCCAGCCAGCCACTCTGGCTGGCAGGTGGAGAGAACAGAGCCTGGGCTCCTCTCACTCTCCACTTCTTGCCATCCTTGGTCTCCCACAGGAGCTGGAGCCATGGCCTAAGCAGCCCTTATTCAGCCATATAGGGAAGAAAGGGTTGGAGGGGCAGGGCTTAGTCCCCTGCGTGTAAGAGCTGTGGCAATCTAGCCAAAATGTTTTAAAATATTTTTCAAAACCACATAGGACAATTGTTAATAGTTAAGACTCTTCTTGCTGGTTTTGCAGAGACAATCTTTTAAATAATTTCATGGAACGCTGTTCCCAGAACAAAATATTTGAATGTAGTAATATTTACAGCAATTCCTAATTACCAAAAGAACCACAAGTTAACACCACAGTAGTCTGACAGTAATAATTATGAATTTCAAAGGAACAGGTACTATCCTTTATGGAATTGAGTCTACACATATTCATTTCAGAGACTGTGTACTACAAAATAATAAAGGTTGTAACCAAATTATTTGTATAATTATATAAACCACTTTAAAAGAATTAGTTGCTATGATTTGCACAACAAAATAAAGAGATTATGAATGTGCTAGAAGAAAAATCTGATTGCTTGTCAGTGATTCTTTATTATTTATTTATTTATTTATATTGCAATAGCACCTTGAGTCCTAGTCATGGACCTGGCTAACAGGATAAGGAATAGTGTTGCCAATTTCTGAATGTATTTAGAAATAGGAGTATTTGTGTTGAATGCCACATTCAGCAGTCCATCCAATTAGGAGAAAAAAACTTCCAAAAGCGTATCTCATTGGCATACCTACACGTTCTATTGGCTCCCAATTCTTAAACTTTAAAAGTGTGGCTCTCTGAAAAATGACTATATAAATATGGCATCCTCTTACTCAGCAATTCTTTCCTCAGCCCTATGGCGCTAACACATCTAAAACAGAGCATTAAATTCTATTTTGTGTGCGTCAACAACAGAATTGTTTACTAAATTACAATTGCTGCGCAAATCTGTTGAAGGCAAATCTGTTGAAGGCAGTGCAAAAATGTCACTGGGGCCATAATACGAAGATGATATTACACGGGTGTAATTGAGAACATAATTTGGCCCACAGTACATTTATTACTGGTGACAAAACATGAGAAGGAAAATACGTAACCTGACTCTCAGATTCCAGGTTCCTTTTGCGGGGCAGGGATGGGAGTTAGAAAAACCTCCTTTTTACATATAAACTAGGCACATTTGATGTGGAACCACTGAGACCACAGGTGCCGACTTTCTAATGTGCCAGGGGGTGCTCGGTCCCAGCCCTGCCCCCACTCTACCGCTTCCCCCAAGGCCCCACCCTGCCTCTTCCCACCCCCATGCTGCCCCTGCCCCATAGGCACGGGAAATAGGGTTGCGAGGGGTGCTGCAGCAGCCCCAGGCTCCTAACTGCCAGCCCTTTGCCCGGGGCTCGGCTGCCACCCTGCACCCAGGGTCCCGGCTGCCGGCCCCACACCCAGAGCTCTGAGGGCACCCCGCACCTGGGGATCTGCTGCCGCCCTGCACCCAGGGCTTTGCTCCCGGCCTCAGTTCTGGGGGGGGACAAGAGGGGGTGGACGGGGTAAGGGGGCTGGATTTCAGCACCTCCACTATTAAAAATGTTTCAGCGCCACTGCTCTGCCCTGCCTCCTCCTGCCCCCTCCCCCGAGCGCACCCTGCCCTCGCTCCCCTCCTGCATGCCGCAGAACAGCTGATTGTGACGGGAGGCGCTGGGAGGGAGGGAGAGGCGCTGATCTGGGGGCTGCCGGTGGGTGCTCAGCACCCACCATTTTTTTCCCGTGGGTGCTCCAGCCCTGGCGCACCTACGGAGTCGGCGCCGATAACTGAGACACAATGAACATATTGCTCCACACAGCCATCTTTTTCATCAAAATATTTTTGTTGCAGACACAAGGGAACAGTGAAATCAAAATCTCACAAGAATAAAATATGCTGTAATACTCACTTATAGGACCACAGAGATTTATTGGAACACTGGAAATACCAACTCCAGCACACACAAGCAGGACTCAACTTCCTGCTAAACCAGGTCAGCTACAACAACATAATAACATACCACACAACAACTACACACTAAGATAAAGATACAGCACAATCTAGTGGTGGAGGTACTGCCTACACTAATCATTCAACTAGAGAGGGGAAAGTTGTAATAAGAATTTAAATAGTAATTCCAGTGAATCTGGGCAATCTGCCCCCCACACAAGTTTCCTATTGGTCTGTCTGCTCAAGTCCTATATTCAGTCAATGAACCATCACTAGTACACCTCTACCCCGATATAACGCGACCCGATATAACACGAATTCGGATATAACGTGGTAAAGCAGCGCTCCGGGGGGGCGGGGCTGCGCGCTCCGGAAGATCAAAGCAAGTTCAATATAACGCGGTTTCACCTATAACGTAGTAAGATTTTTTGGCTCCCGAGGACAGCGTTATATCGGGGTAAAGGTGTAGTTGGATCTAGATTATCAGCAAGTGCAGGAGTCATGTCCTTTTGGTCAGTCCTATCCATTGTGTCTGCTGAACCCTGCAGTGGACAGCCTGGCAATTCTTCCTCCACAACTGGACTCCCGCCAGGAGCCACGGGAACCTGCTAGGGTACTTCCAAATCGTCTTCTGCATCTCTCTGGGATGGTGGTTGAGCATCCTCAGTGTTTGCCCTCCCCTTTCTGTCAATGAATCTGTCCACCAGTTCTCAATGTGCTACAAAGGGATGAACTTTTGCTTCTAGTATTATCAGCAAGGATAAGTTGTTTAGGTTTTTTTAATTACCATGCAAGGTCCCAGCCAAAAAGGAGTAAATTTGGGATATTTTCCAGTTGTGTAGCCACACCTTCTCTCCTTCCTGGATGGGCACATGATTCTCCTCTTTCCTGACTCCTGTGTTTCCTGCTTATCTGTACCTCCACCATCTGGAATGCTGTCCTCAGGTCACTGATATAAGACTCCACTGCAGGGGCATACAGAGGTTTTTGGGAGCCCAGGGCAAAACCTGAAACTGAGCCCCCCACCCTTCAATTACCATGGAGACAAATTAAAATGGGGTTTGGAGAGCAAGCCCACCCCACACTCACCCTGCAACAGTGGCTCCTGTGATGGGTTTCTTTGGTATTTCCCCCCCTAAAAGGATGTTAAATTTAATTACATTATGGTTGCTATTATAGAGTAGTTCAGCTATGTTCACCTCTTGGACCAGCTCCTGTGCTCCATTTAGGACTAAATCAAGAGTTGCTGCTCCCCTTGTGGGTTCCAGGAATAGCTGTTCCAAGAAGCAGTCATTAATGGTGTCTACAAATTCTATCTCCACATCTCATTCTGAGGTGACATGTACCCAGTCAATATGTGGTAGTTGAAATCACCCATTATTATTGAGTTTTCTGTTTTTGTAGCCTTTCTAATCTCCCAGAGCATTTCACAGTCACCATTACCATCCTGGTCAGGCAGTTGGTTGTATATTGCTATGGCTATACTCTTATAATTCAAGCATGGAATTTCTGTCCATAGAGATTCTATGGTATCGTTTGATTCATTTAAGATTTTTACTATATTTAACTCTACGCTATCTATCACATATAGTGCCACTCCCCCACCAGGATGACCTATTCTGTCATTCCATTATATTTTGCACCCTGATATTACCATGTCCCATTGATTATCATCATTCCACCAAGTTTGTGTGGTGCCTGTTATATCAACAATAATTATATTATTTCAGAAATAATCTAATAAAGAAGAGCGATGGATATGCAAAGTCAACAAAAGGTGTCTTCATACCCCAGTCTCATTGGTCTTCACTGACTAAGATTCTAACCAATAGTGCAGTTTACTCTGTCCATTCCCTCATTACTCACAGGGTGAGAGACGCTGGTCTTCACCTTGAATTGTCAGCAAACCTTGTGTAATAACTGTGATTCAAATTCCTTCCCCTGATCACTGCAGATGCAGCTTGGTGGGCCAAACTACAATACTACATGTTTCTTCATTGCAGCTGTAACTGCCTCAGTTGTTTTACCTGTCAGTAGCTGTGCCACCATAATTTGAGACGGTGCCATACACTAACAAATACTGATTTTCAAATGGTGTTTCTTGTAACAGGCCTTTCAAATCAAGCTGTATGCACTCCCAGGGCTCACTAGGTTGGGGTTTTTCCCCTAAAGGAGTTCTGCCTCTCCTTGCCAGTGCTTTCCTTTCTTGACAGATAAACAGGAAAGTATCCAGTCCTTAGCATCTGCAGCCAAGCCCAACCAAGAAAATCTGTTGGATACCAGTCTCAGTGTCTTCATAACCCAGATGGCCTGCTGCTCAGTTATCATGAAGACCCTTCAGTACCATTATCTGCAAGATTACTGGAATGACATTTCTGTTACCTTCCTACACCACCAAGTTGGTAGCAGGATTAATGGATAATTGCTCCTGAGCAGCGTTGAACCTCCCTAGTCTGGGTCTCCTTTGGTAGAGCTGTTGGCACATTGAACATAATTCAGAGTCCTTAGTCTGTTCTTGCCAGATGTCCTCATAAGACCAGGCTGACTCTATTCTCACTGGTCTCACCTGGCTGACAGCATCTGTAACCACATTTTGCTTTCCAGGTTTATGGTGAAGAGAGAGACAGACAAACATAAGAACATAAGAATGGCCATACTGGGGCAGACCAATGGTCCAGTATCCTGTCTCCCACCAGAGACCAATGGCAGATGCTTCAGAGGGAATGAATAGAACAGGGCAATTATCAAGTGATCCATCCCCCTGTCATCCAGTCCTAGTATCTGTCAGTCAGAGGCTTAGGGACACCCAGATAATGGGGTTGCATCCCTGACCATCTTGTCTGTGAATCCATCTCCACAAGTATCCTTCTGGGTTGTGCTTGATAAGGAGCCTCTGCAGGGCACTGTGGTCTATGTTCACAGTGAATTCTGTACCTAGTAAATTGGGATGATAGGCCTCAAGGGATCCACAGTAGCCAGATACTCCAATTGTGTAGCTGAATACTTGATGTTAGTAACTGTGATGGGGATGGTCATGCCTAGTGGTTGGAACTGTGGCAGTTTTGCCTAGTGGTCTGAGCCAAGAGTCAGAGCTGGAATCGGGAGTCCAGAGTGGGGTTTGACTGAAGCCAGAGTGAGAGCAAACCCAGAACAGGACAGGAGCAAGAGCAGGGCCGGAGCAAGACTAGGAATAGGACTGGAGCAAGCTAAGGCTTAGTGGCACCAGATGCCCCGTAAGGCAGGAGAGAGTTCCAAGCCCTGGAGTGACATTGAGCAGACTGAGCTGCTGTTCTTCCTGTGAGACTTATATACCTGCCCTGAGAGTCACCAGATCAGTTCCTAACTTGTGGATTGGCTGTAGTATAGCACAGGAGTGACATCATCTTACATTTTGTTTCCCTCTCATTTAACTTACTACCACCAAAAGCCACCTACAGAGCTCATCAATTTGTTCAAGTGCAACCTTTGAGGCATCACAGGTTACTATAAATGGGTGAGCTGGATCTGAGACATTAAGCACAGCATAATTTAGAAGTCCTTCCTTCAGTGACTCAAACACTTTTTGATGTTCCTCCATCCAGACAAGGCCACCCCTGGTTAGCTGCTATAACGGTGCTGCCCTCTCTGCAAATTTTTTTACAAATCTATAGAATCTGCAGAGGTCTACAAACCGCTGTACCTCCTCCCAGCTTGTAGAAACTTTAGTCCTTTATAACATTCAGTTTCTGTGGTTGGGGTTCCAACCCAATCTCACTGACTACATGTCCTTGGAAGGTGATGCTGCTCCTCACAAACTGTCATTTGTTTCCTGAATGTTTAAACCCTGACTCCTTAAAAAGCTTTAGAATCCTTTCCACTCCTACCAGATGTTCCTCCCACATCATCTAAGTATGTGAGGATATCTTGATTACTCAAAATTTGCGTTAGATCATCTACTACCCTCTGAACATCCCTCATGCATTCATGAGTCCAAAAGGCATTCTGTGGAATTGAAACAAGCTATAGGCAGCAGCGTAGCTAGGGGGGAGCAGGGGAAGCGGCCGCTCCCCCACTGAGCACATATCCAAAAGTGGCGCCTTAGGCGCCGACTCATGAGTGCTCCAAAATTTGGTGTGTGGGTGCAGAGCACCCACCGGCAGCTCCCCGCCCCACCCCCCAGCCCCAGCTCACCTCCGCTCTGCCTCCTCCCCTGAAGCGCCGCCCTGCTCTGCTTCTCCGCCCCGCCCCCTTCCCACGAATCAGCTGTTCGCGCGGGAAGCCTGGGGTGGAGAAGCAAGCGGCGGTGCGCTCAGGCCCAGGGAGGTGGAAGCGGAGCAGAGGTGAGCCCCAAGCAAAAAAAAAAAAAAAAAAGCAAGAGGGCACAGCTGGAGGAGCGAGGCGCGAGGGGGGGATGCGGCCGGAGGAGCCAAGGGGGGGCGCGGCACGACCGGAGGAGCCAAAGTGGGGAAGCGCGGCACGGCCGGAGGAGCAAGGGGGTGGGGCACAGCATGGCTGCAGCGCGGCCCGAGGAGCCGGGGGGGGGGGCACAGCATGGCCGCAGTGCGGCCGGAGGAGCCAAGGGGGGGGGGGGCGCAACCGGAGGAGTGAGGGGGGCCGTGCGCTGCATGGCTGCAGCATGGCCGGAGGAGCCAAGGGGTGGGGGGGCCACGGCGCGGCCGGAGGAACCGGGGTGGGGGCACGGCCGGAGGAGCCAGCCAAGGGGGGGCGCGGCCGGAGGAGGAGCCAAGGGGGGGTGTGGCGTGGCCGGAGGAGGAGCCATGGGGGGGCGCCTTTTTTTTATGTGTTTGCTCCCCCTGCTCTTAGAACCTGGCTACACCACTGTCTATAGGGTGTCACAAAGACAATTTGTCACTACAACCTGATACGCCAGTGGAATCTGATGGTGGGGGGTGCCTCACAAGAACACTCCCTGTCTTAAGCACAATCTGATTTTACCCCCAATCATCTCTCCTAAACTCTTCATTATTCTTGGAGAACACACTAGCATACTGTAAGAACAGCTGTTCTAATCACTTCCTTTTGTTGCCTTCTGCAGCTTCTTCCATCAAGTCATCCCCACCCTAGTCCTTTTACTGATTGGGCTGATACTGATCACAGCTATTGATCTCTGGCCCCTGTGAGGTTTGAGATACCAGCAACATTGACCACTGTCCCCTTGGTCTGATTTTTCATCAGCTGCATTTCCTGGGCAGTCACTTTAATTGCTCTTACACAGAACCATTTGATCCAGCTTGAAAGAGGAATCTACTAAACAGCATTCCTGCCTGGATATTGGTAGCTTCAAATACTCCTACATCAAGTATCAGGGGGTAGCCGTGTTAGTCTGTATCTACAAAAACAACAAGGAGTCTGATGGCACCTTAAAGACTAACAGATTTATTTGGGCATAAGCTTTCGTGGGTAAAAACCTCACTTCTTCAGATGCGTAGAGTGAAAGTTACAGATGCAGGCATTATATACTGACACATGGAGAGCAGGGAGTTACTTCGCAAGTGGAGAACCAGTGTTGACAGGGCCAATTCAATCAGGGTGGATGTAGTCCACTCCCAATAATAGATGAGGAGGTGTCAATTCCAGGAAAGGAAAAGCTGCTTCTGTAATGAGCCAGCCACTCCCAGTCCCTATTCAAGGCCAGATTAATGGCGTTAAATTTGCAAATGAATTTTAGTTCTGCTGTTTCTCTTTGAAGTCTGTTTCTGAAGTTTTTTTGTTCAATGATAGTGACTTTTAAATCTGTAATAGAATGACCAGGGAGATTGAAGTGTTCACTTACTGGCTTATGTATGTTACCATTCCTGATGTCCGATTTGTGTCCATTTATTCTTTTGCGCAGGGACTGTCCGGTTTGGTCAATGTACATGGCAGAGGGGCATTGCTGGCACATGATGGCATATATAACATTAGTAGATGTGCAGGTGAATGAGCCCTTGATGGTGTGGCTGATGTGGTTGGGTCTTCTGATGGTGTCGCCAGAGTAGATATGGGGACAGAGTAGGCAACAAGGTTTGCTACAGGGATTGGTTCCTGGGTTGGTGTTTCTGTGGTGTGGTGTGTAGTTGCTGGTGAGTATTTGCTTCAGGTTGGGGGGTTGTCTGTAAGCGAGGACTGGCCTGCCTCCCAAGGTCTGTGAGAGTGAGGGATCATTTTCCAGGATAGGTTGTAGATCATGGATAATGCGCTGGAGAGGTTTTAGCTGGGGGCTGTATGTGATGGCCAGTGGTGTTCTGTTATTGTCCTTGTTGGGCCTGTCCTGTAGTAGGTGATTTCTTGGTACCCGTCTTGCTCTGTCAATCTGTTTCCTCACTTCCCCAGGTGGGTATTGTAGTTTTAAGAATGCTTGATAAAGATCTTGTAGGTTTTTGTCTCTGTCTGAGGGGTTGGAGCAAATTCGGTTGTATCTTAGGGCTTGGCTGTAGACAATGGATCGTGTGATGTGTCTTGGATGGAAGCTGGAGGCATGTAGGTACGTATAGCGGTCAGTAGGTTTCCGGTATAGGGTGGTGTTTATGTGGCCATCACTTATTTGCACTGTAGTGTCCAGGAAGTGGATCTCTTGTGTGGACTGGTCCAGGCTGAGGTTGATGGTGGGGTGGAAATTGTTGAAGTCCAGGTGGAATTCTTCAAGGGCCTCCTTTCCATGGGTCCATATGATGAAGATGTCATCAATGTAGCGCAAGTAGAGGAGGGGCACTAGGGGACGAGAGCTGAGGAAGCGTTGTTCTAAGTCAGCCATAAAAATGTTGGCATACTGTGGGGCCATGCGGGTACCCATAGCAGTGCCACTGACTTGAAGGTATAAATTGTCCCCAAATCTGTACTGGTTGCGGGTGAGGACAAAGTCACAAAGCTCAGCCACCAGGCGTGCTGTGGCCTCATCAGGGATACTGTTCCTGACAGCTTGTAGTCCATCCTCATGTGGAATATTGGTGTAAAGTGCTTCTACATCCATGGTGGCCAGGATGGTGTTTTCAGGAAGAACACCAATGCATTGTAGTTTCCTCAGGAAGTCGGTGGTGTCTCGAAGATAGCTGGGAGTGCTGGTAGCCTAGGGTCTGAGGAGAGAGTCCAAATAGCCAGATAATCCTGCTGTAAGAGTGCCAATGCCTGAGATGATGGGGCGTCCAGGGTTTCCGGGTTTATGGATCTTGTGTAGCAGATAGAATACCCCTGGTCGGGTTTCTGGGGCTGTGTCCATGTAGATTTGTTCCCGTACTGTAGCTGGGAATTTCTTGAGCAGATGGTGTAGTTTCTTTTGGTATTCCTCAGTGGGATCAGAGGATAGTGGCCTGTAGAATGTGGTCTTGGAGAGTTGCCTGGCAGCCTCCTGTTCATAATCCGACCTGTTCATTATGACTACAGCACCTCTTTTGTCAGCCCCTTTGATGATAATGTCAGAGTTGTTTCTGAGGCTGTGGATGGCATTGCGTTCCGTACGGCTGAGGTTATGGGACAAGTGATGTTGTTTGTCCACAATTTCAGCACGTCTGCGGAAGCACTCTATGTAGAGGTCCAGTCTGTCATTTCGACCGTCAGGAGGAGTCCACGCAGAGTTCTTCTTCTTGTAGTGGACGCCCCATCATCTCAGGCATTGGCACTCTTACAGCAGGATTATCTGGCTATTTGGACTCTCTCCTCAGACCCTACGCTATCAGCACTCCCAGCTATCTTCGAGACACCACCGACTTCCTGAGGAAACTACAATGCATTGGTGTTCTTCCTGAAAACACCATCCTGGCCACCACGGATGTAGAAGCACTTTACACCAATATTCCACATGAGGATGGACTACAAGCTGTCAGGAACAGTATCCCTGATGAGACCACAGCACGCCTGGTGGCTGAGCTTTGTGACTTTGTCCTCACCGACAACCACTTCAGATTTGGGGACAATTTATACCTTCAAGTCAGTGGCACTGCTATGGGTACCCGCATGGCCCCACAGCATGCCAACATTTTTATGGCTGACTTAGAACAACGCTTCCTCAGCTCTCGTCCCCTAGTGCTCCTCCTCTACTTGCGCTACATTGATGACATCTTCATCATATGGACCCACGGAAAGGAGGCCCTTGAAGAATTCCACCTGGACTTCAACAATTTCCACCCCACCATCATCCTCAGCCTGGACCAGTCCACACAAGAGATCCACTTCCTGGACACTACAGTGCAAATAAGTGATGGCCACATAAACACCACCCTATACCGGAAACCTACTGACCGCTATACGTACCTACATGCCTCCAGCTTCCATCCAAGACACATCACACGATCCATTGTCTACAGCCAAGCCCTAAGATACAACCGAATTTGCTCCAACCCCTCAGACAGAGACAAACACCTACAAGATCTTTATCAAGCATTCTTAAAACTACAATACCCACCTGGGGAAGTGAGGAAACAGATTGACAGAGCAAGATGGGTACCCAGAAATCACCTACTACAGGACAGGCCCAACAAGGACAATAACAGAACACCACTGGCCATCACATACAGCCCCCAGCTAAGACCTCTCCAGCGCATTATCCACGATCTACAACCTATCCTGGAAAATGATCCCTCACTCTCACAGACCTTGGGAGGCAGGCCAGTCCTCGCTTACAGACAACCCCCCAACCTGAAGCAAATACTCACCAGCGACTACACACCACACCACAGAAACACCAACCCAGGAACCAATCCCTGTAGCAAACCTTGTTGCCTACTCTGTCCCCATATCTACTCTGGCGACACCATCAGAGGACCCAACCACATCAGCCACACCATCAAGGGCTCATTCACCTGCACATCTACTAATGTTATATATGCCATCATGTGCCAGCAATGCCCCTCTGCCATGTACATTGACCAAACCGGACAGTCCCTGCGCAAAAGAATAAATGGACACAAATCGGACATCAGGAATGGTAACATACAAAAGCCAGTAAGTGAACACTTCAATCTCCCTGGTCATTCTATTACAGATTTAAAAGTCACTATCATTGAACAAAAAAACTTCAGAAACAGACTTCAAAGAGAAACAGCAGAACTAAAATTCATTTGCAAATTTAACACCATTAATCTGATTTTGAATAGGGACTGGGAGTGGCTGGCTCATTACAGAAGCAGCTTTTCCTCTCCTGGAATTGACACCTCCTCATCTATTATTGGGAGTGGACTACATCCACCCTGATTGAATTGGCCCTGTCAACACTGGTTCTCCACTTGCGAAGTAACTCCCTGCTCTCCATGTGTCAGTATATAATGCCTGCATCTGTAACTTTCACTCTATGCATCTGAAGAAGTGAGGTTTTTACCCACGAAAGCTTATGCCCAAATAAATCTGTTAGTCTTTAAGGTATCACCAGACTCCTTGTTGTTTTTGTAAATACTCCTACAGATTCACAGCAGGACCTTTATCCTTCGAGGTATTATTGCATGATGACCTGGCTTCACCACAACTTTATTCCAAGCCTCCACACGCATCTGGCACGTAAATACCTTGCAACACCAGCTACAACAGTGCCATGTGAACGCTTGTTCTCACTTTCAGGTGACATTGTAATTAAGAAGTGGGCAGCATTATCTCCCGTAAATGTAAACAAACTTGTTTCTCTTAGCGATTGGCTGAACAAGCAGTTGGACTGAGTGGACTTGTAGGCTCTAAAGTTTTACTTTTTTTTTTTAGTGCAGTTATGTAACAAAAAAACCTACATTTGTAAGTTGCGCTTTCATGATAAAGAGATTGCACTACAGTACTTGTATGAGGTGAACTGAAAAATGCTATTTCTTTTATCAGTTTTACAGTGCAAATATTTGTAATAAAAATAATATAAGGTGAGCACTGTTCACTTTGTGTTCTGTGTTGTAATTTAAATCAATATATTTGAAAATGTAGAAAAACTTCCAAAAATATTTAATATATTTCAATTGGTATTCTATTGTTTAACAATTTTTTAATCACAATTAATGTTTTGAGTTAATCACGTGAGTTAACTGTGATTAATTGACAGCCCTACAAATTATGCCCTCAACCATCCCTGAAGAGCTCAGGCGTCTGTATTACATTTTCAAGGCCCTTGTTGGAAAAATCCCTTTTAAAAGGTGGCAGAACCCTTAAGATGCTGCAGAAATCTTTAGAGAGCTAGGGAATGATGGGAGAGACAGGCCATCTGCACTGGGCCTGTTGCTTATCCCTCAGGATCTGAGAATTTTGTGGACAAGTCCTTAGGCCCCCTCCTGCTGGTTTTCCTCATAGGAGAACATTATTGGGTGCTGTATTTGGAACTTAAATATTAGAACTATGGGCCCCCTGGGAATACCTATGATAGAAACTGATTGCCATCCTAGTATATTGATGTTTAGCAAGTACTGCTAAATCAGAGAAAAGAAAAATAATAGAAAATTATCGATTTTCTTTACCTAATGGTAATAAGAAAATTGCAGACCTGGCACTGCTTCAGCAGCATATTGGGAATTCCCACTTTTGGTTACAGTATTCAGAGTCAGGGAAATAGTTTAGACATTTAAAAATGTTAAATCACTTATGTAGTTATTAAAGCATATCCAATTATATTCACTTTCATAATGTGAAGAATATGGTTTTACTGGATAACATCTGAGATCATTATTTATTCTTTTATTCTTCCTGGAAACGACCTTATAGGGATCCTTTAAAAGTGTCAGTCAATAAGAACTCTGCTTTCTCTCTTCCAAATCCTTCAGCTTTCCTACCCATCATTTAAATTTTTTGGTCTCATTAGTGAGTGAAGCATCTTTATTTGATTCTGGAGAATTTTCAGAGATAAAACAAACATATTACTTGCCACTGTTAGTCCCCCCTTTTTTCTTGCAATTGCAAGCTCCTCTTAATCTTAGAACAGGTTGTGTTTTAAAACATGTTAGCAAATACATGCTTATTAATATGTTTTAACCATCATTTAGCATCTAGTGTAGACAAAGTACAGCTGGGCGAGCTAACACATTTTAGAGGTATTAATGTCCTGTCCACATAAGTGTTTTAAAATGTGCTAGTTAAAACATGTTAGCTAACACAATTTTAAACATAACCTATTTTCCTACTGTAGACATTGCTAAACTGAGTAAAAAACTCAAGATCTTCATCAAGCATTCTTAAAACTACAACACCCACCTTGGGAAGTGAGGAAACAGATTGACAAAGCGAGATGGGTACTCAGAAGTCACCTACTACAGGAAAGGCCCAATAAGGAAAATAACAGAACACCACTGGCCATCATGTACAGACCCCAGCTAAAACCTCTCAAGCACATCATCAACGATCTACAACCTATCCTGGAAAACGATCCCTCACTCTCACAGACCTTGGGAGGCAGGCCAGTCCTCGCTTACAGACAGCCCCCCAACCTGAAGCAAATACTCACCAGCAACTACATACCACACCATCAAAACACTAATCCGGGAACCAATCCCTGGAACAAAGCCTGTTGCCTACTCTGTCCCCATATCTACTCTAGCGACACCATCATAGGACCCGACCACATCAACCACACCATCAGGGTTCATTCACCTGCACATCTACTAATGTGATATATGCCATCATGTGCCAGCAATGCCCCTCTGCCATGTACATTGGCCAAACCGGACAGTCTCTACATAAAAGAATAAATGGACACAAATCAGACATCAGGAATAGTAACATACAAAAGCCAGTAGGAGAACACTTCAATCTCCCTGGACATTCAATAACAGATTTAAGAGTAGCTATCCTTCAACAACAAAACATCAAAAACAGACTTCAAACAGAAACTGCAGAGCTACAATTCATTTGCAAACTTAACACAATTAATTTGGGCTTGAACAGGGACTGGGAGTGGCTGGCTCACTACAAAAGAAATGTTCCTTCTCTTGGTATTGACACCTCCTCATCTATTATTGGGAGTGGACCACATCCACCCTGACTGAATTGGCCTTGTCAACACTGGTTCTTCACTTGTAAGGTAACTCCCTTCTCTTCATGTGCCAGTATATTTATGCCTGTATCTGTAATTTTCACTCCATGCATCTGAAGATGTGAGTTTTTTACCCATGAAAGCTTATGCCCAAATAAATCTGTTAGTCTTTAAGGTGTCACCAGACTCCTTGTTGTTTTTGTGGATACAGACTAACACGGCTACCCCTCTGATACTCATTTCTCCCAGGGGGATGGTCTCTACTTCCCACAGTGTTTCAATCCCTGCTAAACAGCTGGGGTATTATTACTATGAATTTCTAGGCATTGCTCCCTATAACAACATAGCAAAGTTGCTGCATCATCCAGACATTATGTGCGCAAGTAATTGGACATTATGGAGTTCATAGCTTCCCAATGCCCCCACATTTTGAAGCAAAATGAAGAATTGTAAAATAGAAAGACTGTTCATGAGAGAGTGATTCTAAATATACATTGTGTATAGTAAACTTAAGTCTAAAATGTTCCTTTAGTTTATTATAATATTTAACACTTTTCATCTACAGATCTCAGAGAGTTCCACATATGTGAGTATCATTCCCTGCCTGGGGAAGAGGTTGAGAGAACAAACAACACATGACAGATGTTAATCATGTCATTTAACGCATACTGGAAGGCACTCAGATATTATGGTGGTGTGTGCAGTATAAGAACCTATGCAGAATACAATAGAACAGATTTTCTCAAAAAGTATTTACAAACTCATATTTTAACCAGAGGGCTGTTAAAGTAACCAGATACATGTAAGCGATTAACTATTTACAGTTCATGGTTGCAGTAATAGATTGATTTTTAAAACTCCTGAGACGCATCTGATTGCTTTTTAAGGCTAAATAACACATTTGAATTACTCTTTTGTTACTTTTTGGTGATCTAGTCACATATATAAACAATGGTCATAGAATCGGATCACAAATTAAGGCTGGAAGGGACCTTGTAGGTCATAGAAGTTAAAGATCAAAGAGATCTATTCAATCATCTGATACCTGTCCCTGTCAGGGCAGGATTACTCCCTAAAATATATTTTCAAATGCTTTGCCTAGTATGCTTTTTAAAGGTCCAAGTGATAGACTTTCTATGGTACCACTTCCCTTGGTATCTTTCTCAGCCTATATGACATTCTCTTGGTGTTATCTGGATCGGTGATCTGCTAGGTCACTCCAATCCTTGACTCTGGGAGCCAGCCTTACCCTGCTCTGCTGTGAGAACCCCTACTCCTGAGCTGTTCATGCACAGCCTCTGGCATGTAAGCTGCTTGGATTGTGCAACCGAATGACACTAGCCAATATCCGGTCTCAGACACAACCCTAGGAACCTCCGTCTTGCAGTGTCCAGTTATGCCCGCTGGACGCAGCAAGCTTATATGAGTTTGTCAATTTAACAAAGAAATTGATATGCACCAGGTTTGTTATCCCAAGGGGAGTCTCTGACACATTTCAAACCAAATGCACTGCTTCAGGTAGGATAAACAAACACATTTATTAACTACAAAAGATAGATTTTAAGTGATTATAAGTCAAAGCACAACAAGTCGGATTTGGTCAAATGAAATAAAAGCAAAACGCATTCTAAGCTGATCTTAATACTTTCAGTGCCCTTACAAACTTAGATGCTTCTCACCACAGGCTGGCTGGTTGCCCTTCAGCCAGGCTCTCCCCTTTGATCAGCGCTTCAGTCACTTGGTGGTGATGTCTATAGATGGAGGTGGAAGAGAGAGGAAGAACATGGCAAACATTTTTCCCTCTTATCATGTTCTTTCTTCCCTCTTGGCTTTGCCCCCCCCCCCCCCCCCAGGGTCAGGTGAGCATTACCTCATTGTGGTCCCAAACTGTCCAAAGGAAGCAGGGTGACTCACTCAAGAGTCCAACAGATCCTTTGAGGCTGCCTAGGCCAGTGTCCTTTGTTCCTGTGAGGCTGGGCTAGGTTTGTCCCATATATGCCCTGATGAAGTGTGAACTGCCCCTCTGTTCCCGGAGAGTTTTACCTGGGCTTGTTTTAAGCCATGAGGACACATTTTCAGCCTCATAACTATATACATGAAATTACAACCTATAACCTTACTATAACCTTACTATAACAACCATGCTCAGTGCATCACGAGCCTTGCAAAGACACCCGACATGACAAACTCTGCATTGGATACCACACAATCATATTATAAGGATGAACATGTGGGTGCAGGGTGTTCCCCCGAGGTACAGAGTGTCACAGCCTAATATTAGGTTGTCCAACCCAACCCATTATTTCTAATGCAGGTTACTTCCCAGACTACTACATTAATCCTGTCAGTGTTATTTTCTCAATAGTCATGATAGCCATTATGACCCAGTCTCACTGTGCCCCTCTCTATCAATGGATGCTCCACAGTGTAAGTGTTACAGTACCTAATTTGTGCCAGGGCTTGCCAGGGCTGAGCCCTGGCACCTCTAGGCTTGGCAGTTCATAGCCCCGGCACCTCTGGGCTTGCTGCATCAGTTATGAATGTAAAAACATTGCTTGAACCCCGGACCTCTTTCATTACAATTTAAGCACTCTGTTTTGAACACAGTCAGTATGACCTATACCCATTGTTGTAAATTGGCTCTGAGTGCACCTTTTGTGTATTTTTTTCTTACCTACATTGAGATACCACTAACCTTTAGTGCATACAGTCATGATACAAAAGTAGAAGTACTCAGTTATAAGAAAGCAGACAAAACTAGATAATTATGTTTGGAGCCAATAAGCAGTAATAGATACATTTGCAAATTAATTGATTGTGAATTACTTCAATAGTCCAGCAGACTCAGAACTACACTAATCTTCAGGCTATATATTCCAGATCATGAATCTGAGAACTTGCTAGAAATAGGACATGTTGCTAAACTTTTTAAAGCAATAATGGAAGGACAATGATTTGTAAATTTAAAAAGTAAAAAATGCTATAGACATTCCTGTATATAAAACAAATAAATCTGATGCTGGTCCTTTTGAAAACCTAATATCTGCTGTGCTGCACCTTTTCCATCTTTGCATGACATATAGCCATGCCTTCTGCAATAAAAGAGTGAGCTGTGAAACTCCTATTTCCCATTGGCTTTCAATTAAATTTATGCACGTAAGGGCCTAAGTCACTTTTGAAAATGTTACCATTAGTTATTCCAATAACACACTATGTAAAGCAAATACATAACAAAGAGCATTGAGAGTCCATCAGTGAAAAGGAGGGAAAAGAAGTCACACACTGTATTATCATAAACAATAATACTATAAATTATTTTTAAGCAAGTCACCACAGCAATCCTCTAATTTGCATTCACAGAAGAGTAAGGTGAGGTATTAAACATTTATTTTCACAGTTGTGAAAGAGAGAAATACATGTGATGAGTTAAGAACAGTGTGATGGATTGGACCCCCCCTTCCGGGGTGCCCCCTGATGTACTGGGGTCCCATTGAGCCCGCCCGTTCCACCAGCCTGGACTCCCTCACCCTGTCCTGCTGCACACACACACAGGTAGGGACGCACCCAGCTGTAGAATCTCACAGTCTGAAATCAGCTCTGTGTGAGAAGACTCAGCTCGGGGAATTGCCCAGCACTCTAGTGCACACACCCTCTGGACTGCAAACCCAAAATTATATTGTCTTACGCTGTATAGAGATCTATATAGCGTAAGCTCATGGAATTCGCCCCCTCCCTCAATGTGGAGGAAGATATGCACAACTTTTTGTCCCCTCCCCTCTCCCCGCCTCCCCCCGTTATGAATTGCACAAACTGGGTTTTGGAATAAGCAAAAAACAAGTTTATTAACTACAAAAGGTAATTTTAAGTGACTATAAGAGATAGCAAACAGAACAAAGCAGATTACTGAGCAAATAAAACAAAACACGCAAACTAAGCTTAATACCCTCAGGAATACTGGCTACAAATAATACTTTCTCACCCTAAATGATGTTTCAAGCAGATTGCAGAATTTCTTGAAGGTAAACTGCACCGCTTCCAGCTTAAATCTCCAGGGATTCCTTTTACAGGCTGGCCTTTCTCACCTGGGCTCAGCCCCTGCTCCCCTCCCCAGCTTAGTTCCTTTGTTTCTTTAGGAGTTTTCAGTAGTCTTCCTTCTTGGGTGGGGAGGTAGTGGAGAAAAGCCCAGATTAACTCACTCCCCAGCCTTAAATAGGATTTGCATATGGCGGGACTCCTTTGTTTCCCATCCTGTGGGAAAATACCAGCATTTTAAGATGGTATCCTGTACTAGGTGACTTGATCACATGACCCTGCAGTGTCAAAGCAGCATCCCAGGAAACTTCTTAGGAAGGAAGGAGATTAGTAACTTCAAAGTCCTATTGTCCTTCCTAATGGCCCATCCCAGGCTGATTGCCTACTGTCTGGTGGGCATTCTCAAAGTACACACAGAGTTATAATTGTTATATAGTCAATATTCCTAACTTCAGATACAGAAATGATACATGCATACAAATTGGATAATAATATTCAGTAAATCATAACCTTTCCAATGATAACTCACATGATGCATCTTGCATAAAACATATCTTAGTTATGCCATATTCATATCATAACAATATTTCTATGAAGAATACGGAGCGTAATGTCACAAACAGTACTAAAGATGAAGAGAGCTTGTTTCATGAACTCTTCACTTCCAGACTCCCCTACATAAAAAGCTGTGTGTATATATATTAGGGCTGTCGATTAATTGCAGTTAACTCACACGATTAATCAAAAAAAAATTAAACGCAATAAAAAAATTTAATCATGATTAATCGCAGTTTTAATCACACTGTTAAACAATAGAATTCCAAAGGAAATTTATTAAATAATTTGGATGTTTTTCTACATTTTCAAATATATTGATTTCAATTACAGAATACAAAGTGTACCATGCTCACTTTATATTATTATTTTTTTACACATATTTGCATTGTAAAAATGATAAACAAAAGAAATAGTATTTTTCAATTCACCTCATACTAGTACTGTAGTGCAATTTCTTTATCGTGAAAGTGCAACTTACAAATGTAGAATTTTTTTGTTACATAACGGCACTCATAAACAAAACAATGTAAAACTTTAGTTTAGAGCCTACAGTCCTACTTCTTCTTCAGCCAATCACTAAGACAAACAAGTTTGTTTACATTTATGGGCGATAAGGCTGCCCGCTTCTTATTTACAATGTTACCTGAAAGTGAGAACAGGCATTCACATGGGACTTTTGTAGCCAGCATTGTAAGGTATTTACGTGCCAGATATGCTAAACATTTGTATGCCCCATCATGCTTCCGCCACCATTCCAGAGGACATGCTTTCATGCTGATGACACTCATTAAAAAAACAATGCATTAATTACATTTGTGACTGAACTCCTTGGGGGAGAATAGTATGTCTCCTGCTCTGTTTTACCCACATTCTGCCATATATTTCATTTATGGCAGTCTCAGATGATGACTCAGCACATGTTGTTCATTTTAAGAACACTTTCACTGCAGAGCTGACAAAACGCAAAGAAGGTACCAATGTGAGATTTCTAAAGATAGCTACAGCACTCGACCTCAGGTTTAAGAATCTGAAGTGCCTTCCAAAATCTGAGAGGGATGAGGTGTGGAGCATGCTTACATAAGTCTTAAAAGAGCAACACTCCAATGTGGAAACTACAGAATCCAAACCACCAAAAAAGAAAATCAACCTCCTGCTGATGGCATCTGACTCAGATGATAAAAGTGAACATGCTTTGGTCTGCACTGCTTTGGATCATTATCGAGCAGAACCCCTCATTAGGATGGATGCATGTCCTCTAAAATAGTGGTTGATGCATGAAGGGGTATATGAATGTTTTAGCATATCTGGCACGTAAATACCTTGCAAAGCTGGCTACAAAAGTGCCAAGCAAACGCCTGTTCTAACTTTCAGGTGACATTGTAAACAAGAAGCGGGTAGCATTATCTCCTGCAAATGTAAACAAACGTACTTGTCTGAGTGACTGACTGAACAAGAAGTAGGACTGAGTGGACTTGTAGGCTCTAAAGTTTTACATTGTTTTATTTCTGAATACAGTTATATTTTGTACATAATTCTACATTTGTAAATTCAACTTTCACGATAAAGAGATTGCACTACAGTACTTGTATGAGGGGAACTGAAAAATACTATTTCTTTTGTTTTTTACAGTGCAAATATTTGTAATAAAAATAAATATAAAGTGAGCACTGTATACTTTGTGTTCTGTGTTGTAAGTGAAATCAATATATTTGAAAATGTATAAAACATCCAAAATATTTAACTAAATGGTATTCTATTATTGTTTAATTTTTTTAATCGCTTGACAGCCCTAATATATATATTTATATATACAAACCAGTTTACTACACTTTCCAGCAGATAGCAACTTGCTCAGCAGCTGGCGTGGGTGAGGGACTTCGATATGAAGAGAGAATGAAATGATTGGTGCTGCTTGGTTTAGAGACAATTCACATAAGAGAGGATATAATAGAGGTAAATAAAATATGAAGGTAATTCTGGCGCTCTAATTTACCTTTTTTCATAATGCTAGAGCAAGGGGTCATTAAATTAAATTCAAAAGCAAATACTTTAAAACTGATAATGAGAAATACTCTTTGACATAACACAATTAAACTGTGGAATTTATTCCCATGAGACATTGAGAGCAAAAGCTTAGTACAATTCACAAAAGGATTAGACATTTATATGGATAATGAGAACATCCACAGCAACATTAGCTAGGAGGAAAAAAATGTATAAAAGTGAGAAACCCTCATATTTCAGGGTATATGCCAATCACTTCTGATGACATTAGAAAATAAGTTTCCCTATGTGGATGTCATTCCATAGTTGTCCTCTATGACATTTCTTGCATCCCCATCTGAAGAACCTTACACTGACAACTAGAAGAGACAAGAAACTGTCCCAGATGGAATGATGGTCTGAGCCAGCATGGTCATTCTTATGTATGTTTTTGGGCCACCCTGACTGTAAATATGGAGGTCTTTCCCGGTTCTAAGGTGGTACTTCCCGTCCTCTCACAACCATAACAACCACTAACTAAAATCCTTTCCATGTATAAACCAATGTGTTTTTTATTACAAATCTAGTGCTCTATACATATCAAACTGAAAAGTTCTTTGTACTTTGGGTAAAACCATAGTGGATGAGCAAATGAAGAAATGTATGTAGTTAATAACAGAATGTGCATAACCTTTAATCTGACCCTGTTAACCCATGGAGAATTGTGTCCACATGTCCAGAAAGAGACCTCTGGTGACTAACAAAGGATACCTGTGTGACACAGACATGCCCCTGCATACCCAGGCAGGGTACGTCTATGTCAAACCATCTTCTTGATATTACATCAAAAGGGGTCGTGTGTGGTCTCTGCCGAAAGCTAAGAACTAGCTGATTGTCATGGTTATTACAAGATGTTTGTATGGGAAACAGTTTGTGAGATATGTCAAATGTAGAATATGAGCTGGCAAAACTGTTGAAGTGAGACTTATCACCTGAGGCAAGGCAGGTTCAGCGCTAATTCAAACAATGTTAAGAACAATGGACATCTATGGAGACAACACTTTGTTTAGTTTCTGGGTTTCTGGTCCAGGCAGAGAGTTGAACATTGTCAAAGAAAAAGAAGGGCGGTGGGGGGACTAAGGCTATGTCTACACTACGGGGGGGGGATCGATTTCAGATACGCAAATTCAGCTAAGGGAATAGCATAGCTGAATTCGACGTATCTGATCCGACTTACCCGCTGTGAGGACGGCGGCAAATCGACCGCTGCGGCTCCCCCGTCGACAGCGCTTACTCCTACCTGGGCTGGTGGAGTACGCGCGTCGATTCGGGGATCGATTATCGCATCCCAACGAGACGCGATAAATCGATCCCCGAGAGATCGATTTCTACCCGCCAATCCGGGCGGGTAGTGAAGACAAGCCCTAAGAGACAATAGTCTGTAATGGTAAAAGAGCAGAAGAAACAACAGAAGTTGTTACCCATCACAGGAGGAGACTCTCTGCCAGCAGGAATGTCTCATGGACAAGCACTGCAAGGAATAACTTTTGGGTGAGAAATACATTGTTAGACAGGAAAGTAACCTGTTGGTAAGTATAGGCTCTAGATTGCATCTTATGTTTTTCTTTTTCCTGTAACCTTATGTTTCCAAATCCTTATCCTCGCTTTTATTTGAATTGCTACCTCAAGCTCTGTTAAATAAACTTTAATCTGGTTTTACTATAGACTTGTCTAAGTAACTTGCGCTCAAGAGAGCATTGAGCTGAGGGGAAGCCACTGAACTGGGGTGCACTGCTTCACCGGAGACAGCGAATCAGTGTATACTGCAGCTGAAGATAAGGGACTGGGCACTCAAGTGTAACAAAGTGGGGTGTGTAAATTGCTAGCCTGCATAGACAAAGGGCAGGGCTTGTGGAGCCTGGAACAGAGCGCTTAAGTTGCCATTAGCTGGTAGTTGGGGAGAGTTTCTTCTGGTGGGTGCAGAGGAGTCCCTGTCCTGCTGTGAGCAAGTGGTAGTGATTCACCTGGACACCTCGGCTAGCCCAAAAAAATGTCAGAGGCTCTTATGACAGATGTGTGTTGTAAAAACAACACAAGACTGTCAGAAACCAAGGTGAGGCTGGTCATGCCTAGGGGTTGGAACAATGTTAGTCAGGCCTACGGGTCAGAGCCAAGGGTCAGCACTGAAATCAGAAGTCAAAAGCAGGGTTGGAACACGGCAAGAGCAGAGCTGGGAGCCAGGCTGGAGCAAGACTAGAGACAAGACTGGAGCAAAAGCTGGGCTGAGGCCTGTGGAATCTGTCACATCAGGCAGAGTAGCATTCCACCCCATGGAGCAATGTTGAGCAAACTGAGCTGCTGTTTCTAATCCTGTAAGGTATGTACCTGCTCTGAGAGTCACAAGACCAGTTCCTGACTTGTGGATTGGCTGGAGCCTAACACAAGAATGACTCATTTCCACATATCAGAGGGATAGCCATGTTAGTCTGAATCTGTAAAAAGCAACAGAGGGTCCTGTGGCACCTTTAAGACTAACAGAAGTGTTGGGAGCATAAGCTTTCGTGGGTAAGAACCTCACTTCTTCAGATGCAAGTAATGGAAATCTCCAGAGGCAGGTATAAATCAGTATGGAGATAACGAGGTTAGTTCAATCAGGGAGGGTGAGGTGCTCTGCTAGCAGTAGAGGTGTGAACACCAAGGGAGGAGAAACTGCTTCTGTAGTTGGATAGCCATTCACAGTCTTTGTTTAATCCTGATCTGATGGTGTCAAATTTGCAAATGAACTGGAGCTCAGCAGTTTCTCTTTGGAGTCTGGTCCTGAAGTTTTTTTGCTGTAAGATGGCTACCTTAACATTTCCACATGTAGTTTAATCAGGCTATAATTCAGGGATGACTCATCACTTCACTAGAACAGTGTGATAAATAACAGGTACTTATCCAAATATGTTCTGAGATTGGTAAGAGATATTTGTTATTGTTTTCTGTGATTTATTAAATAATGACCCCTTGAAAGATGTTTATAACTCATTAGGAATTGCTAGTTGCCACACATGTTCTTAGTAATAATGACTGGATTAGAAATCCCTATCAGGCATGTGAACTGTGATACCATAAAAAAAAGTTCCATAAGTAATTACGTAAACTGAGATATCAAAAACAACACATAGTGGGATCAACTGTGGGAAATTAGTTTCTCTTCTCCCCAAAGGAATATCTTTGTCCCATACCCTATAAAAAGGAAAAGTTAGCTATGCTGAAAGTGGACAAGTTGCTATTGCTTCACCAGTTACAGAGGATTTAGCAAACTATGCCTTTCTTTCTGTATCCCATATTGTGCTACTCTCCCGTATCGTACTAATAATCTTTCATTAAATAATTCCAATTGACCCTATCTGACATCTTGTGTTACTAATATTATCATCATTAAATTCATACACACAACATGCTGATTATGATTGCTTCTTTCCCATGGGTGCTGGTTATGTTTTGGGTTGACAAGCCAAGTATTGAATGTCATCAGATGATCGGCTGCATGCATGTGTTCTTTCTGTGTGCCGCACAGTTAGCCCATACAGCAGGCTCCGATCGAACTGCCCAATGAGACCACAAGACCTGTTTTAGTAGCGAAGGAACTCAGTCAGGTTTATTGCTAACAAAGCACAGTCCTAGGTTCCTGGATCAGTGCTTACACTAGCACATGTATGCCTGTAACGATGGACACAGCTCAGTCAGTGGCAGGACTTTCCACTGCCCCCTAGGCTGGACGAAAGGTTAAAGCGAGGTATCCCAACATTTATAGACTGAGAAAAACAGCTGGGATAAATAACGTAGGTATCACCTTATGTGTTTCATTACATGTTTGTTACCTCCCCTTGGTAACCCCTAGGGAGCTAGAGGGTTCCTGGCAGCTGCAGTTCCCAGCATGCCCTGAGGGAAGGAGAGGGCGGCGCGCAGGAAACTCCGTGCAAGCCGGGACCCAGCATCAGGCTGTTTCTCCCTCTGGATCCCTGGGCTCTGGGGAGGGAGGGGGGCTGGTGTCTAGGCTGGGGGCGGGGGCATGGCTGGGCTCTGGTGGGGAGGGAATGCAGGTATCTGAGCAAGTGGGGGCCCCGCGACTGGGCTTGGAGCGGGCGGAAGGTGGCAGAGAAACAGGAACTGGGTTGTC
Source organism: Emys orbicularis (assembly GCF_028017835.1). Lineage (NCBI taxonomy): Eukaryota > Metazoa > Chordata > Testudines > Emydidae > Emys > Emys orbicularis. The sequence continues at coordinate 332,824,041 of NC_088683.1, read as the reverse complement.
ATAGGGGTTTCTTTAACTCTACTCCTGGGGGGAAATTTGTGTGTGTCTGTATTGTTACAGACATATTTGCTGACAGGTATTTTGAAATAAATTACCAAAATAATTGAAACTGGCGTGATTATCTAGTATTATTTTGACATATTTGCAGAATTTTAAAATGCTATGTGCAGAATTTTTAATTTTTTGGTGCAGAATGCCCCCAGGAATAATGTTTCAGAAAAAATATCACTATTCATCATTTTTGTCTAACCATTTTATCGTGTGCTAGGTTGGGTGTTCTTGTGCTGGCCAGGTGGAATGTGTTACATATTCAGTATGTTTTAGCAATGCTACCTAGTGGTGCCGAGTTCGTGTACCAGACACTGACTTGCAGGCAAGCAGCTGCTTTTGCTAGGGCCTGACTGTTGCTCATAGCATAACTTTTGCTGACTTTGGTTCAGGCCTCAGGCCTTGCACCAGGCCCATGCTTCAGGTCTCTCTTTCTACTACATTCCCCCATTTTTTGTCTTTTTATGGGGAGGACGTTTACCCATCATCCCAGAAAAGCATAATGCATGGACTGAAGATGACCCAGTGGACTAAACACTGTTATATGGCCACCTCACTTTATCATTCATCCATTCATGCCCCATCTGTCCCTTGGGCTGCACATTCCCTCGTACGACTGATGGACAGATTTTATTTTTTAATTGTGTTTAGTTTTTTATGGTGGGCCTGGGAACGTTAGGCCCAGGACTTTTATTGAGGAATGTAGTTTTATAATTGAGCCTTGGGGGCACATAAACTATAGGTGTAGTTTATGTGGGTATATATGTATAGTATGTGTGTGCACATATGACACCACCTTATATCCAAGCATGACAATCCTTTTCCAGTCTGGTGTTGTAGTCTGGCCCTTTTACTTTTGTACCACAGATAGTCACACACTCCTTTTAGGGCAATTATAGTTACCACCGTGTAAAGAAGTTTATAAAACCCAAATAGAAGATTGGCATTTTGTTAATATTACCTTTGCCTTAATGTTGAGGTTATATGTTGGATTGACAAGCCAAGAGTTGCCAAATAGCAATGGAACATAAAGAACTAGGGCCAAGATCCTCAAAGGTATTTAGGTTCCTAATTCTCATTGAAATCAGTGGAGTTTAGGAGCCCAAATACCTTTGAGGATCTCAGCCAAACAGCTTTATTGAATACATCCAACCTGATTGGAGGGTGGCATAAAAATGACTAAACTCCCATCAAATGTTCTGTCCCATCATGCACTCAATAAAAAGTGGGATAAATTCTATACAGGTTGTGCATAACATGCTGATACTAAGTCTGGTAAGGATCTTAATGCCCCAAATTTATCTCTGATGTAAATCAGTTAACGTCAATGGAATTACACCAGGGATAAATTCGGCCCAATATCTCTAGGACATTATATCCAATATTTATTTCTGTCATCTGCCAAATTTTAATTAGCTAATGTTTTGCAAATCACTTTGAAGGTGTACAGTGCTATAACTGCTAAATGTCATTCATTATTATCTTTTAAATTCATGCAATATATTTGTAATTGTCAATCAATATAACACCATGTACTCATTAATAAATCATTAATCTTTTGTCACCATCATCATTTAGTAATAATCAGCTTGCAATCATTAAAACTAATAAGACAAAATTATGTAACTCCTTCATTATTGATACTTATATAACTATTGAGGCAGGTACTAAATAAACAATAAACTATGATGCTTAAAGAGCTCTTCCCTTTCCAGCAAAAATACTCTATAGGCCTTATAGAAAGATCATATAGATATTGTCAAAACCATGCAGAATAAATTAAGCTTTATTTTATTTATTTATTTTTGTTATCAGCAGGAAGTACCATTATTTCTTTACCTTGCATTTTTTTGTTTGTTCAAATACCCTTTCTTCCCTAGCTATCTTTACTCACAAAGCTTATTTCAGAACAGATCTAATGGTATGTGCTCTCTCTATGCTAACGCTTTCACTGTTGCAGCACTGGTTGAACCACACCAGTGCTAGAGCAATGGTGGGAGAATTTTTTTAAATGTTTATGCAGACAAGAGCTTGCAGGGTATTCAGACACTTCTGCAACCTGGGTGCTCTTACATTTGCCCTGCAGCATTTGATATTTTTATAGGGAATGTGTAATCACTGTAAGCTACAGGTTTCAGAGTAGCAGCCGTGTTAGTCTGTATCCTCAAAAATAACAGGAGTACTTGTGGCACCTTAGAGACTAACAAATTTATTAGAGCATAAGCTTTCGTGGGCTACAACCCACTTCTTCGGATGCATATAGAGTGAAACATATATTGAGGAGATATATATACACACATACAGAGAGCATGAACAGGTGGGAGTTGTCTTACCAAGTCTGAGAGGCCAATTAAGTAAGAGAGGAGAAAAAAAAAAAAAAAAAAAACTTTTGAAGTGATAATCAAGATAGCCCAGTACAGACAGTATGATAAGAAGCAAGTGTGAGAATACTTACAAGGGGAGATAGATTCAATGTTTGTAATGGCTCAGCCATTCCCAATCCCTATTTAGCCCTGAGTTGATTGTGTCTAGTTTGCATATCAATTCCAGCTCAGCAGTCTCTCGTTGGAGTCTGTTTTTGAAGTTTTTCTGTTTTAAGATAGCCACCCGCAGGTCTGTCTGTAAGCTACAGTACATGTAAAAACTCTATGGAGGAAACAAACTTGTTTTATCAACACCCACCACAAAAGCTAAAGAGGACATAATGAGACAGTTCAAGAACCACCACTGCTTGTCAACCTGCATCACTAAGGGAGAGAAATAAAAAGATAAATAATAATTAGATAAATAATAATAGATGATAAATAAAAAGCAATGTATGTATCTCCTTGGTGAGTTTGTTGTAAATCATAACATTAAAAAAATCTTACAAGTTCATCCTGTTTGAATGCTGGATAAGCAAAATTTGCAAGTCATGAAATTCTGATGAGTTGCACTGTGGTTTTGTACTACAAACTCCGTGTCAATGTTTGAGAACTGAAGTCATCGTCTACATATCAATTTGCATCTTGGCTAAAATCCTTTCACAAAAGCAAAAATCACTAAAAAAATCACTAATCCTCACAATATCTCTATAAGGCCAATGTTATTATTCCCATTTTAAAAAAAGAGGCAACTTCAATTCATAGATTCATAGAAACATAGATTCAATGACTTGTCTCATGTTACCCTCTCTATCCTGAATTCTGCAAACATTTATGCAGATGCTTAACTTCAGACACATAGCTACTCCCACTGGCCTGGTCTACACTACGAGTTTAGGTCGACTTTAGCTGCGTTAAGTCGACTTAAGCCTGGACACGTTTACACGACGAAGCCCTTTCTTTCGACTTAAAGGGCCCTTTAAACCGGTTTCTTTACACCACCTCGACGAGGGGATTAGCGATAAAATCGGCCTTATGGGGGTCGGAATTGGGTAGTGAGGACGGAATTCGACATTAGTGGCCTCCGGGAGCTATCCCACAGTGCTTCATTGTGACCGCTCTGGACAGCACTCTCATCTCAGATGCACTGGCCAGGTAGACAGGAAAAGCCCCGCGAACCTTTGAATTTCATTTCCTGTTTGCTCAGCGTGGAGAGCACAGGTGACCATGCAGAGCTCATCAGCACAGGTAACCGTGATGGAGTCCCAGTCCCAGTCTCAGGATCGCAAAAGAGCTCCAGCCTGGACCGAACAGGAGGTACGGGATCTGATCGCCATCTGGGGAGATGAAGCAGTGCTGGCCGAACTCCGAAACAGTAAAAGAAATGGCAAAACATTAGAAAAGATCTCCAAGGCCATGAAGGACAGAGGCCATAACAGGGACGCACAGCAGTGCCGCGTGAAAATTAAGGAGCTAAGGCAAGCCTACCACAAAGCCAGAGACGCAAACGGAAGGTCCGGGGCTGAGCCGCAAACATGCCGCTACTACGAGGAGCTGCATGCCATTCTAGGGGGTGCAGCCACCAGTAGCCCAAGCGTGTGCTATGAGTCCCTCACTGGAGACAGGGAAGCGGGTTCGGCGGACGAGGAAGATGAGGATGGAGAGAACATCATAGATAGCTCACAGTAGCAAGGAAGCGGAGAAACCAGTTTCCCCAACAGCCAGGATATGTTTGTCACCCTGGACCTGGAACCAGTAACCCCCGAACTCACCCAAGACCCTGTGGGCACACAGGGGACCTCTGGTGAGTGTACCTTTGTAAATATTACACATGGTTTAAAAACAAGCGTGTTTAATGATTAATGATTAATTTGCCCTGGCAATCGCGGCCAGTACAGCTACTGGAAAAGTCTGTTAACGTGTATGGGGATGGAGCGGAAATCCTCCAGGGACATCTCCAGAAAGCTCTCCTTCATGTACTCCCAAAGCCTTTGCAAAAGGTTTCTGGGGAGGGCTGCCTTATCCCGTCCGCCATGGTAGGACACTTTACCACGCCAGGCCAGTAGCACGTAGTCTGGAATCATTGCATAACAAAGCATGGCAGCGTATGGTCCCGGTGTTTGCTGGCATGCAGACAACATCCATTCCTTATCGCTCTTTGTTATCCTCAGGAGAGTGATATCATTCACGGTCACCTGGTTGAAATGGGGCGATTTTATTAAGGGGACATTCAGAGGTGCCCCTTCCTGCTCTGCTGAACAGAAATATTCCCCGCTGTTAACCACGCGGTGGGGGGGAGGGGTGAAGTGACCATCCCAGAGAATTGGGTGTGTGGGGGAGGGGAGTTAGTTGGGTTTGTGCTGCATGTTAAACCTGAAACCGCAGGCCCTCCTTTTACATTGCAAACCCATTTTAAATGGCCAACCCAACGGGTGCTTGGTATGGTTAATGAGAGCAGTACTGTTTTAAACCATCCCCACTTGTTAACAAGGTTAAAAAAGCCAAAAGACTGTGTCTTACCATGGCTGCCTACAAGCTGAAATCTGTGGCCTGGCACTGCGTGAGTGATCTCTCACACCAAACCGGCAGGCCCTCAATATAAGAGTAAAAATGCGACCTTGTAACGAAAGCACATGTGCTGTGTGATGTGAACAGCAAAATCTAACGTGAAAGACTGTACCCATTGTTCTCCAAAATGTATCTTTTTTAAACAACTCTCCCTTCTCCTCCACCAGCTGCAAATGTTTCACCTTCACAGAGGCTAGTGAATATTCAAAGAAGGAAGCGAAGGACGCGTGACGAAATGTTCACTGAACTACAGACTGCCTCCAACGCTGACAGAGCACAGCAGAATGCGTGGAGGCAGTCAATGACTGATTTTAAAAAAGCCCAATATGAGCGAGAGGAGAGGTGGCGTGCTGAATCGCGGGCTGAAGAGGAGAAATCGCGTGCTCAAGAGGAGAAGTTGCGTGCTGAAACGCGGGCTGAAGAGCAGAAGTGGCGTCAACTTGTACTCATAAAGCAAGAGTCGATGCTCCGGCTGCTGGAGCATCAAAGTGATATGCTCCTGCGTATGGTTGAGCTGCAGGAAAGGCAGCAGGAGCAGAGACCGCCGCTACAGCCCCGCTGTAACCAACAGCATGAGCAGAGACCGCCGCTACAGCCCCTCTGTAACCAACAGCAGGAGCAGAGACCGCCGCTACAGCCCCTCTGTAACCAACAGCAGGAGCAGAGACCGCCGCTACAGCCCCTCTGTAACCACCAGCCCTCCTCCCCAAGTCCCATTGCCTCCTCACCCAGACGCCCAAGAACACGGTGGGGGGGCCTCCGGCCACCCAATCACTCCACCCTAGATGATTTCCACAGCAATAAGTTTTAAAGTTTTAAAGTGCAGTGTGTCCTTTTCCTTCCCTCCTCCCCCACCCATCCCGGGCTACCTTTGCAATTATCCCCCTAGTTGTGTGCTCAATTAATAAAGAATGCATGAATGTGAAGTAACAATGACTTTATTGCCTCTGCAAGTGGTGCTTGAAGAGGGGAGGGTAGGGGAGGTTGGGGTGCTTGGTTTACAGGGTAGTAGAGTTAACCGGGTGCGTGGGGGGGGGGGGCTGCGATTTCATCAAGGAGAAACAAACAGAAGTTTCACACCAAAGCCTGCCCAGTCACAAAACTAGTTTTCAAAGCCTCTCTGATGCGCACCGCGCCCTGCTGTGCTGCTCTAACCGACCTGGTGTCTGGCTGCGCGTAATCAGCGGCCAGGCGATTTGCCTCTACCTCCCACCCCGCCATAAATGTCTCCCCCTTACTCTCACAGATATTGTGGAGCGCACAGCAAGTAGCAATAACAATGGGGATATTCTTTTCGCTGAGGTCACAGCGAGTCAGTAAGCTGCGCCAGCGCGCTTTTAAGCGCCCAAATGCACATTCCACCACCATTCGGCACTTGCTCAGCCTGTAGTTGAACAGGTCCTGACTCCTGTCCAGGCTGCCTGTGTATGGCTTCATGAGCCATGGCATTAAGGGGTAGGCTGGGTCCCCAAGGATCACGATAGGCATTTCAACATCCCCAATGGTTATTTTCTGGTCCGGGAAGAAAGTCCCTTCCTCCAGCTTTCGAAACAGAAGAGAGTGCCTGAAGACGCGAGCATCATGTACCCTTCCCGGCCAGCCCACGTTGATGTCGGTGAAACGTCCCTTGTGATCCACCAGGGCTTGCAGCAGCATTGAAAAGTACCCCTTGCGGTTTATGTACTCAGTGGCTTGGTGCGCCGGTGCCAAGATAGGGATATGGGTTCCGTCTATCGCCCCACCACAGTTTGGGAATCCCATTGCAGCAAAGCCATCCACTATGTCCTGCACGTTTCCCAGAGTCACTACCCTTGATATCACCAGGCCTCTCATTGCCCTGGCAACTTGGATCACAGCAGCCCCCACAGTAGATTTGCCCACTCCAAATTGATTCCCGACTGACCGGTAGCTGTCTGGCGTTGCAAGCTTCCACAGGGCTATTGCCACTCGCTTCTCAACTGTGAGGGCTGCTCTCATCTTGGTATTCTGGCGCTTCAGGGCAGGGGAAAGCAAGTCACAAAGTTCCATGAAAGTGCCCTTACGCATGCGAAAGTTTCGCAGCCACTGGGAATCGTCCCAGACCTGCAACACGATGCGGTCCCACCAGTCTGTGCTTGTTTCCCGGGCCCAGAATCGGCGTTCCATGGCATGAACCTGCCCCAGTAACACCATGATTTCCACATTGCTGGGGCCTGTGCCTTGTGAGAGGTCCATGTCAATTTCCTCATCACTATCGTCGCCGCGCTGCAATCGCCTCCTCCTCCTCAGCTGGTCCTCCTGGTTTTGCTTTGGCATGTCCAGGCTCTGCATATACTCCAGGACAATGCGCGTGGTGTTCATAGTGCTCATAATTGCCGCGGTGATCTGAGCGGGCTCCATGATCCCAGTGCTAGCTATGGCGTCTGGTCTGAAAAAAGGCGCGAAACTAGTATCTAAAGACCAGGGGAAGAAGGGAGGGAGGGAGGGAGGGGCGGGCGACTGACGACATGGCGTACAGGTACAGGGAATTAAAATCAAGAAAGGTGGCTGTGCATCAGGGAGAAATACAAACAACTGTCACACAGAATGCCCCCCCCCCCCCAGAGATTGAACTCCTAAGCCTGGGTTTAGCGGGCCGTTGATTTGACGGAGGGAGGGGGGAAGGAAATGAATAAAACACAAATCTATTTTTTACATCTTAAGACGACAGTGCAGCATGACTGATAGCCCTCGGCATTTTCTGGGTGCTTGGCAGCCAATACTTGGCAGCAAATAGTATACTACGACTGGTAACCATCATTGTCCAACGAGGACGGTTAAAGGCAAGGGGTTGCTGCTGTACAGTAGCCAGAAGGATCGGTAAAGGCGCTCAGGCTACAATAATCTATGAGCATTTCAGGCAACCTCTAAATTTACTTGCTTTCAGACCTGAGGAAAGCTCTTCTTTCAGATCTGCTGAGCACCCAGATTGCCCTCGGCCTCTTCTGGATGCTCAGCAGACAATACTGACAGGACGGTTACCAGTCGTAATAAACTATCTACTGCCAAAAGGCAAGGGGCTGGTGCAATGCAGCCCTACGGCTGCCAGCCCCACAGCTACCAGCATCCCGAGCGCCGATGAAGGCTACTACTCATGCTGCACCGTCTACCGCCAAAAGGCAGTAATCTGCTGCTGCTGTTTAGCAATGCAGTCACACGTTTGCCGGCACCCGGAAGACATATGGTGACGGTGAGCTGAGCTGAGCGGGCTCCATGCTTGGCGTGGTATGTTGTCTGCACAGGTAACCCAGGTAAAAAGGCGCGAATCTATTGTCTGCCGTTGCTGTGACGGCGGGGGAGGTGCGTGACGCAATGTACCCAGAACCCCCCGCGGCACTGCTTTGCATCATTCGGGCATTGCGATCTCAACCCATAATTCCAATGGGCGCCGGAGACTCCGGGAACTGTGGGATAGGTACCCATAGGCACCCATAGTGCAATGCGCCGGAAGTCGACGCTAGCCTCGGTACTGTGGACGCGGTCCGCCGACTTCATGCACTTAGAGCATTTTATGTGGGGACACACACAGTCGGCTGCATAAAACCGGCTTCTATAAATCCGGCTTCTATAAATCCGACCTAATTTTGTAGTGTAGACAAGCCCACTGAAGTACTTGAGGAGTGACTGGTCTAGTAAAGGAATCTGGACAGGCACCAACCAAGCATGGACTGAAGGGAAGTATTGTGTTTGGGTTGGAGTTGCACACAGAACTTTCAAGCTATGAGAGGAACCTCTGAAAAATTAGTTATATGGAGAAGAATCTGAGCTCTGATGGAAAAAGGGACAAATCCTGAAGTCCTCGAGACTTTTGCCTGAATAAGGACATCAGAATTTTGCCTGTAGAGAACTGTACATTAAGACTTTGGTGAGAAAAGTCATGGATATGAGTCCACTTTTCCAAGCTTGAATTTTGCTGTCTTTGCAATTAATTCCCATTTTTGTTCAAAAGTCTGGGAACTGTGCATTTGTAAATAAAAATGGATTAGGATAATTTAATACTCCAGTGTCTTCTGACCACTAATTTTCTATCCTAAAAGGAATAACCCACCTCTTATGACATAGTGCATTAGGACCCAGATCCAAAAAGAGACTTGAGTGCCTAAGCTCCAAATTTAGGTGCCTAAATCCCAGTTTTAGGCTCCACTGAGATCCACAAAACCCCTGCTCGGTTGCCACTTTCCCTGTCTCCCACACCTCTCGGGTGAGTGCTTTAACTATTTTCTTTCCATCAGGAAGAAGGGGCAATTGAACCTAGGTCTCCCTCATCCCAGGTGTATGCTCTAACTAATGGGCTAAAAGTTATAATGTAGAAACCATCATCACCACCTCCTCCTTCTCCTTCCCTCCCCATCCCCATTTTGTGTGGAGTTAGACAGACACCTGCCTATCTCTATCTCGTTCTTGCAAGGAATGCCTTAGGCGCTGAAGCTGCTTGGCTCGGTTGTTGATCACAAGCAGAGAAAGGCACCTCCCTGCAGCCCAGACTTAGGTGCCTATCTCCATGAAAGGGGCAGGGCTTAGGAAACACCCTTATTGTTGACATCTCCCATTGGGTGCTTAGGCAGCTCCTCACAGGGACGGCTCCAGGCACCAGCTGAGCAAGCAGGTGCTTGGGGTGGCCAAGGGTAAGGGGCGGCACGTCAGGCTCTTCAGCGGCAATTCGGCGGAGGGTCCCTCGGTCCCTCTCCGAGGGAAGGACCTGCCGCTGAATTGCCACCTAAGAAGAAAGTGGCGCGGTGGAGCTGCCGCCGATCGCGGATGCTGGGCTAGATAGACCTTTGGTCTGATCCAATATGGCTGTTCTTATGTACAACATATAGACTGTACGTTTTTTTTCAGGGAGATGAAGTATAACTTGAGACTCCATTTTGCTTCTTCTCCCCATTTACCCCCTCTCTCCCTGAGGCCCTCCACTGCAGTGACCCTGCTTCCAGTTCAGAGAGACAGACTTCTTCTAGAGCACAACATGAATATAACTCTGTACGCTGCCAAAGGGAAAGGGCGTGCGAGGCTAACGAGAAAGTAAAAAGCACTTCTTAGGGCCTGAGGATGCTGCCTCTGTGGCACTCTTAGCCCGGCTAGTCAGAGTGAAAGTTTGAATGGTTCTGCTACTAGACTACAATAGTGGTGCAGAATACAAGCATTTCTGTTTAGTCTTGCTACACTTGCTGCATTGTATTTTGTACTCCTAGCTCACTAAATTATTGTATTCATAAGAACATAAGAACGGCCATACTGGGTCAGGCCAAAGGACAATCTAGCCCAGCATCCTGTCTTCCGACAGTGGCCAATGCCAGGTGCCCAGAGGGAATGAACAGAACAGGTAATCATCAAGTGATCCACCCCCTGTCACTAGGGTGACCAGATGACAAGAATAAAATATTGGGACACATGGGGGGGCAGCCATAGGCTCACAGCCCCCACCCCAATGGAGCCATGGGAGAAGGGGATTACACAGCTTGAGGAAGCCAGGGGTTGGGGGTGCATGGCCCCAGCTCTGGGCGCAGCCCCACCACGGGTCAGGGGCTCACGGCCCCTGCTCCAGCCCGCAGCCCCGCTGCAAGCCGCGGGCGAAGGGCCCCAGCCACAGCCCTGCCGCTTACCTGGGGGACGGTTCCCACCCACTGGGAAGCACCTGGCAGGTTCCTCTGGCTCCTAGGGTCAGCGATGGCCAGAGGGATCTCCACTCCACATGCTGCGCCTGCCACAAGCACTGGCTTCAGCTGCCATTGGCTGGACACTGTGGGGCGGGACTTACTTGGGGCGTGAGTAGCACGCAGCCCCCCAGGGTCAGGAGCAGCTGGGAGGGTCTGCACTCTGTCTGCGCCCGCAGCTCCCATTCGCCGTGATGGAGCCAGCGCTTGTGGTAGGTGCAGCATGCAGAGACACCCCCTCCCAGCCGCCCCTGTGCCTAGGGGCAGCAGGATCCTGCTGCCCGCCGTTTCCTGGGAGCCCCCCCACCAATAAGCACTGCTGGGACCCCAGGTGAGCGCTCACCAGTGAACTCCTCCAGCCCTGAGCCAAAATATTGGAACAAATGGCATCCCGACCGTACATCAGTCGGGACGCAGGACAAACAACTAAATATTGGGACAGTCCTGATTTTATCGGGATGTCTGGTCAACCTACCTGTCGACCATTCCCAGCTTCTGCCAAACAGAGGCTAGGGACACCATCCCTGCCCATCCTAGCTAACAGCCATTGATGGACCTATCCTCCATTAATTTATCTAGTTCTTTTTTGAACGCTGTTATAGTCTTGGCCTTCACAACATCCCCTAGCAAGGAGTTCCACAGGTTGACTGTGCATTGTGTGAAAAAATACTTCCTTTTGTTTGTTTTAAACCTGTTGCCTATTAATTCCTTTAACTTCCCACAGCTTTCTTTAGTCTATCTTCTCTTGGAAAGTAACTGTAGGGGCAAATTGTGCTCCCCCCACTCCACCCTTGGAGGCAGCTGTGACACTGCATGCCATGTTCTTCACAGAGATATTATTATGATATGATTATGACATAATCATAATGTATTTTATGCAAGATAAGTCATGTGAGATGTCATTAAAAAGGTTATGATTTATTGAATATGATTATCCTATTTGTATGCATGTATCATTTTTGTATCTGAAGTTAGGAATATTGACTATGTATCTGTATTAAAAATGTGTTTACACTTGGGGAACACCCACTAGACAAAAGGCTCTCAGTCTAGATAGCTGGCTGGGAAGGACTCATTCAGGTTAATGAGCCATTAGGAGAAAACAATAGGTCTTAGAAGAAGCTTATCTCCCACCTGGGAGCTTTCCTGAGGATGCTACAGACAGCCTCCGAGTTATGGCTGCTGTGACACTACAGGGACATGTGACCAGGTCACCTGCTGCTGGACTCCATCTTGGGATGTCGGTGTTTTTCCACTGACTGGTGTGGGAACCAAGCTTTGAAACAAAGGGTTCCCGTCATATGCAAAAGCTATTAAGGCAAGGGAGTGACACCATCGTGGTTCTTCACTGACTCCCCACCCAAAGAGACTCCTAAAAACACCTGAGGAACAAAAACTGAACTGGGGGAACTGCTGGACCCAGGCTAAAGGGATTCCAAGCTGTAAGCCAGTGCAGCTTGCCCCTAAAGAATCTGCAACCTGCTTGTATCATCACTTAGGGTGAGGATTTGCTATTCATATCCGATCTATGTAGTATATTAAGCTTAATTTGCATGTTTTGTTTATTTGCTAGGTAATCTGCTTTGATCTGTTTGCTATCCCTTATAATCACTTAAAATCTATCTTTTGCAGTTAATAAACTTGTTTTTGTTTTGTCTAAAACCAGTGTGTGAGAATCATAACTCGGGGCATAAAGCTGTTGTATATTCCTCTCCACATTGAGGGAGGGGGTGAATTTCATGAGCTTACGCTGTACCGTTCCCTGTGCAGTGCAAGACGGTATAATTTTGGATTTACTCTCCAGAGGGGGGTGCATGCCTGAGTAGCTGGGAAGTTCCTTATCTGGAGCCTTCCCATGCAGAGCTGATTACAGCGTCTGCATGTAACTGCAGCTGGGTGTGTCCCTATCTGTATGTGTGCTGGTGAAAGTGCAGGCTAGTCACAGTGTAAAGGGAGCCCAGGCTGGTGGGTCAGGGGTGTTCAGTGGTACCCCAGTTCCAGGTGGCACCCTGGGGGGAACCCGTTATAGCAGCATACAAGGACATTTGCAAGACAGCTAGGGAAGGGGCTAGGCTCATGGACCCACAGCTTGGGAAATGACAAAAGGAAATACTTTGTCATCCACTGTGTAATTAGACTGTGGAAATCATGGCCGCACAGAGTCATTGAGGCCAAGAATGTAACAAGATTCAGAAAGGGATGGGACATTTATATGGATAACAAGAATGCCCATTTATCATAATTAATGGCAGTCGACAGGGGAGCGGCAGCGGTCGATTCGCCGCCGTCCTCACGGCCAGGTAAATTGACCTAAGATACACCAACTTCAGCTACGCTATTCACATAGCTGAAGTTGTGTATCTTAGGTCGACTCCCCCCCAGTGTAGACCTAGCCTAAGATACGCAACTTTAGTTACGCTATTCACGTAGCTGAAGTCGAAGTATCTTAGTTCGACTTAACTGACCGTCCTCATGGCGGCGAGTCGACTGCCGCAGCTCCCCTGTCGACTCCGCTTACTCCTCCTGCCGAGGTGGAGTACAGGTGTCGATTCGGGGATTGATTTATCGCGTCTAGACGAGACACAATAAATCGATCCCTGATACATCGAACACTATCCGCCGATCGGTGCGGGTAGTATAGACGTACCCTTAGACATAGAAAGTTGAAGTGTACATGGTACAAACTTGGGTCTGTGACTATGTATAGTCTTTATTGCCATAAGCAATCATGCTATTAATAGGCATAGGAGACTACCCACCTCAGTAACCATATGCCTATTTATCATGTTTGCAGGAACGGGCCCTAATTCTGCAAAGATTTATACACATGCTTAACTTGGATTTCAGTGGGATGATGAATGTGCTTAAAGTTAAGCACATACATAATTGTTTAAGATCCCTAGAAATGCCTTGGGGTACGGATTCTGTTAACTGTTCAGCATATTTACCACATTATACAGCTTCACATAAGCTTGCTGTACACATACAACTACATCACAATATTAGCAATGTCAAGTGTTCAAAAATCATGACCCCTTGGGGGGCTGAGCTGCAGGAGCCTGGGGTCTCTCTGGGGGAAGGTGGAGGGAGCTGGGGAGGGCTGCAGGGGGCTGGGGTCTCAGACCTCAACTCTATTGTCCCTCTGCAAATTTGTGTACACAGAGTCAATCATGACTAGTAATTTAAATCAAATCCACCCTGCCCACAAAAAGTTAATCCGGCCCTGCCCGGCACTGGGCTGGGCTCAGGGGTCTGCCAGCGTTGGATAAGGCTGGGCTGGGCTGTAGGGGTCTGGGGTATCCTGGGGGTAGATGGGGGGCTGGGCTCAGGGGGCTGGGGTCTGCCGGGGATGGATAAGGGTGGGCACTGGGCTGGGCTCAGGGGGCTGGGGTCTGCCGGGGATGGATAAGGGTGGGCACTGGGCTGGGCTCAGCGGGCAGCGCAGGGTCTGCCGGGGATGGATAAGGGTGGGCTGGGCTGTAGGGGGCTGGGGTGTCCCAGGGATAGATGGGAGTCTGGGCTCAGCGGGCAGGGGTCTGCCGGGGATGGATAAGGGTGGGCGCTGGGCTGGGCTGAGCAGGCAGGGGTCTGCCGGGGATGGATAAGGGTGGGCTGGGCTGGGCTGGGCTCAGGGGTCTGCCGGGGATGGATAAGGGTGGGCTGGGCTGGGCTCAGGGGGCTGGGCTCTGCCAGGGATGGATAAGGGTGGGCTGGGTTGTAGGGGGCTGGGGTGTCCCGGGGGTAGATGGGGGTCTGGGCCTCAGCGGGCAGGGCTCTGCCGGGGATGGATAAGGGTGGGCACTGGGCTGGGCTCTGCCGGGGTCGAAGGGAGTCAGGGCAGGGCGCTCCCTGCGAGGCGCCGCCCGGCCAGCAGAGGGCGCTGCAGCCGGAGCCTCCCGCCCCAGCCTCTCCCCTTGGCGGCGGAGCCGGCTCCTCGGCGCCGCATCATGTGGGCCAGGCCAGCCCTTGCACGGAGCCGCGGCCGCGGCCGAGTGTCTCCTGGGTGGGCGCCGCCATGAGGCGCTGACGCGGCGGCTGCGTGGGGGAGGATCGAGCCGGCCGCAGCCCCGAGTCTCCGCCCGGCCTTGTCCCGAGCGAAGCCCCGTCCGCTGCGGGCGGCGGGTCCGGCCGGCGGGAGCGCGGGGCCATGTGAAGCGGAGCGGCCCGGAGCCCGCGCCCGGAGCGAGGAGAGACGCCGCCGGCCCGGAGGGGCCCCCGCGGGGGGAACATGGCGACGTCTAATCTCTTAAAGGTGCGACCCGGGCCCGCTGGAGGGGGGGGGCCGTGTCTCGGTCCGCCGGTGGCGGCGGGGCCTGGGGGCAACTCCTGGCGGTCCCCAGGGCCCGTCGCTTGCGGGGGCGGGGGAGGTGGGGGAGCGCGGCGGCCGGGCAGAGGAAATGTGGGGGAGCGAGGGGGCAGCCTGGAGTGGGGGAGGGGCAGCCTGGAGTGGGGGAGGGGCTGGGGGCGTAGGGGGGAAAGGGGGGAGCAGAGGAGAAGGGGGGACAGTGGTGAGGGTGGGAGGGACAGGGGGGCTGTGCGGGGTCAGAGACCTGAAAGGGGACGCATAGAAGGGCTTGTCTCTGAAGTTTTAGTGTCCAGTATGTTGTAATATTTTGGGGGTTGGGGGGGAGGCTTATAAAAACCTTCATCTTCCCCTATGCTGGTGGGCTGTGTGGGCTCGAGAGACACGGATCTCTCTCCCCTGTCCCCTTCCTTCCAGTACTAAACTTCACACAGTCTAACACCCCCGCCGATCAAATAAATGTGGGGAAAGTATACGGTGACATATTTTAGACAGGACACTGTTTAATTCTATTCTGCATTACCAAAGAAACTCTAGACACCACAGAAAATGATTTTTAGATAGAGTTTGAAATGATTGTACCGTGAATAAGTATTGTTTGCATCACCACCATGTTCAAAATTTGAGGGTGTGCAGTTTACCTGGAAGGAAAAAAACACTGAACATGTACCATTTATTTAAGCAACATTTTTTTTACATAATCTAGTGTTTCCATAAAATTTTGGTATATGATGATAAACATCAGTGAACATTGACATAATATTACTCCTGAGAGGCATTCTGTGCCAAAAAATTAAAAATTCAGCTGACAATATTTTAAAGTTCTGCAAGTTTTATTAATAAATAAATGCAGAGGCTCCAGCATGGCAGTGGGGGAGCACGGGCCACTGGTTGCACGAAGGTGGGAGATCACCCTGCAGCCCCCCTGGGACACGGACTCAGTGGTGAGGCTGTACCCGACCCTGACACAGCACAAGGCCTGGGCCTGCCCCCAAAACACCCTGGGCCTTGCCCTTCTGTGCCAGGTGCACCAGGTGTGGGGCAAGCAGGCTCAACGAGGCAGGATCCAAGTGTGGAGGGGATCCAGGTGTGGAGTGAGAGGATTCTGTGTGAGACAATCTGGGTGTAGGCAGGTCAGTGGGGGGGGGGGGTCTAGGTCTGGGGGGATCTGGATTCACAGAGGCTTGTTGGGAGGGGAGGGGGGGTTCCAGGTGCAGGGGCAATGGGACTCTGTTGGGGCTTCCAGGTGAAGGTGGTTGGGGCTCAGTGGGGGGGGTCTTGGTGGGGGGGTCTCAGCAGGGGGGCCTGGGTGCTGGGGGAGTGGAGCTTGATGGAGGTGGGGGTCTGGGTGCAGCTAGTTGGGGGTCAGTGGCATCGGGGTCTGGATGTGGGTGCTCGGGGGGTAGGGCTCATCAGGGTGGGGGTTTGAATGTAGGGAGCTCAGTGGGGGTGGTCTGGGTTGCAGAGGTGGGGATCTGGGTGCAGGGGGCTCCAAATGCAGGGGTTGAGCTTCAGTGGGGTGGGGTTCAGGTATGGAGGGCTAGGGGGGTTCTGGGTGTATGGGATGAGGCTTGGCGGGGGTGTCCTGGGTAAGGGCGGTCCGGATGTAGGGGGGTTGGCCAAATGGGACAGCAGCTCCCCGCAGCTGAGGAGCGCTGGGGGCAGGAAGCAGAGGAGGATGCTGCGCTTCCTGCAGCTGGGGGAGGTTTCTGGGGGTGGGTTTGACACAGCCCGAGCCACTCCTTGCAGGGGAAGAGGAAGTCCAGTCCTCTCCTACCCCCAGCCCAGCCAGGACTAGCAGCTGATCCCGACTCAGGGTAGGAGCCCCTGGCTGGGGTGTCCCCAGCCCTGCAGTGATTTACCTCTCTTGCCAGCTGTTCAGGATACCTGAAACGATGTACCTGTGTTGCTAGAGTGGTGTGTGAAAGCTCTTGCAGCTTCCCTTTGCTTCCCTGTCAGAAAGTCATTTTTCTTCAGGGAAGCAAAGAAATCTGCGGGAGACAAGAATTCGTGTGCGCAGAATTACCCCAGGAGTAATAGCCCTGATCAGTTAAAATTGCAGAATTCCAAAACCACTGTGTTGCTATGAAACAAAATGCCCAAGAGGGGGAAATGGGGACATAGTATGATTATTTGAAGGAATCCTATTTCAGAATGCTAGGTCCAAACAGCCTATATATTTGGCCATGTTTTTACTTCAGCACTGTGTGTGTTGTGTTGTTACTTATAGTATGTTTAGGGATTTTGGATAGATTGACATTTGCTTTGGGAAAACATTAATTACATGGTCTTATAAACAGATGTAGGAAAGTTTAGCATCTCAGAGTTGATAGTATTTCACTTTAAATCTTCTAGAAAATAATTCCTACAATTGGGGGAGAGTGCAGTGTAAGGCCCTGATTCTGTTAGTTGTGGAATAGGTAATATCTGCAAAACTGGTTTTGAAAAAGTGTTTATAATCACATGCTAAATATACAAAGGTGCAGGCTCAACACAGATGATTTAGATATAGATGCCTGGTAGATAACTTGCTGGTGTCTATAAAGCTTTTAGATAATTAAGTTGGTAGTAATTGAATGGTAGTTTGCCTTTTCCATCAGAACATCTCAAAACCCTGTACAAAGACAAATAAATATGAACCCTTTTTACTAAAGGGAGAAACTGAGGTAGAGATTGATTTGCAGGAAACCACACAGCAGTCCATTGAGAGAGCTGGGAGTAGAAACACTCTTGACTCCCAGTCTTGAGGCTTAAAAAAACGACTACACTTAAAGCATATTAACACAAAATTAAGGTTGACTGGCAGTGTCTCATATCCTTTCATAATATAAAATGCACCTATACTTCAGCCTTCTGAAAACTCTACAATACAGAGTTCAACTTAGGCCAGGTCTACACTAGCGAGCTTACTCCGGCACAGCTGTACTGATGCAGCTGTGCCGCTGTAAGATCGCTTGTGTAGCCACTCTATGCCAATGGGAAACATAATAAAACCACCTCCGATCGGCGGTAGCTATGTTCGTGGGAGAGCTTCTCCTGCTGACTTAATGCTGTCCACGCCAGCGCATCTGTCGGTGTTTTTTTCCCCACACAACCTGAGCCACGTAAGTTATACCGACAAAAGTGCTAACTAATGTAGACATAGCTTAACATTTCACCCCCTTCCTTTTTGGGGGGGAGGTGGGGGTTGTGGTATGCGGGAATTGCAGAAACCGCTAGCTTTGTTATCAGTCACCTCCACATCCTGGCATTCCACTAGGCATGTCCAGAAAACAAGGGAATACGAGTTGCACCACATTCTAACCCTCTTGCATATTCTCAATGCTCAGCAGAACCCCGTATCAGTACTCATATTCACGCATTGCTCTGCATCCTTTCTGTCCTCTGTGCTGCATTGTGGCTCTGGGAGAGTTCCAGCTGTTTGGTGGCCCACATCCGATACTACTGCTATACAAATAAATAATAACTGAAGGTGGTGTCCCATAGGTAATATTTAGGATTAGAAAGAAAAGGTGTTAACATTTGGCTAGTCCTTGGAGGAGGGAAAAGGCAAGTGGTTCAGTGTAGGTCCGATTTAGGTAGCTTCTGTTCATTAAATTGTACCTTTATCCTAGTAAATACAAGGCCTAAGAGTTTCCTCTCATTCCTTGTGCACTTTCCCAGGGTTCTCTATTTGCTTGGAAGTGAAGTGAAATGAAATATGACTTCCCCACGGGGGCAGTGGATGCCTTGACACTAGCTGAGTTTGAACCTGAACTGGGTGATGTCAGTTTGGAATGGATCAGTACAATAATTTTGAGCCTCAGATATGCACCTTCCTTCCCCCGCAAAAATGAAAGAATAGTAATTTTGATATCACATGAATTTTTTTTAAACAACCTCAAAATTGGCCAACTAGTCCTCCCCTGGACCACGATGAGGCACAGCAAATTTCAAGGCAATCTCAATATACCTGTGGATTTTAGAGCACTTATCAAAATCAGTTTGTTTTGTAAATCAGTAAGATGGTCTCTGCCTTATCTGTAGTGGTGCTACACTCCTCTATAATAGGCCTCAGATTGCAGGGGGCAGTTCTTTGTGTCTGTATTTAAATATTTCTAGAGTTCATTGCATAAAACTGGAGCAATTATGAGACTTACATGAATTGTGGTTATTTCAGAAGTATATTTGCTACTCTGTAAATGACTGCGTTACAAAACTTAGTAAAGATGCTCAAACTAGTGCAGGGATCTCATACTTGCTTTCTGGAACTTTGAAGTAGAGAGAGGCCAAATACATAACAGGATTTTGAACTCCCAAAGTTCAGGCATGTTCAGATCCATGGTTTTCATTCAGATATCACAGTATATCAATACTGTGGTCTCCTCAGAGCCTTTGGTGGTACTGGGAGCAAGAAAATATGGTCCCTGATCGTGCAGTTGGATCCATGTGGACAGAACCTTGTATCTATGTAGATCAGGGGTAGGCAACCTATGGCATGCGTGCCAAAGGCGGCACACGAGCTGATTTTCAGTGGCACTCACACTGCCCGGGTCCTGGCCACCGGTCCGGGGGGCTCTGCATTTTAATTTAATTTTAAATGACGCTTCTTAAACATTTTAAAAACCTTATTTACTTTACATACAACAATAGTTTAATTCTATATTATAGACTTATAGAAAGAGATCTTCTAAAAACGTTAAAATGTATTACTGTCACGCGAAACCTTAAATTAGAGTGAATAAATGAAGACTCGGCACACCACTTCTGAAAGGTTGCCGACCTCTGATGTAGATTCTCATAGGAGTGAAAGGGGCTGCATGCAGGTGCAAGTATACCCTTGCAGATTTAGTTGGGGATTGGGGCATAAACTTAGTCTGGATTCTGTAGGAAACCTGTTATCTTTTTTCCCCTTCCCCTGTTTAAATCCTGTATCTTATCCCATTTACCTCTTATTTCAACCATTCTTCTCCAACCTCTCATCCCTGGCAACCTGCAGTATACCAGCTAGTTTTGATCTCTATAACTTACAGTAAATATTTCCAGCTGCATACTCTGGGTGTCTCGTCTTGACTATTTCCTAATAGAACTTCCTTAAAATGTCAGCAAGGAATATATGCCAACTGCCGTTGTATAGTGGAGGCCTTCTTGTCGTTAACATTGCCTAACCCTCAATATCTGCCGGTAAAGCCCCATTCTTCGGCTTGTCCATAGTTGCTCAGTATTCAGTAGTAACTGCAATGCAATCACAGCACCAATTGTGAGAGCTGCCAGACAGTAGAGGTTGGTCAAATTGCATGCTAAATTTGAAGTTGATGTGAGAGCTGGATTTAAGCATCCTTTAGGCCCCATATTTGACATCCAGGAGCTAGTACAAGACCAGCACAGTAACATACATGTTAAAAGAATTCGGAGTCCTTGTGGCACCTTAGAGACTAACAAATTTATTTGGGCATAAGCTTTTGTGGGCTAAAACCCACTTCATCAGATGCATGCAGTGGAAAATACAGTAGGAAGATACAGAGAACATGAAAAAATGGGGGTTGCCGTACCAACTCTAACGAGACTAATCAATTAAGGTGGGTTATTATCAGCAGTAGAAAAAAACTTTTGTAGTGATAATCAGGATGGCCCATTTCAAACAGTTGACAAGAAGATGTGAGTAACAGTAGGGGAAAAATTTGCATGGGGAAATAGTTTTTAGTTTGTGTAATGACCCATCCACTCCCAGTCTTTATTCAAGCCTAATTTAATGGTGTCCAGTTTGCAAATTAATTCCAGTTCTGCAGTTTCTCATCAGAATCTGTTTTTGAAGTTTTTTTGTTGAAGAATTGCGACTTTTAGGTCTGTAATTGAGTGTCCAGGGAGGTTGAAGTGTTCTCTGATTGGTTTTTGAATGTTATAATTCTTGACGTCTGATTTGTGTCCATTTATTCTTTTGGGTAGAGACTGTCCGGTTTGGCCAATGTACAGGGCAGAGGGGCATTGCTGGCACATGATGGTATATATCACATTGGTAGATGTGCAGGTGAATGAGCCCCTGATGGTGTGGCTGATGTGATTAGGTCCTATGATGGTGTCCCTTGAATAGATATGTGGACAGAGTTGGCAACGGGCTTTGTTGCAAGGATAGGTTCGTGGGTTAGTGTTTTTGTTGTGTGGTTGCTAATGAGTATTTGCTTCATGTTGGGGGGCTGTCTGTAAGGGAGGACTGGCCTATCTCCCAAAATGTGTGAGTGAGGGATTGTCCTTCAGGATAGGTTGTAGATCCTTGATGATGTGCTGGAGAGGTTTTAGTTGAGGGCTGAAGGTGGTGTTCTGTAACTTTCTTTGTTGGGCCTGTCCTGTAGTAGGTGACTTCTGGGTACTCCTCTGGCTCTGTCAATCTGTTTCTTCACTTCAGCAAGTGGGTATTGTAGTTTTAAGAACGGTTGATAGAGATCTTGTAGGTGTTTGTCTCTGTCTGAGGGATTGGAGCAAATGCGGTTGTATCTTAGAGCTTGGCTGTAGACAATGAATCGTGTGATGTGGTCTGGATGATGTGGATGACCACACCACACCATCAGGGGCTCGTTCACCTGCATATCTACCAATGTAAAATATGCCATCATGTGCCAGCAATGCCCCTCTGCCATGTACATTGGCCAAACCGGACAGTCTCTACGCAAAAGAATAAATATATCTCTTCCTACTGTATTTTCCCCTGCGTGCATCTGATGAAGTGGGTTTTAGCCCACGAAAGCTTATGCCCAAATAAATTTGTTAGTCTCTAAGGTGCCGCAAGTACTCCTCGTTCTTTTTGCTGATACAGACGAACACAGCTATCACTCTGAAACCTGTCATACATGTTAAAGTTAGAGACAAGGAGGGTGAGGTAATATCTTTTATTGGACCAACCTCAGTTGGTGGAAAGAACAAGCTTTTGAGCTTCACAGAGCTCTTCCTCAGGTCTGTGGAAGGAAGGAAACTGAAGTGTCCAAGCTAAATACAAGGTGGGATAGATTGTTAAGCATAAAGGGTTCACACATGTTGTAGGACAGTGGTTCTCAACCTTTTTTTACCCAAGGACCCCTAAACTTAAATAGACAAACCTGCGGACCCACAATCAGAAGCGATGCATAGAGGTGTCACATGCCCCCCAGATTTCTGCCTTCCATTTGTCCCTGCTCACTGAAGTGCTGATGTAGCAGGGCAGAGCTGTGGTGTGTCTCCTTGGCTAGCTGCTGCCTGCTCGTGGAGTCAGTGGCTGTGAGGCAATCCCTTTTGATGGCGGGGGAGGGCTCTCTTCTGCTGTGATCTTGCAATTTTTGGTTGCACCCCCCCCCCCCCAACCCAGACAGGCTGGGTGGCCTGCCGAAGTGAGTCAGGAGTGGAGGTGGCACTCCCTCCCTGAGTTCCGCTACCTGGGGCTGATACCTGGTTTATTTTGTCAGAACAATACCCCCCCCCCACACACACACACACACACAGTTGAGAACCGGTGTTGTACGAGACCAATTAAAATGAAATTGGCAACTAACACCCCTACAGTTCTAGAACAATGGACGATTAGTAGATAGCAGGGTATGTAGTAAGTAGGGCTGTCAGTTAATCACGGTTAACTCGTGATTAATTCAAAAAAATAAGCGCGATTAATCACGCCTATAACAATAGAATATCAATTGAAATTTATTAAATATTTTTGTATGTTTTTCTACATTTTCAATATTGATTTAAATTACAACACAGAATACAAAGTGCACAGTGCTCACTTTATATTATTATTTTTGATTAAAAATATATACACTGTAAAAATAATAAACAAAAGTAATAGTATTTTTTTAAGTATCAGAGGGGTAGCCGTGTTAGTCTGAATCTGTAAAAAGCAACAGAGGGTCCTGTGGCACCTTTAAGACTAACAGAAGTATTGGGAGCATAAGCTTTCGTGGGTAAGAACCTCACTTCTTCAGATGCAAGTAATGGAAATCTCCAGAGGCAGGTATAAATCAGTATGGAGATAACGAGGTTAGTTCAATCAGGGAGGGTGAGGTGCTCTGCTAGCAGTTGAGGTGTGAACACCAAGGGAGGAGAAACTGCTTCTGTAGTTGGATAGCCATTCACAGTCTTTGTTTAATCCTGATCTGATGGTGTCAAATTTGCAAATGAACTGGAGCTCAGCAGTTTCTCTTTGGAGTCTGGTCCTGAAGTTTTTTTGCTGTAAGATGGCTACCTTTACATCTGCTATTGTGTGGCCAGGGAGGTTGAAGTGTTCTCCTACAGGCTTTTGTATATTGCCATTCCTGATATCTGACTTGTGTCCATTTATCCTCTTGCGTAGTGACTGTCCAGTTTGGCCAATGTACATAGCAGAGAGGCATTGCTGGCACATGATGGCATATATAACATTGGTGGACGTGCAGGTGAATGAGCCGGTGATGTTATAGCTGATCTGGTTAGGTCCTGTGATGGTGTTGCTGGTGTAGATATGTGGGCAGAGTTGGCATCGAGGTTTGTTGCATGGGTTGGTTCCTGAGTTAGAGTTGTTATGGTGCGGTGTGTGGTTGCTGGTGAGAATATGCTTAAGGTTGGCGGGTTGTCTGTGGGCGAGGACTGGCCTGCCTCCCAGGGTCTGTGAAAGTGAGGGATCATTGTCCAGGATGGGTTGTAGATCACTGATGATGCGTTGGAGAGGTTTAAGCTGAGGACTGTAGGTGATGGCCAGTGGAGTTCTGTTGGTTTCTTTTTTGGGCCTGTCTTGTAGCAGGAGGCTTCTGGATACACGTCTGGCTCTGTTGATTTGTTTCTTTATTTCCTTGTGTGGGTATCGTAGTTTTGAGAATGCTCGGTGAAGATCTTGTAGGTGTTGGTCTCTGTCTGAGGGGTTGGAGCAGATGCGATTGTACCTCAGTGCTTGGCTGTAGACGATGGATTGTGTGGTGTGTCCGGGGTGGAAGCTGGAGGCATGAAGGTAAGCATAGCGGTCGGTGGGTTTTCGGTATAGGGTGGTGTTAACGTGGCCATTGCTTATTTGTACGGTGGTGTCTAAGAAGTGGACCTCCCGTGTAGATTGGTATCTGTGTATCAGTGCGCTGTGATTTTTTTAGTTCACCTCATACAAGTACTGAAGTGCAATTTCTTTATCGTGAAAGTGCAACTTACAAATGTAGATTTTGTTTTTGGTTACATAACTGCACTCAAACAAAACTGTAAAAGTTTAGCGCCTACAGGTCTACTCAGTCCTACTTCTTATTCTACCAATCGCTAAGACAAACAAGTTTGTTTACATTGACGGGAGATACTGCTTCCTGCTTCTTATTTACAATGTCACCTGAAAGTGAGTACAGGCATTCGCATCACACTTTTGTAGCTGGTGTTGCATGGTATTTACATGCCAGATATGCTAAACATTCATATGCCCCTTCCATGCTTCAGCCACCATTCCAGAGGACATGCTTCCATGCTGATGATGCTCGTTTAAAAAAAAGTGTCAATTAAATTTGTGACTGTACTCCTTGGGGGGGAGAATTGTATGTCTCCTGCTCTGTTTTACCCACATTCTGCATATATTTCATGTTATAGCAGTGTCAGATGATGACTCAGCACATGTTCGTTTTAAGAACACTTTCACAGCAGATTTGACAAAACGCAAAGAAGGTACCGATGTGAGATTTCTAAAAATAGTTACAGCGCTCGACCCAAGGTTTAAGAATCTGAAGTGCCCTTCAAAATCTGAGAGGGACGAGGTGTGGAGCATGCTTTCAGAAGTCTTAAAAGAGCAACACTCTGATGCGGAAACTACAGAGCCCAAACCACCAAAAAAGAAAATCTCAACCCTCTGCTGGTGGCATCTGACTCAGATGATGAAAATAACATGCGTCAGTCCGCACTGCTTTGGATCGTTATCAAGCAGAACCTATCATCAGCATGGAAGCATGTTCTCTGGAATGGTGGTTGAAGCATGAACGGGCATATGAATCTTTAGCACATCTGGCACATAAATATCTTGCGACGCTGGCGACAACAGTGCCAAGCGAACACCTGTTCTCACTTTCAGGTGACACTGAACAAGAAGCGGGCAGCAGCATCTCCTGCAAATGTAAACAAAACTTGTTTGTGCGATTGGCTGAACAAGAAATAGGACTGAGTGGACTTGTAGGCTCTAAGTTTTACATGGTTTTATTTTTGAATGCAGTTTTTTTTGTACATAATTCTACATTTGTAAGTTCAACTTTCATGATCGAGAGATTGCACTACAGTACTTGTATGAGGTGAGTTGAAGAATACAATTCTCTTTTTTACAATGCAAATATTTGTAATAAAAAATAAATAACGTGAGCACTGTACACTTTGTATTCTGTTGTAATTAAAATTAGTATATTTGAAAATGTAGTAAACATCCAAAAATATATAAAATACATGGTATTCTATTGTTTAAAAGTGTGATTAATCACAATTAATTTTTTAATCGCTTGACAGCCCTAGTAGTAAGTTATTGTAATGGGCCATGAAATCAGTCTCTCTTTTAAATCCATGGTATTTGGTGTTCAGTAGTTACAAATATAAGTTTCCTTGTCTCTCATATATCCTGGGACCAACATGGCTACAACACTGCATGTAACATTAAAGTTAAGGAAAATGAAGTAATAAGTGTGAGGGAAATGTAGTGCTATCTACAAAAATAACTGAGATGGGTGGGTGTGCTCTCAGTATAAAGTGTCTCATTCTCTTTTATTGTATTACAATAGTGCCTAAACCCCAACTGAAATCTAGGCCCCATTGTGCTAGACGTGATACAACATGCAGTAAGAGACAGCCTTGCCCCAAAGAGGCTACTATTCAGTGTTTAAAAAACAAAAATAAAACAACAACCCACTACATGAAGGCAGAGTTACAGTTGCTTGGTAGTGTGTCGTCCTGTTGCAGAATGTTTGAGTTGAGGAAAACTCAAACTTCTGAGAAGCAGGAAATGCAAGTGAAAGTTGCCTGTGCAAACATTCCTTTTTGTCCTTTAATAGTGTTAGATGGAATCCAGTGGGTGAGAGTGAATTGGTTGTAAAAGGAAGTGAAGTATATTTCAGGAACTGTGGGGTTGGCAGAGTAAAGGTATGTGTCGTTTCTCCCTCCCTACCTCCACCCCCCAAGATGCATGACAGTTTTATTTTCCTTTGGGTCTTCTCATACAAATCACTGTTTTTGTGATTCAGAACTGTTGCTTGTTTGATTAACAACATTGGCTAGTTTACAGTGTTTGTAATAATACAAAGATATGCATAGTACTTTATAGACAAACAAGAATGACAGGCCTCCATTCCAAGGAGCCCAATCTTTCACATGTCTCTTGAGTGATCTTTACTCATGTGAGCAGTCCAGTTAAGTTCAAGACTTGTAGAAATGGGCCCTAAATTATGGAAATTTATATTTGCAAAGGTGTAGCTAGAGCTCTGAAAACACTTAGTCATATATTTTTGTTTGTGTTAACAAGATGTACTGGGGCATTGCTGAAAGAGAGCAGAGTTAAGGTTGCATGTGCAACCTTAACCGCATATCCTGGCCAGAGGCCAGATTGAAAAGGGCTAGGATGGAATTGGAGGAGAGGAATTCCACACAGTGAATGTAGACAGTGCACTCTATGAGCTTAGAGATGGAAGGAAGACTGGGTAGTAGCTGGAGAGGCATGTGGGGTCAAGGGTGTGTGTGTTTTTTAGGGTGGCAGAGACTAGAGCAGGGAAAGCAAAAGAGTAAAGGAGGGCATGAGTGGGCACAAAGGAATCAGATCACTTGATGTGCTGGGGTCACTAAGGCAAGTAGGATGAGGTTAGAGGTGGAGAGCAGAGGAGAAAATTGTGTCTATGACGGGAGAAGGAGATGAGAGTTGTAGGAAGGGAAGGAAAGACAAGCTGAAAAGATGGTGAAGGTCGTATAGTATTTTTGTCAACTTTCTCTTGGAAAAAAGTGGTGAAAATTTGTGCGGAGAGGGAAGTGAATATATGGTGGAGTCAGAATCCCCATCCTGGAGCAGAATATATTTTTGAAGAAATAGAGGTTATTTTGGTAGATAACGTCCGAACAATCCTTACAGTTGTAGTTATCTGTATGTATTTAGTACAAAATATAATTTTATGTGTTATACATAGACTTGGCAGAGTTTAATTTTTTTTTAGAATGTCAAAGGATAATTTTAAGCTATTTATATAAATTTTCACAATTATGGGGCATGGTCAGACAATTATTTAATGACTGTAGATACTGAGATTCAAAAACGTAAAGCTTTGAACAGTTTTAAACACAAGTTGTCAGCATTAAATATCAAAATATACAAAGGTAAATATCTTTATCAAACTCTGATAGGCTCTCAAGTAGCATTTTTCTAACCTTATCTATTTGTAAATTTCAGTTATCATAGATGGAAATATTTCTGATCCATTTGTGTACAGTGAAATCGATTACCCACATTTATTGATAAAAGTATAATCCTTCCAAGCCCAGTTATACAAATGTTTGTTCTACAGTTATATTTTGTTTGTAAAGTTAGTCAGCTTTGTTACTCTGACAAAAAGCAAGTATGTATTCTCATTCTGATGCTATGTGAACCTTGTCTACCACTGCACTATAGTTTAACTTCCACTGGAAAAATACTTCTCCTTGCATCAGTCTCTACTCATTTATTCTTTCCTATTATAACAATTTAAAGGGCATAGGATTTCCGTAAGAAAAAGGAAACTTGTTCATAGAGCAGTGTGTAGGAAATATGTAGTGAAGAGAGAGAGTCTAAAATTGGTACATGTTGTGTCTGGTATTCATTGCCTCTTCAGACAGCGGATATTGGTATTGTTGAAATGCAATTATTGTATTTTAATGTAGTATGTGAATGCTGGGAGGAAAGGAAAGTCAAAATTTCATTAGCAAGATTCCTTAAATGTATCACAGTGAAAGATTCTTAGTTATTTTTTAAATTTACCTTTTTTCTCTACCTTGTGGATAAGATCACATAGATTTGGATCAGATGGATGCTTTCTGTGGTAGCACAATCACCAGGGTGGAAAAGAATGACAAATAAGTAGGGCCCTTTGTTTTCAGTTTTTATTTAATTTAATTTTTTCCTGGGAATTTATCAGTGTTTATTACCATCACAACAAAAACAGATGAAAATCAGTGCAAAAGTATGAATAATGTTTCTGGGTAAATATCAGGGTTTATTTTGGTGGATGGAAAGATGGGAAAAAATTAGTAGATTAACACTTTGAATTCAGTTAATCAATGTGGTTTGCTGCAGAACTACAACGGAACTCAAAACATGCCACCTCTGAGTTTAAGAGAAGAATACATCTCTAATCCCCAAATAAAACTTTTAATTTGAATAAACAGTTTACTGTTGTAGTCTTAGAACTATTAGCCTGTAAATATTTACATTTAAGAATTGGGTCACACCATTTGCAGTGCATACATTCAACTTCAGCCGTTTCTCCTGGTTTTGTTTTTTAAAACTTTCGAATACTTCCTTGTGTTCTGAAACGTATTCTGTTACAGACTTTTGTTTTCTTTCCATTTTAGTGTGTCAAATCTTTAAACCGTTGTCTGTTAGAAACTCGAAATATGTATGTGGTGGACGTGAGATTTATCAGTACGTTCAGATGCGCACATGCGTGCCTGTTTGTTTATTGTGTGTATCTTCTAGACTAATACATAGCCTTACTTCAACAGGCAGTTTTGCATATATACACAGATAATAATGCATTATTGTAATACATATAGCTCATGCAGTGTATTGTATTTTCCTAATAAAACAAGTTATTTTTTATATATTTGAATGGTACACAAGTAGGGTGAGAATCAGAAAAAACTGAATAATACTTTTTGTAAAACCAATACAAATCCAAAATCACAAATGGGGAAAAATAACGGTCCAGTTGTAATTTGATTTCTCATGACTAAAAACGTCTAGTTCTCTCATTCTTTTCATTTTACGTATCTCCTTTACCCATGTTTGATGCTGATAATGTGAGCATCAAAGCTTTCAGCAATCCTATTAAATTTGTTGTGTACTTCTATTTTCATTATTCCCTTTTACCTTTGCCCAAAAGTTTAGATCAAATACTTTCATCCTTAAATGTACAGGTGCTTCTCTAGTGGCTATGTGCAGCGCACACACTGGTGTCGTTATCATTGTGCATATGCCAGTTGCAGAACGTAGGCCTGGAGCAGTTCCAAGTTTCTAAGGCCTTGTCTACACTATGGGGGTAAGTCCACCTAAGTTAAGCAACTCTAGCTACATGAATAACATAGCTGGAGTTGACGCAGCTTAGGTCGACTTACCGCAGTGTCTACACCACGCTGAGTCGACGGGAGACACTTTCCCGTTGACTTACCTTACGCTTCTTGTTCTGGTGGAGTACCGGAGTCGATGGGAGAGTGATCTGCAGTCGATTTAGCAATTCTTCACTAGACCCGCTAAATCGATCCCCTGGTGCATCGCGGCGTTGATCCCTGGTAAGTGGTAGACATGCCCTTAGGCTATGGCTACAATTCAGCTTAAGATGACATAAATTAAGTCTCTGAGAGATGTGAATTAGCCACCCTTCTGAGCGACATAACTTATGCCAACTTAAGGGTGGGTGTGGACAGTGCCGTGTCTGAAGGAGAAGTTCTCCCACTGACACAGCTACCGTGCCACTCGCGGGGGTTGGCGTAATTAAGCTGATGGGAGAGCTCTCTACCTTGGCTTAGAGTGGCTATACGGAGAGCTTACAGCAGCACAGGGGCTTTTTTTTTTTTTGAGGCTGAACCAAAAGCTTGATATCTGTAGTCTAAAACTGGTCTCAAGAATGCTCTATACATTATTAATACCTTCTTATCTGCACCCCATTTGCTTCCAACAACACTTTAAAGTAAGTTCATTCTACTTTTGCACCTTATCTGTGACCTTTCCAAGTTAATTTATTATTAAACACTACTCCTAGGAACATAAACTTTTTGAACTATCTGAATTTTTTCACCATAAAGAAGTAAGTCCCTGTCTTCCCTAATTTTCTTCCTGCTTAAAAACATTCCCTTAGTTTTTTGCAAGTGAGAATTTAAATCTCCAATCATATCCCCACTTGAAATTCTCTAGAGTGATTTATTTTTGTCTTTTCCACGGCTACTTTTAAGTCTTCTATCCTTAGTCCATATATTTGTATCTAGTATTGTAGCCCTGTTGGTTTCAGAATATGAAAGACAAGGTGGGTGAGGTAATATTTTATTGGACCAACTTCTGTTGGTGAGAGAGACAAGCTCTTGAGCTACACAGAGCTCTCTTTCAGGTCTGGAAAATGTACTCTGTGTCACAGCTAAATACAAGGTGGAACCGATTGTTTAAACATAAGTAGATAACACATTTCAAGAGACTATTCAAGGTGAAGTGGCCCATTAACACCTCTCCAGTCATCAGGGGGTGGAAAGCTGGGGGCTGGAGAGGGGATTAGTGGGTTATAGATAGTTGTAATAAGCCATAAAGCCAGTGTTTCTATTCAGTACATGATTTTTAATATCTACCAAAGTTATGAATTTAAGCTTCCAGGCTCATCTTTTGAAGGAGTTGTGCAGGTTTCCTTTGAGGACGAGTAAGGCTACATTTTAGTCACAGGTACTTTTAATAAAAGTTGTGGACAGGTCACAGGCAGTAAACAAAAATTCACGGGCCATGACCTGTCTATGACTTTACTAAAAATACCCCTGACTAAAACTGGTGGGGGGGGACTCGAGTTAGCACCGTGGGTACTGGGGGTGGGGTTGGGGCAGGCTCCTTACCCAGCTCCTGGGAAGCGGCAGTCCCAGCTCCCTAACTCCACGCACTGCCCCTGCTCTGCCCCAAGCCCTAGTTCTGCAGCTCCCATTGGCTGGGAACCGCAGCCAATGGGAGCTGCAGGGGTGGTGCCTGGCTGCCAGCAGAGGCAGCATGTGGAGGAGCTAGGGGAGCTGAGGGAGAGGAGCCCCTCCTCCCCTCCCCGCCCCCCTCAGTAAGCAGTGGTCCTGAGGGTGCCCCACCAAACTCCTGCTGCTGGGGGCGGGGGGCCCCTGAGACTGCCCCAGCAGCAGCCAGTGTGACTGACCCCGGGGGCCACCCGAGCTGCTCAAGCAGCTCCTGGACCAGCTGCACTGGGCTGCTGCAGAAGTCATGGAGGTCACAGAAAGTCACGGAATCCGTGACCTCTGTAACAAACACAGCCTTAAGGATGAGATCTGAGGTCAGATATAGAATGATCACTTCAGTGAAAAGCTTTCACCCGTAGCTGATACGGTGTTTTTGTTTATCATTTTTTTGTATGAGTTCATCCAAGAGCATAGTGATTTTCTCGTTTCACTCGTGTAGTTGTTGGGGCATTTAGTGCACTGGATGAGGTACACCACATTCTGTGATAGGTATGTGTAGGACAGATATGCAGATACGTCATATGGTTCTGCTTTGAGTTGCTGGATCCTGGTTTGTGGGGAGCTTGCTTCTGTTGATGAGGTTGGGGAGTTGTTTGAAGGCCAGAAGAGGAGATTCAGGAATGTGGTCCTCATCGAGTGTGAGTTGTAGTTGTTTGATGATGCCCCATATGGGTTCCATTGTGGGGTTGTAAGTGACAATTCACATATCAAATCCTGGTAGATTTAACACAGGTTTACTTATTAGCCATGTTTCTTGCACACATATTACATTAGGCTTTTTTCCCCAATTCAAAGATGGCTTTCTTAACTGCATTATTAAATTATGCACGTTCCAGCTAAGGATTGTTAAGACCATGTTATTTAAGATATTATTGCTTTAATTTAAAATCATGTGAATGCGGTCTATTGAGAGGTTGTCTATCTTTAGATATTTTTCTGCTGATTTTGCTATGATTTTAATCATTTCAGGGTTTTTTTCCTGTCTGCAAGATTCAGTTAATTATTTCTATAATGAATGCTATAAACTGCTCTTTACTTACAAGCAGGACATCATCTCCCATTCCTTTCATATTCTCCTCCCTGACCAGAGATGTGTTCTGCTGCCCATCAATTCCTTGAGTATTTTTCTTCCTATTTTCTGCAGTGAGTACCTTTTGGTAGCCTCTGCTTATGACACACACAAAAAATTAAAACAACAAGGAGTCTGGTGGCACCTTAAAGACTAACAGATTTATTTGGGCATAAGCTTTTGTGGGTAAAAACCTCACTTCTTCAGATGCATAGAGTGAAAGTTACAGATGCAGGCATTATATACTGACACATGGAGAGCAGGGAGTTACTTCGCAAGTGGAGAACCAGTGTGGACAGGGCCAATTCAATCAGGGTGGATGTAGTCCACTCCCAATAATAGATGAGGAGGTGGCCCTGTCAACACTGGTTCTCCACTTGCGAAGTAACTCCCTGCTCTCCATGTGTCAGTATATAATGCCTGCATCTGTAACTTTCACTCTATGCATCTGAAGAAGTGAGGTTTTTACCCACAAAAGCTTATGCCCAAATAAATCTGTTAGTCTTTAAGGTGCCACCAGACTCCTTGTTGTTTTTGTGGATACAGACTAACACTGCTACCCCCTGATACAAAAAATTAAAATAATTCTGAATGTATTTCGCTAGCTTGTTCTGCTACTGCACATCCTTTATATTCTGCACTGTGCTTTTCCCCCCATGATTGCTGCATTTAGGTTCTGTCCCTTCTACACCGTTCTCATAGGAATGATTTCCTCCACATTTATTACACCTTATTGTTCCCTTACAAATGGCTGCCACATGTCCAAAACTTTGACAATTATAGCAACTTACGGGGGGAGAAGGTGTTAATATATGGTCCGTTTGGGAAGGCAAGGTGAGCATCTCTCAAATAAATTATTCTTAGGCTCTTACACAAAAAATAATCTCTCAGTGCTAACAGTCTTGCCCTGTCTCTAATGTTTTTGGGGGGCTGGAAAGTGGGGAAGATTACTGAGGAGATTGTGATACTGCCACTCTGGCACATGTGAACTTTTTTTTACCCTCCCTCAGTCTTATTTATGGTATGGAGACTATGCTGGGCTTGTTGGTCTATCATTTCCTTCTGGTGATGAACAGAGATCAAATGTCTCTGCTAACTTAGGTCCATCACTGCTTTTGATCCTGTCATCGACCACAGT
Source organism: Emys orbicularis (assembly GCF_028017835.1). Lineage (NCBI taxonomy): Eukaryota > Metazoa > Chordata > Testudines > Emydidae > Emys > Emys orbicularis. Next base: position 332,791,013 of record NC_088683.1, on the reverse strand, counting down.
TGATTGTGTCAACTGTAGAACCTGGCAGAGATAGCCAGGGTAGCACTTGAGTGGCTTGGTTCTTTTCTTTTTGAGAAGAACCAGAGGATAGTATTGTGTGATGGATCATCTGTCTGGAGATCTCTCTCATAGGTGAACTCGTATGGTTTTATTTTGTCATCTTTCCTTGTTTTGTGTCAAACTGCTGAGGTGATTTCAGTTTAGGCTGCATTTCCATGAGCATGCTGGATGCTCAGCTCTTTCATCATCTCATTGGACCTGCATAATAATGTTATTAGCCATTCCTCATACTATGATCTGAAATCAAATAAAATTTGTCTGCAGATACTTGCATGTTAGATGAAAGTAATGCTATTTAAGTGAGGAAACAACCAGAATTAACTTCTCCAGTCACATCTATACCTAAAATTTAGGTCAACTTAGGTCAGGGGTGTAAAAAATTCACACCTGTGAGAGACATTAAGCTGACCAAAGTCCCGGTATAGACACTGATCGGCCAAAGGAAGAATTCTTCCATTGACCTAGTTACTGCCTCATGTGGCAGTGAATTAACTAAGGTTATGGAAAAACCGTTTCCATCTGCACTACAGCGGCACAGCTGTGCCATTGAAAGGGTGTATTCCTCTGTGAATATGACTCCCAAATCCCAGAATTCCAGTTGGTTCTGGTAGGAATCCCACGATGCAGTGCAAGGAAAAAACCCAGAATACATAGGCTAGTGGTGGAACATTGCACCATGGGAAAATCTGCTCAGAATGCTGTGCGGTTATTTTGAAAAAGCACAGAGCTGTCTGGACACTAATTAACATGGGAAGCAGTCTAAGCGGGCATCAACAAAGTGTCGTGGGTGCATATTTTGGTATAGTTATATTGGAAAAACATATACTGATAAAACTTTCCTGTGTAGACAAGACCAGACTTTTTGGGTTGGTGAACTCTTCTTCTCAGGTAGCCCAGCACTTGTCTTGGCTGCTGGTCAGAGCTTTCCCAAGCAGTATGTAGAATAAAATTGACATGATTATTAGTTTCACAACTGTATATTCTGGATAGTAACAGTAAAAATAGCTAGCCTTGACATTTTCACTTTGCTAATGCTTGTGAAATCTGGGATCTGCAGCAAAGGCATTGGAACTGTCAGTCTGCTGATTCAGTAGCCCGTATTGGATGGATTCAGATTTGGAAGAGTATTTAAGCAACTCTGAAGGCTAGAAACTTTATATAAATATAAGCTTACATCTGTCAGAAATTGTTGGCATAGTGACCTAATCACCAAGGAACATACTGTGCTCACCACTGGCAAGTGGCTTTTCCAAGGCTTATTCTGAGGGAGGCTGGGAGCAGCCTCAAGGTTTGTCTTCCATTACAAGGGGCAGGAAAGAGGGAGCAGAGGGGAGTGTCTGCTTCTGTACCCATACACTCTCCGCAGCAAGGAATTGTGTTATATTGATAGTGTCTTTCCTCAGAGCCAGCAATGAAAATTACAAAGGTCTCATCGGTTTTACTAGTGCTCAGAACCGTAGGCCTAATGCTGCATTCCTCAGGCAAAACCCTTAATTCTCTCCAATTGTAGTTCTGTCTGCCTGTGGCGTACAGAATTGGGCTCTTAAATGGCAATGAAACTCAACACATTTTTGTAAACATCATTCTTTTGCTCTGGAAATTCGTGACTAGTGAAGGTATGGAAGACAAAGGGGAAGAGGATCAAAAATAGGCTGGTGAAGAGGAAGAGTGAGGAGGACTCCCTGGCTTTTTGCAGTAGGCAGGAAACGGTAGTGGGGGAGGGTAAGGTTTTTCCCCCTCCTTCTCAGTATCATTGTGGTGTGTGTATGGGAGGACACGAAATGTATCCGATACCTGAAGGTAAAGGGCCATGCCAGCCAGATGTATTCTGCAGCAGAATGAATCTAAGCCTTCAGCAAGGTCCTGGCATTCTGTACCGCTTGGGTGATTGGAAGTTCTGCAGTAGCTTTCTGTAAATTTTAAAAAAATGAAGTATTGAAGAATATATATGTGACAACAAAGGATACAATCAATGTAATAGCCACCCTTTATATTTAAATAAATTTCTTTATCATTTGCATTGTTCATACTTTCTTTTGCAGACTTCAGTATTAACACTTAGCTGCATTGTCGAAATAATCTGGCTATTTCTCCTGAACATTAGATACACTTTTTTTTTTTTTTAAAGTGATTGTTACATTATTATTCACCACCTCAGTGAATGAATATGGGGTAGTTCATAACTCTGAGCTACTGTTTCAGGCTGTCTGTAGATTCAGGCAGACAATACTGCAGTCTTCAGGTCACACTTCCATGATTTTTTTCACAACACTGAGAACTGGAAATACTTATTTTAAATGAAAGCCTGGAGTGCCATTTTGCCATTTCTGGAGTGCCATTCTGCAACAAGGAGTAAATTCCATTTCATCACAGAATACGGGGAGCCCTGGTTAAGGTCTGTGAGACTCAAGTACTCAAAAGCAGGGTCCAGAGCCACTGCTTTGGTGGGAAGCCCAGTGCTTCTCCTTGTCTCTTGCCCTACTTTCTAGCAGTTGGGAATGGAAGACAATGCTATGCTTCTCTGTAAGGTGCTGTACTGTGCTTCCAGGTAGAAGGAGTCTCTTTCCTATTGGATTGCAACTACAGCTGTTTCTCTGTAGTGTGGATGCACTTTACGTGGATCTATGCTTGACAACCACTTGAAAAGTTCAGCCAGTACTTATTATTTGCTTACTTAGCCTAGGCAATATATTCCTTATGTTTAAAACAACTATGTACACAATACAGCTTACCTCGGTATAAATTGTGTTGCTTGGGTGTGAATATCCCCGCCCCGAGCGATGTAAATTATACCAATCTAAGCGCTGGTGTGGTCAGCACTTCTCCCACTGACATAGCTACTGCCACTCACAGGGGCTGGAGTAATTAAGTCCATGGGAGAGAGCTCTCCCATAGACTTGGAGCATCTGCACTAGCAGTGCTACAGCAGCACACCTGCATCGGTGGAGCTGCGCCGCTGTAGCCATGTCTCTAGAAAGTAGGGCTCTCATTTTTGCTATAGGTTTGGTGTTGATTTAATCTCCTTTCCCATGAACCAGCATGGCAGTTAAGATCTATTTTGGCCCTTATGCTAACTTCCCTCAGATGTGACAGCTGAGGATTGGTGATAGGGAGGCTGTGGAGGACCATTGTATCTGGAATTGCCTCACCTTGTTGTGCCAGGCTTTGAGGACATGGTTCAAGGTTGATTTTATTCATTCAGGTTTTTTCTGGAGGGGGAGTGTAGGGAGATGCTTTGGGCAGAGAGCCCTTTTTGTTGATGTGTTAATTCTAATTGTATGTTACATTTAAAACTGCATTTAATTTTATTTATGCTTAAAACTTACAAGATAATCATTGTAAATCAGATAAATAAGTGTAACATGTTCAGGTCCTAGCTATATTTCACCACACTTAGCAAAAGAGGCTATTCTTATTCATACAGCCAGGTGCAAAGCATGAGATTTTAAAGTTCAGCTGCATTTGTTTCTTATTTTCAAACAAGTCTGAACAGTTGTTTTCTCCTGCTTTAAAAAACAAACAAAAAAGTGTATTCCTATTCCTCTCTTCAGCCATTAGGATTAACAGGGTTTTCTCCACTTACGAAAACACCCACCTTTGGACTAATACCATACTTGTGAAGTTTCAGCCCAGAACTAAATCTTTTAGAACATAAGAGAGGCCGTACCGGGTCAGTCCAAAGGTCCATCTAGCCCAGTATCCTGTCTGCCGACAGTGGCCAATGCCAGGTGCCCCAGAGGGAGTGAACCTAACAGGCAATGATCAAGTGATCTCTCTCCTGCCATCCATCTTCACCCTCTGACAGACAGAGTCTAGGGACACCATTCCTTACCTGTCCTGGCTAATAGCCATTAATGGACTTAACCACCATGAATTTATCCAGTTCTCTTTTAAACTGTTATAGTCCTAGCCTTCACAACCTCCTCAGGTAAGGAGTTCCACAAGTTGACTGTGCGCTGCGTGAAGAAGAACTTCCTTTTATTTGTTTTAAACCTGCTGCCTATTTTCAGGAAGTTCTAAGTGCAAACACAAGTTTATGATGGCAAATCCTACTCTATTAAACAATTGGTCTGTCAAGTCTGTTATCTTGCTGCGAGAGCAGTTGATCGGGACCAGAAATGCTAACAGAAGTTGAAATCTTGCCGTAGGAACAAGAAAATATTTAAGCAGGCTACCTGTGATTGCCCAACAGACTTAAGAAAACTGAACCGAAGTAGGAAGAACCATGCAGTTCATGATTTTCAAAGATACTATGTGGAATTCAAGAATTGAGTTGTCCCTACTTCAGACTAGGGTGGGGCATTTGATCAGTCCAAAAATAATTGGTCAATTGATCTGACAATAATTTGACCCATGTTTGACCGATGTCAAAAACTATGAAATATTTTAAAGTTCTAATTTATTAGAACAGTAACAAAAAGGTCTCCAGTGGTCTTAGTCTTAGATATACTTATGCCTAATTACAAAAAGAAGTTACCGTATATACTCTATCATAAGCCAGTTTGTTTATAACCAACACCTACCCCCCCCCCCCCCCCCCCAAGCCGACCCTATAATTCAGGCTCCCGGGCCATTAGGCTAAGCCGCTGGTGGGCCGAGATGGTTTGTTTACCTCGAGTGTCCGCAGGCACGGAGGTAAACCGAAGTAAACAGTGTCCCGGCGCGCCAGCTGCTTACCCTGACGGGCCGGGACAGCAACTGGTGGGGAAATTTTTTTGGGGGGAGAAGCTGGGGGTCAGGGGAGTAACCTCGGTGACCACCCCCCACATGACCTACCCCTAGCCTGGGACCCCCACATTCTCCCCATCCCATCCCTTCCCACCTTATCTGGGGAGGGCCAGGGGAGGATTTATCTGGCCTGGCTGGAGCTGCTCCGCCAGGCCAGGTGGTGCGGCCGCAGTGTGCTCTGGCGGGCCGGGCCCAGCGGCTGCAGCCTGCCAGCCCCAGAGCTGCAGCTGCTTCAGAGGCTGGGGGGAGAGCAGCGTGGCCAGAAGCGGAGAGACTCTGCCCCGCCTCTTCCCTTCTGACTGTGCTGCCTCTCCTTGCTCCCTCTGTTGTGGGGAGGGGCTGTGTCCCACCTCCCCCTCTCTATACCCGTTCATAAGCTGACCCCCTTCTCTGGTGCTTCCCTTTTTTACTAAAAAAAATTCGGCTTATGAACGAGTATATATGGTACTTAACTAGTTATTCTAACTCAGAAAAATATGAAACACAATGAATTTCTAAAAAATGAAAGAAAAAACTGAACAGTTACAAAACAAAAGAAATTAAACAGAAATGGAATACATAACAATAAAAGAAAAGTAATTTTAAAATGCACTTATGCTAGGTAGGCAACAGACCAACTCGGTATGCATCTTACTTTTCATTATCTTTTTCTTTATCGGTTTCAGCTGCTTCATCTATATCTTTGTTGTCATCAAATTCATCCGTACCTCCTCCTTCCTTTTCATCTGATCAATATTGAGTCAACGCTTCATCTGCCATTTTCTTCTCTAATTTTAAATTGTGATACACAGTCACCAGCTTCTCAGCACTAGAGGTCTTCAGTCGATTTCTGGATTTTGAATGTATGATTTCCCCAAGTTGAAAAACGTTCTTCCATACATGAAGTAGTACATATAGTGTTAAAAGAATTACTGCCACTATAGCTAGAGTACAAAATGGACCCCACCCTTTCAATCATGATGAAGTAGCAAACTGTCTTGATTGAGCTGCTGGGATTGTACTCCATATTGTTCTACGACTGAACAAGCTGCTTCTTCTTTTATAATTTGCTACTTCCATCAGAATTTTGTTCGCTTGGAGATCTTTTAAAATTTGCAACAGTCACTACAAGGTCACAAACTGAATCAAATTCATCATCAGAAAGGTCTTGGTCCTGGGAGCGTGGATCAAGAAGGTAGGCAGCATTACGCGGAGGGATTTTTTTCAATCCTATTACTTTGGGTATTATCTTTTTCTCTTCTGCTTTGTAAGTGGACTGTTCGGTATTCTCACAAATGTTTCTTAACCTTTAGGAGCTTATTCTCAGCATCAGACAATGTAGAACGATCATTTTTCTATATTCTGAATGGATTGAGTTTTGCATCCAAAAGATCTCATCAAGAATGTCAGTGCAGATTACTCAGGAGCAATACCCAGCCACCCCTTTTGGAACAGCAGCTGATTGCTAGAAGGCTGTTAGTATCTGAAGATTTTTGAGACATTTAATAGAAGATGCCCCTTAAGTATGACAAGGCTTACTTAGTGTAGATGAATTGAGTGCTGTAGTAAATACACCTCTACCCTGATATAACATTGTCCTCGGGAGCCAAAAAAATCTTACTGTGTTATAGGTGAAACCGCGTTATATTGAACTTGCTTTGATCCGCCGGAGTGCGCAGCCCGCCCCCCGGGAGCACTGCTTTACCGCGTTATATCCAAATTCGTGTTATATCGGGTCGCGTTATATCAGGTTAGAGGTGTAATGCTAAAAAATGACTGCTGGTATTTTAGCTTTTAAAAAACAAAAAACTTGTCAGTGTTTTTTCTCTCCTGACATGATGATGAGAAAGTTGTCAGATATTGAACATCGCTAACAGAAAGCTGCATTACATGGGTTGCATGTCTGTAACATAAAAGATGTGGATACTCATTTATCAATAAAGCCCAAGCAGCTTTCATATTAGTGTCATAATAACCTTCCATGGACCCAATTTGTTGTTGTTAAACTGGTCAGCAATATATTGGGCTGTGTGTTGATGCTTAGCTGTGCATTGGGATGGGTAAAATGCTGATTGTGAAGTTTATTATGAAGTTGAAAACACACTCATTGCGATTAGTGCTCCAACCATCATGGATGTGAGGACCTTGACCAGTAAAAATGCCAACTCTTTTTGGTCCACTTTGGCATTCAGAAGACATTCTGCAAATCATACTTTGTAAACTGGATACTGCTTGTGGAAAAAACTCTAGCATATAAGGATTTTAAACTATATGAAATGGCGGGTGTATTGCTGGCATAAATACCTCTAGCATACATATGGTCAAGTTTGTGTTTCTGGTCATGGGACATTCCATGCAAAAAAAATCTCTTGATCCCAATTTGATGGACATCTGAAGGCTTTCCAGGAGTAAGGAGTTTTCAATGCTGAAGCAGATGGAGTAGTAAAATTCTTATTAGAAGAAATGGAATTAGCTTCACTTCCATTGTCATTCATATCACTATCTTCAGCAAAAGACTCCGTGCTTCATGATGCTGCTGCCAAAGATGAAGTTAGAGGAGAATGCAAAGAAGAAAGCAAATTTTGTTCCAGACTGGTTTTCCCTTTCTTTCTGTTTGAGTGCAATAATCTAGTTTTGACAATAGGTCGACAAACATCACAAGAATTCAACAAGTGTTTCTCCATTCTATCTACGTGTCACGCTTTCAGAAGAACAGAACTTGCACTTAGCTTGAACAGTTTTTCCATACAAATGATTTTGGCTTTCCTTGACTGTATAATTTATTATGTCACTGTTAATGTCTCACTACTTCTGGAATGCTCTCTAGATTATGAAGTATCTCTCATATTTCAATCATCAGTAGCCACTCAGTTTGATTTCTAACTTCCGGTATTCCAGAAAATTCCAGCCCATCAAAATGTTTTTGGGCATGCTGCCCCCCCTCCCCAGGACCTTTGCAGACTCCCAGATCACATGGGGGGTGAGGTGGAGAGGCGGTGACTCCTTTCTGCAGCAAATACAGTGGATTCTTAAGCAGGCTCAGGAGGAGGAACAGAGCAGAAAAGGAGGAGCCTTTATACTCAGTGCAAAGTACAGAAGAAAAATAAGGCATACACAGAATCACAAAAATATTGCCAAAATTCGCGCAGTTGTCACAGCATTGATGGCCTAGTACAAATATTGTATGTATATCTTTGTTTGTATGCTAGAAGATTGCAGCCAATCAAGATGCTCAACTTTCAATTGATTCTCCTTTTTCTCCAAAAGGTGACATTAGTATATGAGAGAGACAAGGTGGGTGAGGTAATATCTTTTATTGGACCACCCACTTTGTCTCGCTAACGTCCTGGGACCAGCACGGCTACAACAACACTGCATACGTTCATATATAGTAAAGTGAATGATCAAGATATTTAAGTAGACTTGCTAACAGATGGCACGACCATGCTGTCAAAAAGTAGGCTGCTGCCTATATCAGGCCATTCTTGCTGGAATATTTGACAATATTTGACCATGATCAAATAGGCAGTCAGTTGATATTATTTGACTGGTCAATTGGGCCAGCTTATAAAGCATACATCAGACTTTCCAAAGAGTTAAAATTTTATTAGTGGAATTTTGTAGGTTATATTTAAATAAGTTGTAAATTATTGTATCTAATTGTTATGATTATAGACTAAGAAATAGGTTGATAGCACAGGTCATTGTTTAAGTGGGTATATTAGGACATCAGAGAGTTCAACCAAGACCCCATGTCTTCAGCAATTCCCAGGCCACAGAATTTGCTACAGAATCCAAGTTTGTATTCTTAAAAGAATGTTTTCTATCCCATAGAATTTTGTTTTCTGGAAAAAGTGGGGGGCTGTGCTCAGGCAAGATTACAACATGTACAGTAAATCTTTTATTGTTTTTATATCCTTATCATTTATCCCCCCCCCCCCCCCCCCCCGTCTGTATTTTTGCTAGGGTTCAGTGCATCTATAGGACCTGAGTGTGGTGTAAGAGGTCAGGGTTTAAATTACTTAGATGCTTTTGAAAATCCAGATCCTCCAGCATAATGTGGCCATTTGGACTGCACTGCTTGCAGATTCTGGCTGCCATGCTGATGTGCCTGCCCCTGGAGAATCACCCTGATGGAAGGAGGCTCCTTTGGTATAGAGACTCCTCCACTTCCTTGTTCTCTCCCCCTTTCTCTGCTGCCAGTGCAGTGTGTGTAGTCTTAAAGTATTAACCAAACAAATACCATAAGAAGCTTGCTGCCTGGACACCTTAGTTTAAGAGTGAGCTTGTAGAAGCCTAAAGGACAATAGTTGGTTAAATATGAGGGTAGGAAACCATCCTATGGGAACAAAATGCTCCTTTTTTCAAATGAGATTGCGGTGCAGCAAGGACACCCAATCTGAGGAGGAACATTCATTACAATATCTGGAAAGATTAAATGTTTTATGAAAGGATGAATGTGCTTGGACATGCAGTATGGTAAATAGTCAATCTTAATGTTTGCTAAAGAATTTTTGAGCTGGAAGCTCTAAAGAATTTTTGAGCTGGAAGCTCAAAAGAACTGTCATTTCCACTAAATGTTTTAATCTTGGGAATAGTCTGGTTCTGAGGTTCTCAAACTTCATTGCACCGCAGCCCCCTTCTGACCAGAAAAATTACTATGTGACCCCAGGAAGGGGGACTGAAGCCTGAGCCTTGCCCCGGGTGGGGGGGCCAAAGCCCAGGCCCAAGGACTTTAGCACTGGGCGGGGGGACTGTAACCTGAGCTCTGCCACTCAGGGCTAGGGCTGAAGCCGAAGCCTGAGCCCCGCCGCCTGGGGCTGAAGCCCTTGGGCTTCGGCACCCGATGGTGGGGCTTGGGCTTTGCCCTGGGCGGTGAGGCTCGGGCTTCAACCCCGGGCCCCAGCAAGTCTAACACCAGCCCTGGTGACCCCATTAAAACAGGGTCGTGACCCACTTTGGTGTCCCAACCCACAGTTTGAGAACCGCTGGTCTGGCTCTTAGAGAAAACGCCATTCTGCATTTTAGCCTTGGCATATGTACTTCATGATAAACAAAGAGATGGCTTTGCAAATAGTGTCATGTGCAGCTTATCAGGAAATCTAGATTTCTCTGGCTACTTGAGTCTACAAGGAACATAGGGGTGACTGCCAATCTATGAAAATACAATGGATACGAATTTTTGACAGTGAAAGTGATGTAAGCTCTTTAGGGCTGGGGCTGTCTCTGTATGTGTTTTTATATAGGGCCCAGCACAATGGAGTTCCAATTCTGACGGGGCCTCTGAACACTACTACAATAACATTAGATTTAACTAAATTTTGTCTAGAGTTAGATACAACTACTTTACATGGGCTCCCTAAAATGTGCCTTACAAGAACTTTAGACTTTTTAAAAAAGTTAGAAAATTGGGGAATTTCAGAGTTAAAGTTGCATTTCATGAAGAAGTACTTCCCTGTATTGGGTATCAGAGGGGTAGCCGTGTTAGTCTGAATCTGTAAAAAGCAACAGAGGGTCCTGTGGCACCTTTAAGACTAACAGAAGTATTGGGAGCATAAGCTTTCGTGGGTAAGAACCTCACTTCTTGAAGTGAGGTTCTTACCCACGAAAGCTTATGCTCCCAATACTTCTGTTAGTCTTAAAGGTGCCACAGGACCCTCTGTTGCTTTTTCCCTGTATTAATTCACTGGGGAAGCAAGGGTTCGTATGCACATGGATGGACTGTGTGCATATTTCCTCTAAAGAGTGTTGGAATTAAAAATGAACATTAGGAAACATTACGGGCATTTAGAGTTCAGGTTTACTTCTTAAATAAGACAATCGATGTATAGCTTTTTCTAAAAATCACTTATTAAATTTTATAAAACAAACAGCCATATCTCAAGTGACATATAGAACAAAGTTTATAGTTTAGAATCATTAACATAAATATGAAACATTCACAACTGGCCATTCTAATATACTAGAATGCATGACCATCATGTACTCCAAATACAATACAGAATTTGTAGGTGTACATGGCATTTTACAAAACAAGTCAGTCGCTGTCTTGAAAAATTTAGTTGAACTTGAATATTGTAGATATAACAATTCAAATGGAAGGAAATGTGAGACATCTGTGACGAGATCATATTTATTGAACTATAATCCATTGAGGCCTGTACTTCTTAGAAGTAATTTTAAATCACAAAATTAAGATTCTTTTAGGTATTAAACATACATATTAAGTGTAAATTACTATAAATTATTATTTGTAAAAATCTTAAATAGGAAACCTACAGATCTGGAAAACTTTATAACTGTTATTTTATATCTATTCTGTGAAGTAGGTCATACCTCACAACTCTTAGAATTAACTAACTGTTTGTTAATTTTACTCAAAATTGAGTGTTAATTTGACTATTTAGCTTCTGTTTATAGTAATCCTTAACTTGAAGTAAAAGGAAGTATTAGAAAATGTGGAAGCTCTCAAACTGTCCTAATTGACTTAGAGGTTCATTTTTACTTGATCTGCATTTAAATTATGCTTTTTGTTTCTTCTTTAAAGAATAAAGGTTCACTTCAGTTTGAAGACAAATGGGATTTCATGCGCCCCATTGTTCTGAAGCTGTTACGCCAGGAATCTGTCACAAAACAGCAGTGGTTTGATCTGTTTTCGTAAGTGATTTTTTTTTTTTTTTTAAACTTCCAGTTCTTTGGTAACAGGATGGAAATAAAATTATAATATTGCTTATAACGTAGAAGTCAGATGTAGGAGGGCCATGTAGAAATGGATGCATTTACAAGATAAAAGAGAACAAAAAGTACTGGTTAATTCCGTTTCATTAAATAGTAACACTGCTTCTCTTGAGTACAGTTTTGTAGAGTTGGTGTTTTACTGAGACACAGGCCTCCACAAATAGAACACAAAAAACAGCACAGCTTTCTTACTGTTTTTACAATTTTGTTCTACTTCAGCTGAAGACGATAGGCTTCTTCTGTACCCTCCCGCAAACCTTTCACTCTAATTGGAAATGGGGACTAGATATTTTGTAGTGCTTTGACAGTAAAGTCTGCATATATGACCAATCACTTCATACAGTATTACTCTGACAATAAATGCATATGACTTACAAGTGGTTTAACTTTAAGCTGATTGTGGCGTGTCCTTCAAAAATGAAATAATAATGCAATTTTACTGATATAATTGGAGTAATTGTATACTTTTAAACATAACCCTTATGATTTTTTTCCTGACACTGATTGCAGCATTATACTTCTAGCTTTTTTTTTTATTATTTCAGTTTCACTATGATGCAAGGAGTAGATAATAAACCTTCCATTATATAAATCAGGCCATCTCTGCTCTGTCAGCTGAAATTATAAATGACTTATGATAGATCAAAAATTAAGATTGAGCTTGGGGAGGCCCTGTTTTAATTGCAAAGTTCTAAAATTATTGGTTCCAGCAGGGATATCTTGCACCAGCTCCTGCAATGGAACATAGGCATCTTCTGACATTCCAGCTACTGGTTCCTTTCTGACCCTGATCATAGAACAGTGTGGTCTCAAATGGATGAAGAGTATTCAAAGATCTAGCCCTTGTCTGCATGGGAAATTTGCACTGGTTTAACTTTAATTGGCTTTTAAACTGATATAGTTAAACCCTGCTTAGACACTCTTAAGCTGAAAAAACCCCACTTCTTTAAAGAAATAAGTGTGTTTACACAGGGGTTTGCATCAGTGTAACTATATTGGTGTAAACCCACTCCTTAGATTATACAATACAACTTTCCCATGTAGACATGGCTGTAGTATCCCAAAAGGTGGTAATGAAGCAAAGTGATGCTTGACATAGCATGTTTTACGTGACCCATGATGATGTAACTGAGGGCATAATTTACCTGCAGAATCTCTATTATTAGTGGTGAGAAGGAAAGAGCCCAGCTTGACTCTTAAAGGCCAGGTTGAGTTTGCTGGACTAGCAATTAGGAAAAAAAGAATGTTTATGTTCCTGTGGATCAAATTTGTTATGGAATTAGTGAGGCAATAGTGCCATTTTTGGTTCCTTTCCAGAGGAGAACCACACTTTTAAAAGCCACCCATGCCATGGAACATTTATTGACTAAACTGACAAAAGTGCCTCTTGAGGTCCCTGATTATCTGTAAGCTCAAATTTCTTACAAGGAAGGTCAATTTCCGGGCAATAGTGATTCAGCTTGCTGAACAAGTGAGCTTCAAGCTGTAGTGCAGCGATTCAGAAATTTTTCACAGTTGGGACCACATCTTCATAGAGTGTTTCATGAAAAGCTCTCATCTTGCTTAGGATTGGTCAGTGTCAGTGTGGCAATGACGGCAATTGTTTCTAGGTAAAAGTAAAGTTAGGAAAGTATTTAGATGTTTTTAATTTAGTAAGTGTTCCTGTCCCTTTTGAAAGAAAATAAGCCTCCATTTGTTCTTCATTTTACGCTCCCTTTCCTCCCATCTGTTCTTTTTTCCCCCTACCTCCTACCAGGTGCCTGGACATGCTTCTGTAACCTGGTCCCCTTCTCTCTTATTGTCTGGTTCTTTTCTCCCATTATGTGTTTCCCTACCCCCAGTTTTGTTCTCCCATAATCCTTGCATGTGTTAATGATCTCCCTGCTACCCCAGCTCCATCCAACTCACAACTGTTCTTTCCCTGATTCCTTGAATGTATTGCTTGGCTACTTGTTTACCTCTCCTTTGCTTCCCTGGATGTTCTGTTTCTAATGGGGGAGCCACTAGTCCCATTGGCAGGTCTTGGGTTCAAATGGTGGCTGGCGGCTGTAATCCCTAAGCATATTCTCCTCATATATAGGAATGGCTTCTAGTGGAGGCTTGCTCCTTTTCTGTTTCCAGCTGCTTCTATAGATGTCAAGACTCTTTGCAATAACTGGAAATGAGGCCTCAGCACCCTGATTGGTCAACAATAATATATGAGCCACAGTTTTGAGAACTGTTGATTTAGAGAGAGATCCATTCTGTACCATCTCTAGACTCCTTCAGAAGATGGTGATAATCCCACCTTAATCAGTCAATCCCTCTGCTGATGTTTTCCCATGTCTGCATGCCACTCCTGTTAGTCCTCCTTCAGACGTTTCATGTTAAAAAAACAACTAAAACTTTCTTAAAAGCGATCCAGCTGTTTATTTTGGTACTAAATGAGTATGTTCTTCTGTTTCCAAAAGAATCATATTTAAAATATCTGAGTGAATCTGTTAGACTGCAGCATATTGGTGCTTTAAAGCTTGCAACGACTATTTCTTGTCAAGTCTGCTACATTAGAAAGCTTCTAATCTGTGGCCATCCAGGAGATTTGCAAGATAGTCATATATATGGAGTTCTTTGAACGCATTCACTAAATGGTATGGTATTGCTTAGATTTGGCCTCTAGATATGAATTAAGACTTGATCTGTCAGTGTTATAAAAACCCCTTTACAAGAGATCTTTGACCAACCATTTCTTAAAATATTCCCCAAATAAAGTAAAATTAGATCCTCTTCCTGTTTTGAGAGGTATCATATTTCTCGCTACATAAAATCTCTTCATTAGAGCCCCAAAATTGCCTACTTTCTGATTCAGTGACTAGATTGCTTTTTACTCTCTGCAGTGCCCAGCACAATGGGTCATGAATCCTGATTGGGGCCTCTATGACTAAAGCGATACAAATAATTAGTACTAGGTTATGATTCTTCTTGTTGTAGTAGCTTTAGAACAAATCAGTAGTTTTAGAAGTTGGAGTTCCCACCTTGGTTTGCAAAGGAACAGACTCAAGAGTGTTGATACTTATGTGGTAAATATCTTCAGAAAGTAATAATATGTGAGTGAGTAAGTCTCTTTCTTGTCTGAATACAGTAGAACCTCTGAGTTATGAACACCTCAGGAATGGAGGTTATTCGTAATTCTGAAATGTTCGTAACTCTGAACACAACGTTATGGTCGTTCTTTCAAAAGTTTTCAGCTGAACGTTGATTTAATACAGCTTTGAAACTTTACTATGCAGAAGAAAAATGCTGCTTTTAACCATCTTAATTTAAATGAAACAAACACAGAAACAGGTTTTTTTACCCTGTCAATTTTTTTAAAACTTCCCTTTATTTATTTAGTAGTTTAACACATTTTGTACGGTAGAGTATTTGCTTTATTTGTCTCTGCTGCCTGATTGCGTACTTCCAGGTCCAAATGAGGTGTGTGGTTGTATAGCATGGATTAGTTCTCATTAAGATGTGCTGCCTTTAAATGTTTAGTTTTGATAACTTAAGTAGGAACATTTTGGAGAAGGCACTGTAGGAAAATATATCAAGTTCAGAATGCATATTTAAGTCCCAGTCTTGCAACCAGCTCCACACAGGTGGACAATGGATTCCCATTAAAGGCATTGGGTTTCCATGTAGGCATAAGTGTCTGCCCGTGTTGATCCAATTGCAGGACTAGGACCTTAGTGTTCATACTGGTACAGCTGTTTATCTGTGCATACCAAATGATAGTTTTTCACTCTATCGAGAAGCTGTGGAGATCGTCTTACTTGTTGGGAGTGGCAGACAACCTTTTAGTTGAGGACAGAGAGTCAGGAGATGTAGGCTCATTTCCTGGATCTGCCACAGAGTTACAGCATGATCTTGGCCAAGTCATTTAAACCTGCTAGGTCTCCACTTTCATATCAGTATAATGGGGCTATTTCCCTACCTCAGAGTGGTGCTTTATGAACATTAATGACGCCCCGTGGTATACTCAAATGGAAGGTGAAGGACAAAGTATTACTGCAGTTCCTGACTTTATACTGCTTGACTGTCAAATTTCAGTGTTACATCTAATATTAAGGCATCATTTTGGGTTTATGAATTTCATTTTTCAGGGTTTATTTTTAGCAATTTTTGCATTTTATGTAGATGTCAATAATTGGGGAGGTTGGGTGCTTTCTCTTTTTATAGACTAATGAATAATGTATATTATATACATTACTCATCGTATACAGTAATGAGTAATCAATCTGTATAGTTTCCTAGTGCACTTTAGTATACTACTGTTTCAAAAGCACTATGTTAAAGCGCACAAGGGAATCTTTAGTGCTTACCAGAAAGCCTACACTGACCAATAAGTATGCAACACTCTTAGTGCTTCAGAAGTCACACCTCCATAGACTGCATTACTGCTCCGTGTAGACAAGCCCTCAAATACAAGTACCCATTTCTGGTGTGATTTGGATCAACACCTATTTATTTATTTATTTATTTATTTATTTTCAGGGGTGTTTATCAGATAAAACCTAAAATTACATGTCAAAATAGTTCATGAAGAGCTTTTTAGAAAAGAGGGCATGTGCCCTCATTCACAAACAGTCACTGTATTGGTGGGATTTCATTTTTAGTGTGTGGAATGTACACCCACTTCTTTTGAGGAACTACTTCAATATAACTGTTTTTAGACTTTGTACATTTCTGCATTAAATTCTAAGTGTAGTTCTTACTGAAAGATGTATAAACTGTTTTCTAGGGATGTGCATGCAGTTTGCTTGTGGGATGACAAAGGTCCAGCAAAAATTCATCAAGCTTTGAAAGAAGACATCCTTGATTTTATTAAACAAGCACAGGCAGTAAGTTCTCAACCTTCAATAATTTACACTGTCCTTTAAAAAAATAAAAGTATAACCGTAAACCTCTTTGGATCCCAAACATGACTTGTTCCAGTAATTTCTAACACAACGGAAAATTGCCTTTTAGGCATTGGTGGACCTTGTTTTGAATATCACAATTGTACTGAAAACGTTTTATTAACCGATTCATTTTATCCTGAGTGTTTACCTTGACCAGAAAGATTAAGTACTTCTCAGTCTGTTCTTGAGAATAAAGAGGTAATAATTGTTATATACTGTGGAGGAGATTTGGCCATTATTGGATGAACAAAAATATTTATCAGGGAGTCTCCTTGGAAGTATTCCTTCACTCGCTTGCCTCTTTGACTTATAAATAAAAGCACTTACTGCTGAATCTTTGACTTGAGGCAAAGTTAAGCATCAAAGTGATCTCTTTTGTATGATTAGAGAGAGAGCTGGAAAAGGAACAATAAACCCCCTTTTCTAGTTCCAGTTTTTATTGCCTAGAAAATTCATTTCTGGGGATGTGATCTGCAAGCTGTCTAACTTGCTACAGAAGTAGCTAGAATATTCTAAATTTAGCTATCAGTGAAGAGACCTTTAATGCCTATCAAAAAAGATGAAGAGATCAGATCAAAGATATTTTAAATATTTTTCAAAAATTACCAATATTTGTTTGACTATCAGATTGATAAAGCCAGAATTTGTGTTCTATAAGAAAATGTCTGGAAATAAAGATTAACTCTTAAATGCAAGGAAGTTCTTTAATTGTTTTAGCTGGCTTCAATACTACACTAGCATATTCATGGTTTTGCTTAAGAAATGGTCAAATGTATAGTCTTCTGACAGAATACTAGTGAGTTAACAGCTTGACAAGCTCCATAGACCATTTGTATTTCAGTAGCTTTGGTCTACTGTTGACTTGACACCTGGTTTTGAGTTTATTCTAAATTAAAATACATATGAAACAGTGTTGTAGTGTGCTCATAAGAGTTTTTGTAGAGAGTGAAAGATGTGCAAAGACAAAAATTTGGAAAAGAAAAATAAATCTAAAATGTGTTCCTACAAACTCAAAAAGGGCCTTTTACTCAAACAAAGCCTTTTCTTTTCTAGGCCCAGATACAGCAGACTATCCCTATCCGGCAAAGCTCTTACACGTGCTGATGTTCCTTTGACTTTATTGGTACTTAAGAATGTGCTTAAGTGCTTTGTCGAATTGGGACCTTAGGCATGATCTGTACTGGTAGCTGTTTTTGTAAGCTTATGTTTATGCATTGTCTAGCCCATCATGCCTAAATTGGCTGTAACCTGTAGGAGCTAGTGCAGCATAAATGTTAAAAGTTCAGGTGTCTAAAGCCAGATCAGTAGATCACATTGAATTCAACTTTCTACTGCATATAAGGTAGAAAATAGTTCTTGTGAAACTTTCCTGTGTAGACTGGCTATACTGATATAACCCGCATGTGGACATTTATTCTGGTGTAAGAATAAATAAAACCAAGAAAAGCCAAACCTCTTCACAGGCAACATAACCTAATCCAAAAAAGCCATTCTTATACCAGAGTGGTTACATGGGGGATTATATCATTTTAAATTCAAATCTTAGGTTATACCAAAAATACTTGTACCATGTAGACAAAGCCATCTGTTGTTTATGTAAAAACTTTTTTACAACTGAGCTGCTCTTTTCTTCCAGAGAGTACTGAGTCATCAAGATGATACAGCTTTACTAAAAGCATACATAGTAGAATGGCGCAAATTCTTTACACAGTGTGATATCTTGCCCAAACCATTTTGTCAACTAGAAATTACTTTAATGGGTAAGCAGGGCAGCAACAAGAAATCCAATGTAGAAGACAGTATTGTTCGAAAGGTAAGTGACACTTTCTGATCAGAGTTTTGTAACAGAACATAAGATTTAGTGTTGATGCATTCCACAGCTGAAGGATAAAATTGCACTAACCTCACAGTATTGGAGTATCACTTTGCTTAAATCACCTTGCAACTTTTACTCCTCTTCCCAATGTTTTCCTCTGCCACTTACCGAATATTGCCCTAACTCTGACCATTTCCTTCATCTGTTCAGAGCAGCTCCCTGTGTTTTAAAATAGTTGTAGATCTCTGTAAAATGATTTATTTAACAAAAATACTTCTGATCTTGCTCCCTTTGCAGCCTGAGATACAGGAGGTCAATGAGCTTACATTTACTGGACCATTAAGGAGTAGTAATGACGTGTTACAGATGAAGCTCTAGTCAGTACTTAGCAAGGAGCCGGACAGCTGTAACTGAGGGCACTTAATGGGGCTATTCAAGGGCAATCCCTCCTGCTCCATGGAGGACACTTCCCTACCCTTTGGGAAGGAAGAGAATTTATACTTTTAAATAGCATGGAATTTGCTGTGACCATCAAAAACAAAAACTGCACAGAATTACAAAAGGGAGCTGATCTGGCAACTGAGTGGAGGAGATCATTAGTGTAAAGCAACAGAGGCTGGGAGCATGCACTGATTTATATCTGCTTTTTTTTTTTTTTTGGTTGCTCAAGATAATGCTGATCATGTTTTCTAAGCATCTATTAACTTGTTTCCCTGGAATTCCTATTGATTTTTTTTTAATGCAATTTAAAAAGTGTACTGAGGTGGATAGCTAAAAATATTGAAAAACAGTCTTTGCTGAAAAGAAACACCTCTTCCTCATCTCCATTATCGATAAATCTCTGAGCCAGTATTATTGTTACTTTGAAAATTGTAAGTTGGAAGACTGCTTTTTGGAATGCTTGAACTATGATCATGCATTTTAGAGCTCTAAAAAATGAACCATTTTGTTTTGAGTAGCAGCCCAAAAATTTCACTATCCTGTGGCTTTTAAATTAAATTTTGTTTGGACATGTTTTGCTAAAATCTCAGATAAGTGGCATACCTACTGTACATCTTACCATTACTATAAATCCTTTAGAGTTGGGTGTTAGGACAGTGTGATGAGCTCACATTGAGAATCCCTAGCTTTTTTGGCTTCCAGGTGTTAAAAAATGAGCATTTATTCATTTTGAGTGCGAGATTCCTCTCCAGTTCCAAGAGGTGACCGTCACAGTATCATGTTAAAGCTCACAAGTTGTTCTTGAATAAATCCTTGTACATCAAAATACAAAGTTAAGTATTTCACCTACCTTCTCTGAAGTGGAATTTTAACAGAAAAGCAACTGTAATGTATACATTTACTCTCTATTTTGACATTTTCATTTTAAATTTCCTTTTAAATATGAAAGGAGAGCTAAACAAAAGAAACACAACTTAAGAAAATTCTTTATTTTAATGACACTCAAAAATTACCTTCTGTCTTCTGAGCATTAATTCAGTTCCAACATGTCTGAATCTAGCATGTTTAAGAACAAAACACTGCAGTTAAGTCAGGGCAGATTTTGGTTTTATGGAACAGCTCAGGCTAAAGGTTTCAGAGTAGCAGCCGTGTTACTCTGTATCCGCAAAAAGAACAGGAGTACTTGTGGCACCTTAGAGACTAACAAATTTATTTGAGCATAAGCTAAAGGGTGTCTTTATGCTCCTTAACTTTTCCAAACACTCATCTGCATTTCATTAGATACCCACTATAGTAAATTATATGATGCACAGAAATGGACATTTTTATCTTTACCAAACTTGCCAAAAAATTAGGCTCCTAGAAATCACTATTGGAATCACTTAAAGATAAGACTGTTCACAATCATCCTTTAAAAACAAAGTTGATTCAATATCTTTTACAGTGATGACAGTGAAAAACAAAACTGGAATCTCAAGTAAGCAGTTGGTGCACTTAAAAACTTGAGACCATAGCAATTAATATAAAGCACGGAGATACTATACATTAACAAAGCCAGAGTTTAAAATATGAAATTTTAGGTATTCTGTGTGGCAGAAAGAAGAGAACCAGGATTTATAAGGAAAGGTTATTACAGACAGTTTAACTTTAAAATGACCAATATGCCATTTACATATATGCTGCTTAGTTGTAGAATTATTGTGCTTGACTCTGTACAAATATGACTTCCACCAGGGAGCTTTCAGTGTTGTTCAGATGCAACACATTGGTCTGATCTTGAGGTTTAGCACCAAAATCTTAGAGGTCTTGCTGCTTACCAGAACCAGCTGAAGAGACAGTCATCCAGTAAAAGTAGTGAGACCCTTATCTAACAGTAACTCTTTTTAAATGGGGACTACAGCATTGACTGAGCTGTTCATTGCAATATCTATGTAACTCATTGATTATTTTTACATTGTACTCACAGAAACAAGTGATTGCATGGCATTGGATGCTAATAGCTTAATCTAACTGTCATGAAAATCTAAGGCAATCCAACAGTTAATTACTTTTTTTGTATACCCTTTGCTCTCTTACTAATTGCTATTTTATCTTAATTTTTCTACGTAAGCCTTTGGGTCTGCCAACTGCTGGACCACTATTTGACATTTAGCTCCAAGGTTAACTCCTTTGTATTGAGAGACCTGTTACGTCCTTTAGTATGTCAGTGCGCACTTAGGGAACTTCTAGTGCACGTCAGCAGGGTTCACATAGACAATTAGTGCAGGGCATGATTGAGTTCTTCAGATTTACACCCCAGCTTGCTGTGCAGTAAGTGCTCATGTAGACATGCCCTTAATTTGAAGTTCTGCCCATCCTTTTCTAACTGACTTTTTTTCTTCCTTGTTATTTAGCTCATGCTAGATACTTGGAATGAGTCCATATTTTCAAATATAAAGAATCGACTTCAGGACAGTGCAATGAAGCTGGTCCATGCCGAAAGACTAGGAGAAGCTTTTGACTCTCAACTTGTTATTGGAGTTAGAGAATCATATGGTATGTCTTATACAGTGTGATCTCAGCTGCATCTTCCTTTCTAGTTCAGACTTTCATAACATGCCTTCAACTAGATGTTGACAAAAGGGGTATGGTTGGAATGATCATTATAATGTTTTTGTATTGATTATCAGTGGGGTAAATGCACTTGCCAATGGCAAGTAATAAACTTTTCACTGGCAGGTGGGGAGCCTGCTCACCAATTTCTGCAAAATTGAAATGTACATTTTAAATAATAGTTTTAGCCCTTAATGTTGCAAAGAGACCCCTCTGAATGTGACACCTGGCAGTGCAGTCCCAGTCCTAGAGCTTGGGCTCCTACCTGAGCCAGAATTGGCTGGCGTGGGTCAGCTGCAGGTTTTTCTTTGCTGGGTAGACATACCTCATTATCTTCAAAAGAAAAATTTAGCAAGAGAAATAATTGTTTTTTAGTCAAATGCAAAGCACTTAAAAACTAGAGTAAGATCTAACTTTTTCTCTTTATAGTTAACCTTTGTTCTAATCCTGAAGATAAACTTCAGATTTATCGGGATAACTTTGAGAAGGCATATTTGGATTCAACAGAGAGATTTTATAGAACACAAGCCCCTTCTTATTTACAACAAAATGGAGTACAGAATTATATGAAATATGTAAGTATAAAGTAGGGCTGTCAAGCGATTAAAAAAAATTAATCACGTGATTAAACAATAATAGAATACCATTTATTTAAATATTTTTGGGTGTTTTCTACATTTTCAAATATATTGTTTTCAATTAAAAAACAGAATACAAAGTATACAGTGCTTGCTTTATATTTATTTTTGATTACAAATATTTGCACTGTAAAAAACAAAAGAAATAGTATTTTTCAGTTCACCTAATAAAGGTACTGTAGTGCAATCTCTTTATCATGAAAGTTGAACTTACAAATGTAGAATTATGTACAAAAAGATAACTGCATTAAAAAACAAAACCATGTAAAACTTTAGAGCCCACAAGTCCACTCAGTCCTATTTCTTGTTCAGCCAATCGCACAGACAAACAAGTTTTGTTTAAATTTGCAGGAGATGATGCTGCCCACTTGTTCACAGTGTCACCTGAAAGTGAGAACAGGCATTCGCTTGGCACTGTTGTCGCCAGCGTCGCAAGATATTTACGTGCCAGATGTGCTAAAGATTCATATGCCCGTTCATGCTTCAACCACCATTCCAGAGGACATGCTTCCATGCTGATGATGGGTTCTGGTTGATAACGATCCAAAGCAGTGCGGACCGACGCATGTTCATTTTCATCATCTGAGTCAGATGCCAACAGCAGAAGGTTGATTTTCTTTTTTGGTGGTTTGGGTTCTGTAGTTTCCGCATCTGAGTGTTGCTCTTTTAAGACTTCTGAAAGCATGCTCCACACCTCGTCCCTCAGATTTTGGACGGCACTTCAGATTCTTAAACCTTGGGTCGAGTGCTGTAGCTATTTTTAGAAATCTCACATTGGTACCTTCTTTGCATTTTGTCAATCTGCTGTTAAATGTTATTAAAATGAACATTTGCTGGGTCATCATCCAAGACTGCTATAACATGAAATATATGGCAGAATGCGGATAAAACAGAACAGGAAACATACAGTTCTTCCCCAAGGAGTTCAGTCACAAATTTAATTAACGCATTATTTTTTTTAACGAGCATCATCAACATGGAAGCATGTCCTCTGGAATGGTGGCTGAAGCATGAAGGGGCATACGAATGTTTAGCATATCTGGCACGTAAATACCTTGCAATGCTGGCTACAAAAGTGCCAAGCGAACGCCTGTTCTCACTTTCATGTTACATTGTAAGAAGCAGGCAGCAGTATCTCCCGGAAATGTAAACAAACTTGTTTGTCTTAGCGATTGGCTGAACAAGAAGTAGGACTGAGTGGACTTGTAGGCTCTAAAGTTTTGCATTGTTTTGTTTTTGAGTTCTGTAACAAAATAAACCTACATTTGTAAGTTGCACTTTCAAGATAAAGAGATTGCACTCAGTACTTGTAGGAGGTGAATTGAAAAATACTATTTCTTTTGTTTATCGTTTTTACCATGCAAATATTTGTAATAAAAAAATAATATAAAGTGAGCACTGTACACTTCGTATTCTGCATTGTAATAGAAATCAATATATTTGAAAATGTAGAAAAACATCCAAAATATTTAATAAATTTCAATTGGTATTCTATTGTTTAACAGTGCGATTAATCACAATTAATTTTTTTTGAGTTAATCATGTGAGTTAACTGTGATTAATCGACAGCCCTAGTATAAAGATAGTCATATGATAACTGTTCTGTTGTTGTTGGTACTTAAAATGATTGCTGTTCTGCTTCTGCACAGGCAGACGCTAAATTAAAGGAAGAAGAGAAAAGAGCATTAAGGTATCTAGAGACAAGGCGCGAATGTAACTCTGTAGAAGCGGTAAGTTTAAAAACTTAGTTGTATATGTAGTAAAATCATGTGCAGTATTTCAATAGTAGTAAAGGGTTCTGATGTCAGTTTTGATCATAATTTGTCTTGCATTTTTATTTTAACACGTAATTGCAGTCAGAAGATCTGACGTACTAGAAGCCTTATTTTTATTTTTATTTTAAATCCACTATTAGTTTTACTTATTTTAAAAATAAAAATCAGTAGGCCCTATTTCAAAGGTCCCCAAAATGTGGGGTGTGCCCCCCTAGGGGGCTGGGGAGAAACATTCGGGGGGGGCATGGTGGGCCCGGGCCAGCCCCCACGGGGGGCGGGAGAGAGCGCCACCCAGCTCTGCTTCTGGCCCTCATCCCATCTGCCAGGCCCTGCCTGCAGGCCCCAGCCGAGGCTCAACTCCCAGCCGCGCCCTCAGCTGTGGCCCCAGTCTCAGTCCCCGTACCCATCTGTGGGCCTCCTCCCAGAGCCACGGCCTCACTCCTGGCCCTGGCTCTTAGGTGTGGGGGGGGGGGGGGCGTGAAGTAAAAAGTTTGAGGACCACTGCTCTACTTTGTAGTTTGGAGTCTTACTAAACGTTCTGTGGAAAATACAGTAAAAGTACATAGTTTTTAATTTACAACTCTCCTGTTTTAGATTCAGTACTTGATTGTTGGATTGGGAATGGGTTTGCCATTTTTTTTAAATGTAAGTTAGTACAATTTATGTTGCACTTAGTGGGTTATAGTGACTTGGCAAGTAGGTAGGCAGTCCTAGGAGGTAAAAGGTTATTCAGTGCCAGTTTACAATATCTGGAAAAGTTCACTGTTTATCACATGAAACTCCCCAAACACTTCATAACTGGTAAATGACTAAATTTGCTCCCTCCATAACTGAAATGTAACCATCTCTGGTGTGAAGTACATCAACGGTTTACCAATGCTCACCAAACAGCTTAAGAAGGAAAGTGAAAAATACTTTATCAGGGTGAAACTCCAGGGAGAGATTTAAGTGCAGCAAGAAGCAATTTGTAGTTGCCTGTGCTGAAATTTGTTCAGGACACAAGACTATTTTAAACAAACACCCTAAGATCTGTAGTGGTCAGGATTTGCTTGGTCGCATTCTGCATTACAGCATAAGTGGGGCATCCCTAGCTAAGATGAATGGTAAGCAGTATATAAAATTGTCTCATCTGCCAATCTCTTGAGTGTAGAAGTAATTTCTTTGCTAGAATTGTCATTAGGCTCTTGTTCAAAGCAAACTAAGTCAGGTCAGGTAGGGTACACTGGAATGAACTATTCTTGGCTGTTGGAAGTGCATTTGGAAACTAAGTAGGGTAGTTACTGTTCCAGAACTGATACTACCTTGTGAGGAAGAGGCCACAGAAATATTAAACTGTTCACTCTTTCATGAGAGAAGCTACTACATTTCCCATGCTACATGCTTTAAAGGAAAAACACCTATGAACTGAAGTATTACTTTGTTTCGTGGTGTCATAATTTCTGTATTAAGTACAGCCTATGAGCATGAAACATTTTTCTGAGCTGTAGTGCATGAGGAGAGGCTAGTATTTATATTGAACATGAACTTGAGAGAGAGAGAGAGAACAAACTGGCGCTCAAAGGATTGTACAGTAATAAGCTAACTATATTTCTTAATACATTTCAGCTTATGGAGTGCTGTGTGAATGCTCTGGTGACCTCATTTAAAGAAACTATTTTAGCTGAATGCCAAGGCATGATCAAACGAAATGAAACAGAAAGTAAGTGAAGCTTAAAAAATATTGCAGCATGATCTCAGTCAGCTAGGTTTAAAAAAAAAAAAAAAAATTCTTGATAAATGTATCTGATTACCATTTTGTAACTGAGGCGGCTACATGTTTCTTTTTATTGCATATGGAGCCCTTTCATTCCACAAAAAGCATATGCTTCCATGTGCCATTGTAGGGTAATATGTTTTTTAATGTGTTTATACTCTGTACCTTCAATACCCCAGTTTGACTGACTGGATAACTCTTCTTTTCGTGAAAGGCTAATTGTGACAAAGAATTTTTTTTACACACATTTATTGTTCTTTCTTTTGCAACAACCTGCTTTCTCCAATTTTAATCAACTTTGGGGCTCTTCTTCAGAGCATTGCATCCTCTTGAACTTGAGTAATTTAAAAAATAAAATACCTCTCTCTGGGAGTCTCCCTCCTTTCCAAGATATTGCTTTTGAAGGCAGGGAAAGAGTTTGGTGTTTTAATTACTATTTCTGGTCCAGGACCAACATTTGGAAGAATGAACTGGTCAGCGAATAAAGTACCTCTGCATGTCTTTCACCTGTTTCACAGCCAATATCTCAAGACCTGAGAGAGCTGAAGATTAATGCTGTATGCCATTTAAAAGATGTCTTGAAGCGTTTGCTTCTAGGGATTTTGAGAGAGTGGGGTGATTCAAGTAGGAAATATTTGTGAAGGTGCTGATCTGCTGGCCATTCAAGATGATAGCTACTAAAATGTCAGAAATGAAGTAGGGGAATTGACAAAGAAAACCGGAAATCAGTGTGGTTATTTTTAAAAGCACAGAATCCTGCAACCAAATTGTTGAATTTTTGTAACTGTATGAATCATAGAATATCAGGGTTGGAAGGGACCTCAGGAGGTCATCTAGTCCAACCCCCTGCTCAAAGCAGGACCAATCCCCAGACAAATTTTTGCCCCAGATCCCTAAGTGGTCCCCTCAAGGATTGAACTCACAACCCTGGGTTTAGCAGGCCAATGCTCAAACCACTGAGCGATCCCATTTTCATTTCTATACACACGTGAGAACTGGGATTCTCAGCTTTCAGATAGTCTTAAGATCAAATATGTTCTGAAATGCCAGGTCTAGAAGTGAATGTTTTATACTACATCAGACTGATCCCTCCGTCTAGCAATACTTTCTTGGTACTAGACCAGGACTGAATATAGCAAAGTCCCCATTTGCTGCTTGGCTTGTACTGAGCATGCTCGCAGGATTGAACATGCTCAGTAACACTGGTGAAACTGGCTGACCTCACTCCCCCCTCCCCGCAAATCAACAGGCACGGGTCATGTCTGCTTGTTACAGTATAACTTTCAGTCCCCAAAGGAGTACAGTAGGTTTTATTTGAACCCAAAGCTATAGAGGTACTTCAAATAAGATACTTTCCTTAGAAACTTTGCTAGTTACTTACATGCCTCTCTGTTCCTTTTTCCATGCTAGAGAGACAAGTTGGGTGAGGTCCAGTAAAAGATGTTACCTCACCCACTTTGTCTGTCTAATATTCTGGGACCAACACGGCTACAACAACATCTTTCCATTATGTTCTTTATGCCTCCTCTTGAATTGATCTGTAAGGCTACTACCATTTCTTTCAGATCTCTTCAAAACTCACCTCTACCCTATTGACTATAAGAAATCAGCCACTTGATGGCTGGGTTAAGGAGGTAGATGGAAATAGCTGAATCTTAAATTAAAAGATGCAACCATGCCTATAACGTATTCTCCCCCCTTTCATATTTCATTTGTCATTTTATATTGTAAGCTGGGGTAGCCAATAGGCAGACTGAGGACCAAATCTGGACCTCCAGAAACTTTTGAGTGGAATTTAAAGGTCAAACGGGCTGGAGCCGTGCAGAGCAGTGCCCGCTCCTCAGCGCAGCGTCTCCCAGCAAAGGGTGGGCAGCTGGGCTAGGCTATGGGGCGCAGTGTGTCCCAGGCAGCTGCTTGTTCAGCCACAGCTCCTTCCTCCACCGGCCGGCAGCAGCTCAGGGATGGGGCAAGTGGGCCACGTGAGCGAAATGAGCAGGTGCTGGCATTCAGGCTCAGTGAGTGGGACAAGCAGGGAGCTGGGCCGCCCAGCCCACCAGGTAAGCAGAGCTGCCAAGTGCCTCTCGGCCGGGCCGCCTGCTCCACTGCGGGGCCTCAGAGCCTGGCCAGGAGGGGTGACCGAGCCAGGCCCCGATTCCCCGCTTTGGGGTGGGGGGAAGCCCGCAGGGAGGTGCTGACTGACGGGCTGGCACTGTGTCCCTCACTCAAGAGTGAGGCTGCAGGTACCCCCTCCCAAACCCCACAAATAGCCCCTCCCAGTACACACACACATGCACGGGCAGTATCCTCTTTTTGGGAACTTGAAGTATGGTAACCCTAAGCTGGGGAGGGGACAATTAAGGGGCATGGGGAGGGGAGCTGGGTGCAGGGCAATCGAGGAATTTTATACCTACAATCATTTTATTTGTCAAACCTAAGTTGTTAATCTTTGTAAACTCAAAACTTGAAATAGTTGTCTGAAAGTGTTTTAATGCTAATATTTGCATCTCTTTGACATTTTATCTATGTACTTTCTCAAAGGCTCAGATGTAATTTATTACATCTTTCTTGGAGGTTATTGTTAGGGGAAAAAACTAGAGAAAGGTTGGAGATGCCTTTGTTACTCTCCTTGTGGATGCAGTGGGGAGGAAGAACTAGAGAGGATATTGATTCAGAAAAAAGGGACCAAAGAATTCTTGGCCACAGATGTTTTTTGGGACAAGCAGCAGGACCAAAACAATACAACCCTGCTTGTATAGCAGTTCCCAATCTTGCATCCCTGGTCAGTTTCACACCTATATGAATGTAGGCTTCTAATTCTGAGATCCATTGTTACTAGGAATGTTGAGGCAACTGGAGAGGATGAGTGTGATTGAAGGTGGGAGAAGGGGTTCTAGTTGTACCCCAACCTACTTCTTCATGAACAAGATGACACAAAAATGGGATGTGGGACGAGAACTGCTTATGATATGAGATGCATTTAGTTTGAACTTGGGTGTGTGTGTGTGTGTGTGTGTGTGTGTGTGTGTGTATACAAGTAATCTAGCAAAAAGGAAAATAAATTAAACACTGAGAGAAGGGGAGGATAATACATATATGTTGACCTATTCCTGGTTGCCAGTGATTTTTTTTTATTATAGTTTTTTTTACTGGTGAATACAGAAAAGTTTTTATTCTCTAACATTCTACTAAGCATTTTTACTAACTTCTCAAAGAGAAGAATCCTTTCCTTGTGGAGTTCACATTTTGAAGAAGTTTCAGTAATATTAATATAAAACTATTTGAGGGGATATATTGTTATTGAGATCACTTACTCTACTATTTTTGTGACTTTTATGTCCCATTTGAGATATTCGTGTGAACAGAACATATACAAATTTTACTTAAAGCATTGTCTGGTTGTTACATGTGGAGTGACTAGTGGTTTCATCAGTATTTTGTGTTTTTCCAGAGTTGCATCTAATGTTTTCACTGATGGATAAAGTTCCTAATGGAATAGAGCCAATGTTAAAAGACTTGGAAGAGCATATTGTTAGTGCTGGACTAGCAGATATGGTAGCAGCTGCTGAAACTATTACTACTGTAAGTGTATGGTCTTGGGGGGGGGGAATTTCAATAGTCAGCAAGAACCTCTTGCAAAGGAAAACAAAAAATGCCCCCTTCTCTCTCTCTCTCTCTCTCTCTCTCCCCCCCCCGCCCCCCCATAGTGGGATTATTGGGTATATTACATGTAAGTGTAAACATATATTTTTTAAATTTAATAGATATGTCAACAAACACTTTGACTTTCTCTTTGTTTAAGAGATCAGAATTTAAAACATCCTAAAAGGAATTTTGTACAATTATACCTGAATCCTTTTGCATGTTTGAACTTACAAATACTGGATCCATATATTAAAACATGACATTTAAAGAAAATGTGCAGATGATAAATTGGAGGGAGTGCATATCAATCCCTATAGTTAGATGTATTAGCAATTTAGTTATAAAGGACTTTTTCAATTACTTATAACTTTTTGAACCGGTTACCTTTTGAGATTAAAATTTGGCATGCTTGTTCTGAACTAAGGAATGGTATTTTTTTGTGTGGAAGTTTCTCAGAAATGTTTGTTTTTCAAGCAAGAGGACAAAATATATTTTTCGGTTATTTTTTTAAAAATCCTAGATGGTGGGGGTTGTTTTTAATAGTTGTAGCCACACAGGAGAGACATAATAGACACATGATACTAGGTACCACCTCCCTGCCTCTGGAGCATAGATATCCCTCCAGTGAAAACTGATTTGATTTGGCATTTATAAGGTTTTTAAATACTCAATGTACACATACACATTTTTAAGTAGGAAATTTCATACCAAAAACTACATTAAAAGAATGTAAAAATTGCAAAGCCAAAACACTTAAGTTAGGGAAATACAGTTAACGTTGCCTACTCGTGCCTTACCTATGCATGTGTATTATGATAGTCTCTAATTTCTAATGGTCATTAATTACATGATCACATATTCTTTGAGGAGTGTCCTTGTGGGTGCTCCACTTTAGTTGTCTTGATGCCCTGCATTTGTCATCGGAAATTTGTGGTAGCAGTGCCCGATTGGGCTACGCACGCGCCATCTCGTGCCACCGCGGGCGGTTACATAGTGGTGCGCGGCTAACGGTCCCTCAGTTCCTTCTCTACCGCCTTCGGCTTGAGTCGAAGTGATCAGCAGCAGCCCTCTCTTACCTTCGATAAGATTAGCGTTTAGGTAGTTCATAGTTGTTAGTATAAGCAGTAGTTAGATAGTCTACCCTTTATACTTATTTTATTTTACTTTAAAAAAAAAAAAAAAAATTCTTCCTTATCTACCCTTATATACCCCTCAGTAGAAAGATAAGTTTATCCTCCCGTAGGATTACTACCATCCCTTTTTGTTGGGGGATAGACTTTCGCAGGCATGCCCGGACCACCAGGCTTCAAAGGCTGCCTGACTAGCAGACTGTCAGTCCAGGTTTCTGACAGTCATGCACAGTGCGTCAGCTGCCTGTCCCAGCGCCAGCCTGTCAGTCAGTAACACTTATTACTCAGAAGTGCCCACACTGCTGGAATCTCAGGGCCAGGGATCTCCAACTTAAATTCCTTATGATAGAGAAATCACTCAGGCCGGCCATGGACCCTGAGTCCAGGACACCTCCGGGCCAACGGTCGCCAGCTCCAGCAACATCTATGAAGGAGCCTTTACCCAAGAAGGCTACCAAAAAGTGGTCCCAGAATTCTCCGCACTGGGAATCAGCCAAGGAAAAGCAATCCCCGCCCAAAAAATCTACCCCAGTACCGATGGCACTTAGTGCATTGGACCATGAGACACTGGGACCCTCCGGTACTGAGAGTCGTCAGAAAGCGAAAGACCCTATGAGGGCAAGCTCGAATGGAGGTTCACAGAGCAAAGTGAAACCTTCCACCTCGGCACCCACAGAGGCGAAAAGAAGCTTGGCACCGACTGGCATAGTGGTGCCACCTGGGTGCCTATGCTGCATTAGTCGAGATCTTTGGCACCGGTGGCTACAGTTTACACTCCCAGGCTGTCAGCAACACCATCCCCAGTACCAAAGCTCACAGTTCTGCAACAGTTCATGAGACATGTGGATCTATTAGTCCCCTCTACTCGGTACTGAGGGTACTCCATCCAGATCGGTACCGAGCCATTCGAATACTCCACCTAGATCAGCTCCACCTCTGTCTAGTGACGAGGATGACCCAGTCACATATACTCCTCGTCACTCCTCACCCAAACGTGGACCGTCTCATCTATCAGAACACCACTCATCTGCAGAGGCATGTGCCTGGTATGGGCCCTGTCCCCCGTGCCATTGCCACCAAACTTGCCATACTGGAATCCGTGGGCTATATACAGGGCCCAACACCGCAGGTTTACTAGCCCGCCAAGATTGAGAGCCGCACAATCCCTATTGCCAACTATCCCAGCACCCTCATAAATACAAGAGGAAGTGACTGAGGAAACCGAGGATGTATCCTATCCTATCTCCTAGAACTGGAAGGGACCTTGAAAGGTCATTGAGTCCAGCCCCCTGCCTTCACTAGCAGGACCAAGTACTGATTTTGCCCCAGATCCCTAAGTGGCCCCCTCAAGGATTGAATTCATAACCCTGGGTTTAGCAGGCCAATGCTCAAACCACTGAGCTATCCCTCCCCCCGACCAGGAAACCTCACCACATGCACACCTCTCATCTTTGTCATCGGATGAAACCATAAGGCCACCGTCCCTAACCATTGGGATGATTTCAAGGCCTTTCAGGACCTCTTCAAAAGGTGGCAGAATCCTTAGCTGTTTCATTAGAACAGGTACCTGAATCTCAACATAAGTCACTGGACATACTCCAGTCATCCCCGTCAGTAAAGATAGTATTACCGATCAACGATGCTATTATGGAGCCTGCCAAAAACATCTGGCAGACACCAGCAACAGCATCATGCAAGAGATTGGACAAAAGATATTATTTGCCATCTAAAGGAGCTGAGTTTTTATTTACACACCACACCAAACTCACTAGTGGTGGAGGCAGTAAATGAGAGGGGAAAACAACACCACTCCAGAACAACCCCATATGATAGACTGGAAAAGATTAGACATCTTCGGCCACAAGGCCTTTTCCTCTGCGACACTTCAGTTCCGCATGGTAATTATGCGGCCCTACTGGCAAAATACACACACAATATCTTTTCAGAAATGTCAGAATTTATTGATAGTGTGCCTGACAATAAAAAAAAGAACAATTTAAAGTTAATATCGCTGAAGGACATCTCATCGCCAGAACAGCTTTATAGGCCTCTCTTGACTCCGTAGACATGGCTGCATGGTCCATTGCGGCTGGCTCCCTCACTCAAGGTTCCCTATGGAGGTCCAGGCTACAGTCGAAGACTTTCCCTTTGAAGACCCAAAATTATTTGTGGCCAAAACAGATGGGTCTCTCCACACCCTGAAAGACACATGGGCAACTTTGAAATCCATGGGTATCTACACGCCTGCAAATAAAAAGAAACAGGGCAGGTATTATAACCAGAGAGTCTGATCGCCTCCATATACACAACATAGAAAGTATGACCAGCACTGCAAACAACAGCAAACCAGACGTTGACAGACCCAAAACCAACCTTCGACGTCCCAACAATCCAACACTAGAGAGCAGTTTTGAAGGTGTGCTCGAGGGCACAAGACAACTGCACGTTCTAACGCTAGAAACAGACACTATCTCCCAACCATTCGGAGATGGATTGTCACATCGATGGCCTTCCTCATTGCCATCACATCCGCCAGATGAGTGAGAGAATTAGGTGCCTTAATGGAACATCCCCCATACACAGCATTCTTTAAAGATAAAGACTGGACATCCAAAGAGCATTAGCTTTCTACACTGAAAGAAACAAAAGTATTCAGAAAATCACCAAGACTATCTGTCTCCATAACAGAACACTCGATGGGTCAAAACATCTCAAAACCGAGACTATCCAAATGGATATCAGCATGCATCCACTTCTGCTACCAAAACACCAACCTACAAGGCCCAGTGGGAGTCCGCACGCACTCTACCAGAGCACAGGCAGCATCTGTGGCCTTTCTTAGTAATGTCCCCGTCACTGACATTTGCAGAGCAGCAACCTGGGCATCAGCCATACATTCCCAAATCACTATGCTAAAGAACAACAAGTCAGCATCAGACGCTCACTTTGGACTCTCAGTGTTATCCAGCGTCAATAACGAAACTCCGAAGCCCCTCCCTTCCATTGAGGGGCACTGCTCAACAGTCACCTAAAGTGGAGCACCCAAAGGGACACTTGAAGAAGAGAAGTGCAGTACCTGAGGTTCTTCATGATGGTTGTCCCTGTGGGTGCTCCACTACCCTCCCTACTCACCTCTACTTCAGAGTTTCATGTAGATTCTCTGGGGTAGAGAAGGAACCGAGGGACAGTTAGCTGTGCACTGCTATGTAACCGCCCATAGTGGCACAAGATGGCGCCGGCGCGGTGCAGTCAGGCACTGCTACGACAAATCTCCAATTACAAGCGCAGGGCATCAAGATAACTAAAGTGGAGAACCCGCAGTGAGAACCATCTCAAAGAACCTCAGTTACTGCACAAGGTGAGTAACCTCTCTTTTTTTTTTTTTTTTTTTTTCCGCCTGGAGATTGGTTTTTGTTTTCATTTGTTTTGTTTTGCTGCTTTAATTTTAGGATTCTGAGAAATATGTAGAGCAGTTGCTTACATTATTTAATCGATTTAGTAAGCTGGTTAAAGAAGCTTTTCAAGATGACCCAAGGTTTCTTACTGCAAGAGATAAGGTATATGTTTTAATATAACTGATCTTTGTCTTCATTTATTTTAAATAGTTGAAATCCATAATAAATTATGCCTCTAAAATCCCATTGCTCGTTTATTGATGAGTCCTGAAGTCTGTTCTTATGCTAATAAACTTGTTGAATAAAAGGCTGGTTAGAATCTTTTAAAGGTAATTGGTAACCTGATTTTTATTATTTGTATTGTGGTAGTGCCCAAAGGACCCAGTCAGGCCTGGAGCTGGTAGTGTTGTTTAATTGTACAGCACCTATGAAGATGCTGACTGTGCTGACGAGCTTATAGTCTAAGTGTCTGATTCAGCAAGGTAGTTATGCTCCAGGTTGTACGTATAATTCTGAATAGTCCTCTGACTTCAGTGGAACCCCTCACATGCTTAAAGTTAGGCATGTGCTGAAGTATCTTGCTGAATCGGGGCTTAAGAAAAAGCTGCTTTTCAGTACGGTAGCATTAGTCTGTGTCTAAGACGTTCTTAGTGTTGAATCAATTGATTTTTAATTCATCAGTGCTATACATTTCTAGGGCCTGTCAGTGACATACAAGAATTGGGGAAATCACTGACAAGCCCTGGAAACGTATAGCACTGATGAATTTAAAATCGATTGATTTAATACTAAAAAAGCCTTAGCCTGCTTCTAAGACAAACATATTGAAAAGCAGTCTACAAACATATTGGACTAGTAAAGGACATGGATTAGAGGGTACAGACACTTGCTATAGTAAATTTAAAAAATGGGAGATGTGAATTGTTTCATATTTGAATACATTATTAAAAAAATTGAATGAAGTGTTTTATACTCTTATTTTAACTATTCATTTTAGGCATATAAGGCAGTTGTGAATGATGCTACAATATTTAAACTTGAATTGCCATTGAAGCAGAAAGGGTAAGCCATTTAAATACTAATGTGAATCAAGTATTTCAAATTTAAATTTGAACAGGCAAGTTCAATAATGTTTTAAAATGTTTTAAGAACACTATGTAATGTCATACTACAGTTTACTTTAGTTTGCTTTTCTGTTGACCCCAAAAGCACTCAAAGGCCTGTTGGGGCTTTGTACCTTTTTTCATACTCTGAGGAACTTTTTCACATGACAGCAGATCAGTTATCTAAATAAAAAATGTAGCCTATCAAGCTGGCTTTTACTTGTAGTATTTTGTTGCTTAAATATTTTTACATTGTTTATAATGACTTAGAGTTGGGGTCTACATAAGTTTAGGACTGTTTAGGGATAGTGATTCTTTTTTTTTTTTTATTGTCTTTATTTAAATGGTGTTTTTATTAATTATGTAAAGTTGCTGTTGAGCTGTGTATGTATCAATACACAAATCCTTGTCTCTCCACATACTGTTATTGG
Source organism: Emys orbicularis (assembly GCF_028017835.1). Lineage (NCBI taxonomy): Eukaryota > Metazoa > Chordata > Testudines > Emydidae > Emys > Emys orbicularis. Next base: position 332,755,876 of record NC_088683.1, on the reverse strand, counting down.
ACTGCCACTATCCAGACTGATGGATAGTCCTCTTTCATACTGAGAGCTGGCAGTGAATGCCAAGCATTTTCATTCCCCTCAGCTAGGGTAACTACAACTTTTACTTCCCTCTACTGTTTTAATTTCTGTCATTGAATCAGGCAGGAAGGAAGAGGCCATTGTCATCACTTTCTGTCCTATTGCACTTTTATTTTATACACATTTGTTACTTTCTTTTTCACTGAGATAATGATGACAATAGCGGAGGAAGTGGGATGAAAGAAGAAAAAAGACATAGGTGCACTGTGTGTGGGGAGCCTCGTGCAGTAGTTATTCACCAGGATTTTTGTGACCTGTGAGCAGACTGTGAATTTCCACAGCAAGGCAGCAGTTTCAAGCTGTAATTTGAAGGAGAGAACTTCAGTCTAAGAGACCACGAGATGGTCACTAGGTCCAGAAGGACCTGGTATCAATCAGGGCATGGTCTATTCTTGAGGTAGAAATGTCAGACAGAAAAAAAATCCTTGTGTCCAGACAGTAGGAACCCTCGGGAAGTAAGCATTCAAACTGAGAATGCAAAACTTGGTAAGCTATAGAGACACTTTTTTGGCCAGGAGTCTCATTTGGAAAGATGAAATTGCCCATTCTCTGTCCTATGGAACATCAACATAGGATTATATACAAACCCTGAGTATGCTGTGACAACCTGCATCTAAATTCTGTAGCCGTCTCATATATAGGGCCTTACCAAATTCACAGTCCATTTTGGTCAATTTCACAGTCATAGGATTTTAAAAATTGTAAATTTAATGATTTCAGATATTTAAATCTGAAATTTTATGGTGTTGTAATTGTTAGGGGCCCTGACCCAAAAAGGAGTTGTGTGGAGGTCGCAAGGTTATTGTAGGGGGGGTTGTGGTATTGCTATCGTTACTTTTGCTCTGTTGCTGGCAGCAGCACTGCCGTCAGAGCTGGGCAGCTGGAGAGCAGCAGCTGCAGGCCGAGAGCCCAGCTCTGAAGGCAGAACCAGCAGCAGCGCAGAAGTAAGGATGGCATGGTATGGTATTGCCGCCCTTACTTCTATGCTGCTGCCTTCAGAGCTGGGCCCTTGGTCAGCAGCCACCACTCTCTGGCTGCCCAGCTCTGAAGACAGCAATGCAGAAGTAAGGTTGACATGGTATGGTATTGCCATGCTTACTTCTGCATTGCTGCTGGCTGAGCGCTCAGCCAACAGCCATTGCTCTCCAGCTGCCCACCTCTGAAGGCAGCGCAGAAGTAAGGTTGGCAATACTGTGGCCCCCCCTTAAAATAATCTTGCCAACTCCCTTTTGGGTCAGACCCCCAATTTGAGAAACGCTGGTCTCCTCCGTGAAATCTGTATAGTACAAGGCAGCATTTCTCAAACTGGGGTCCGCAAAGGTACTCCAGGGGGTCCGCCGGTCCCGCTGATCAACTCCTCCCCCTCTCTTCCAGTGCCTCTTGCACGCCTGGGAACAGCTGTTCAGTGGCATGTAGGAGGTGCTGGGAGGGGGAGGAGCAGGGACGAGGGGTGGCAGGGATGGAGCGGGGGCAGAAAAAGGTAGGGCCTTGGGGGAAACGGTGGAGTGGGGGTGGGGCCTGGGGCTGAGCAGGGGGGTTGGGGGTCCGTGAAAATTTTTAAATCAAAATGGGGCTCCTCGGGTTGCTAAAGTTTGAGAACTGCTGGTATAGGGTAAAAACACACAAAAGACCAGATTTCACAGTCCATGGCACTTTTTTCATGGCCGTGTATTTGGTAGGACCCTACTCATATAAAATGAATCTGCTTATAATAACCATATGATAGCTGTATCCAGTAAAAATGCTTCCTTCTTATAGTTTACTATTATGGGTAGAGGCTGTATTTTTCTTTTAATTCTGGTTTTAAAATTGTGAAGTAATTCAGTATCTATTTTAATTTGAAAAACTGAAAACTTTGTATTCAAAGAAGTCAGGGTTTTTGTGTAATGATTAAGTTTATGTAGAAGTCAATGTGATTCCTCTAAAACTTAAACATACAACTGACTATGAATGTCAACATGGTATGAATCTTCAGTACCCGATATAGCTCGTTGCTTTTTTCAGGGAGTCTCTTAATTGTGAACAGTGTTTACACACAGCACTGATGGGTGGGGTCTCTGACAGCTACTCATTGACCAACTTTCAGAGTAGCAGCCGTGTTAGTCTGTATCCTCAAAAATAACAGGAGTACTTTTGGCACCTTAGAGACTAACAAATTTATTAGAGCATAAGCTTTCGTGGGCTACAACCCACTTCTTCGGATGCATATCAAGGCTGTATCCCTACTTTGAACTTTAGGGTACAAATGTAGGGGCCTGCATGAAAACTGCTAAGCTTATCTACCAGCTTAGCTCTGGTCCCGCTGCCACCATTCTCGATGGATTCCCTCCCTGGGAAGCCTTGAGAAACCTTTCACCAATTCCCTGGTGAATACAGATCCAAACTGCTTGGATCTTAAACAAGGAGAGATTGACCCTTCCCCCCTCCTTCCTTTCACCAACTCCTGGTGAATACAGATCCAAACCCCCTTTGGATCTTAAAACAAGGAGAAATCAATCAGGTTCTTAAAAAGAAGGCTTTTAATTAAAGCAAAAGGTAAAAATCATCTCTGCAAAATCAGTATGGAAAATAACTTTACAGGGTAATCAAACTTAAAGAGCTTAGAGGAATCCCCTCTGTCTTAGGTTCAAAGTATAGCAAACAAGATAAGCACTCTGGTAAAAGGTACATTTACAAGTTGAGAAAACAAAGTAAATCTAAGACGCCTTGCCTGGCTTTTACTTACAATTTTGAAATAAGAGAGACTTGTTTAGAAAGATGGGGAGAACCTGGATTGATATCTGGTCCCTCTCAGTCCCAAGAGCGAACAACCCCTTAAACAAAGGACACACACAAAAGCCTCTCCCCCCCCCAAGATTTGAAAGTATCTTGTCCCCTCATTGGTCCTCTGGGTCAGGTGTCAGCCAGGTTACCCAAGCTTCTTAACCCTTTACAGGTAAAAGGATTTTGGAGTCTCTGACCAGGAGGGATTTTAGTACTGTACACAGAGAGCTGTTACCCTTCCTTTTATAGTTATGACACGCCCCCCAAATCACAGATAGTGTTGGACGTTTGGTTCCACACTGGCTGTGATTTCTTTCCTGGAGCTCTAGGAGAAAACAGAGTTAATAAGACACACGTACCTTTAGACATACTACTGATTATATAAAAACTAACAATATGTTTCATTCCAAAAACAATTGTTAACCAGTTAACTCTGGGAAACTTTCCCGGGACCAACTTGTCAGCTCACGTGGTCTGAAAACCACTTATTTGCAACAGTCAGAATTGAAAATTAAGAGCCCTGATCACTTGGGCAAAAACACTTTAGTTCTAATGTTTAAAAAGTTGCATTTTTAAGGGCAGAGGATAGTTACTGTTACTTTAAGCAAATAGAATCCTAAGACATAGTTCCTGACAACGGCATATAGTGTGTTGTGTCAGATCTGGTTGAGCTCCCCTTGTTGGACAGTTACTAGACTGCTGTGCGGGAGGATCCAAGTGCTGAATCCCACAGCTTGTTGGGACTGGGTAGAGTTCATGGATCACCCATAGCCCTTGGCACTCCCAATACTTCTGGTTGGCTGGGGCAGCCATGAGAGGCTTGGCCCCCTGGAGAGGGGATATTAGTATTGTAGTGCCTCTGTCAAGTGAGCAGTTTCTCTTGCTGGATGAGGTGGAATCTCTGTTCTTCACACCTGCTGAAGAGAGGTGAGCTGTGCTTCCTCATCCGTCCCTGCTCTAGTTCAATGATTCATCTTGACTGACTACCCTGAAGCCATAGATTAAGGGGAAATTTCCCACCTTCGTTTTCTCTGCATTTCCCTAAGCAGTTGCTTTATACCCAGCTGGGGCTTTTCCCACATCTGCTGGATATCATGAGTTTGAGAGGGTGCTCTTTACCATTTCTCCCAGCAGGGTTTTGAATCCATAAGACCTTGAACTGTATCTTTCCCCCTGCTTCTGGCATGATTTTTGACCACCGAAATGGTCGGCACTGATTTTCTTCCCTGGTATAGGTAAACTGTGAGCTCAGCTTCTGGGCCACTGTGTCTGGCCTTGTTGGGTTTGCATCTGTGCACTCTGGGGTTACCTGGTTACACCATTTCCTACTAACAACTCAAAAGGGAATATTTTCTCCGGTATTCCCACAGTCAGCATCTCAGAACATTCCTGGGTGTCCATATAGACTTGGGCTACAGGTAGGGCAATCGTTCATCATAGAAACTTTTACCCACATCTGTTTGCCTGTCAGCGCCTTATATGGAAAATTTCACATGGGATTTCACCAGAGTTGTGCAGCACCAGTGTCATGTTTTTGCTAACCTAGACTGGGGTAAACTGTAGTCAGTAAGAGAGATTGCTATGCCCCCTAAATTATTAAAGGAACCCACTTGGCAGAAGCTTGGAGCCCAGTTTTCTCCAGGTAAGGTAATATAGAGAGAATTCCACTAGATTTTTCACTCACCAAAGTCCAATTTCTTAACACAGTTTCCAAACAAAGATTCCTGATTAAGTCTGTGGTTCCTCCCTAGAACCTACATCTAGTTCTTTCACAGCTTAGCCTTTCTACCACGCCCTCTTCCACCATTTGAACCACTAATGACATTCCTGGCCTATAGTTTTCCTAGAGGTCATAATATTAATGTGAATGGTAGAAAAACTGACTGTTTTGTCCTCTTCCTATTCAGAATTCTTCTGCATGTCATTCATTCCATGAATTTGTTCAAGTTTTCTACCTTTTGGTCTGTTTTACTTTAACCAGGACATTTTCCTGCCTAGTTTGTACCCTAAACCTTGAGCAGACAAAATAAAGCTTTGATACCTGTTGAATGCTTCTATGGCCCGAAAAACAGCATGATCCCATCATTCAGAAAATCCTGAGAACTATTCCAAAGCCAAGGCTTCAAGACTTACAATAACCTAAAGGTGCTATACTTTCATTTCTGAGACCTTTAAAAGGCCATCAGATAATCCTGTACTACAAGATGCTTTTTGTCCTAAAACCACTGAGTAGTCTGAAGTGTTCCATAAGAATACTATCTTGTGGCCCTTGCATACTTTGAGGCACTATAGTCTTAATATTGTAGTTCTGCTGATTCCACTTGTAGCGGCGGGATTTCAGATTGCTGTCTCTGAACCACCTTCCAGTGGTTTCCATCCAATACTTCTTTGGTGTGTCTGTGACAATAATGGCTTGCTCTCTTACTTCTATGAACTGCATTTCTCCGCATTGTTACTTGGGACCCATCAAATTGCACTAGTAACAGGAAGACACAGAAAATGCATTCCTTATTTGATCATTCTTTTCTGGAACTCTAACCAGTATGTGGACACCCACCTTTCAGATGTTTATGCAAATTACTGTTTGAAATTATTCCTAGCTAATTGCAGTTCTGAAATTTCCAAACAACATTAGTTGAGAGACAAATGGAAACACTTGGTCATCTTTTGGTTACTGTTTGACTGAATGGGGTGGGGTTAGGGGGAATGGAAGAGAGAATTACCTTTCATTTTGCAACAGTTTAATTGAGGTAGGATCTCTTACCTGGTCATTTATTCCCTTCCCTTTAATCCTAGTTTCTAGTTAACCTGGTATAGCAGGTTTCTCTTCACAGTTTTATGGAGTTTTCGTTTCATGTTGCTTTTAGGGTTGGATTGAAAACACAGCCTGAGTCCAAATGCCCTGAACTGCTTGCTAATTACTGTGACATGCTGTTAAGAAAAACACCACTAAGCAAAAAATTAACCTCTGAAGAAATTGAAGCAAAGCTTAAGGAAGTGGTATGTGCATGCTCTCAACTTTTTTAATTAAGCTAAGAAATAATTTTTGCTGTTTTTCAGGATTTCATCTTCAAAAATGTTGCTACACTAGAATATTAATAGTTGAAACTGAAACCTCCACAGCGAATATTTATATGTCCATATGCTGTCACAGGACAGCAATGTCAGTGTGCTAGTTTACAATTTACATATTGTGTATTACATATATAATGGACAAGAATCTGAAAATATAGACAGGAAATTAAAGTTTAAATACAAAGCAGAGCTGATGCACCATTGAAGTGCTTGCTCCTCAGTGATTCAGATGAAGAAATTGGTGATTATGATACTGTAGCAATTTTATATCTGGTGACTAGCTTGTAACATGATTCTTTTGTAAGGAAATCTAAAGTAGCCTTGCGCTAGTTTTATTTTATGGTGATATGTGGGACCAGTTTTTGGGGGGGGGGGGGGGGGGGAAACTGTAAATGAAGTGGTTTGATTTGGCATGGAAATAAATAGGCATTGCAATCTATTTTTAACAGCTTTTGGTACTTAAATATGTACAGAATAAGGATGTTTTCATGCGATACCACAAAGCTCACTTAACAAGACGTCTGATACTAGATATATCAGCTGATAGTGAAATTGAAGAGAATATGGTGGAATGGCTGAGAGTAAGTATCCTGAAACCTTGTTTGATTTCTTAGTTCCTGTTGATGATGATCAGTTTTTATTTTTCAATGTAAATGTTTCTCCTGTCATGTGACACTTTTCTATTTTAAATTATACCCAGTTTTGATATTTTATGCCTCTGTATTAGGGCTGTCGATTAATCACAGTTAACTCCTGTGAATAACTCAAAAAAATTAATCACGATTAATCGCATTTTTAATCGCACTGTTAAACAATCGAATACCACTTGAAATTTATTAAATATTTTGTATGTTTTTTATATTTTCAAATATATTGATTTCAGTTGCAACACAGAGTACAAAGTGTACACTGCTCACTTTATATTGATTTTTATTACAAATATTTGCATTGTACAAGTGACAAAGAAATAGTATTTTTCAATTCAGCTCATACAAGTACTGTAGTTCACTCTCTATCATGAAAGTAGGGTTTACAAATGTAGATATTTTATTTGTTACATAACTGCACTCAAAAACAAAACAATGTAAAACTTTAGAGCCTACCAGTCCTCCTACTTCTTGTTCAGCCAATCGCTAAGACAACCAAGTTTGTTTACATTTACGGGAGATAATGCTGCCCGCTTCTTATTTACAATGTCACCTGAAAGTTAGAACAGGCGTTTGCTTGGCACTTTTGTAGCCAGCTTTGCAAGGTATTTACGTGCCAGATATGCTAAAACATTCATATGCCCCTTCATGCATCAACCACCATTCCAGAGGACATGCTTCCACGCTGATGACGCTCGTTAAAAAAATCATGCGTTAATTAAATTTGTGAATGAACTCCTTGTGGGAGAATTGTATGTCTCCTGCTCTGTGTTACCTGCATTCTGCCATATATTTCATTTATGGCAGTCTCATATGATGACCCAGCACATGTTGTTCGTTTCAAGAACACTTTAATTGCCGATTTGACAAAACACAAAGAAGGTACCAATGTGAGATTTCTAAAGATAGCTACAGCACTCGACCCCAGGTTTAAGAATCTGAAGTGCCGTCCAAAATCTGAGAGGGACGAGGGATGGAGCATGCTTTCAGAAGTCTTAAGAGCAACACTCCGATGCGGAAACAACAGAAGACGAACCACCAAAAAAAAAAAAAAAAAAATATCCACCTTCTGCAGTTGGCATCTGACTCAGATGATGAAAGTGAACATGCGTTGGTATGCACTGCTTTGGATCGTTGCCAAGCAGAACCAGTCATCAGCATGGAAGCATTTCCTCTGGAATGGTGGTTGAAGCATGAAGGGACATATGAATATTTAGCACATCTGGCACGTATCTTGCGACACCGGCTACAACAATGCTATGCGAATGCCTGTTCTCACTTTCAGGTGACATTGTGAACAAGAAGTGGGCAGCACTATGTCCCATAAATGTAAATGAAGTTGTTTGTCTGAGCAATTGGCTGAACAAGAAGTAGGACCGAGTGGACTTGTAGGCTCTAAAGTTTTACATTGTTTTGTTTTTGAGTGCAGTTATTTTTGTACATAATTCTACTTTTGTAAGTTCAACTTTCATGATAGAGATTGCACTACAGTACTTGTATGAGGTGAATTGTTTTGTTACAGTGCGAATATTTGTAATCAAAAATAAATATAAAGTGAGCACTGTACACTTTGTATTCTGTGTTGTAATTGAAATCAGTATATTTGAAAATGTAGAAAACATCCAAAAATATTTAAATAAATGGTATTCTATTGTTTAACAGCGCAATTAATTGTGCGGTTAAGTTTTTTAATCATTTGACAGCCCTACTCTGTATAAATTCCAACATTTTGCAGATGTGGAACAGGACCTATGAATTATTTAAAAAACATTTTCTCTCTCCAATAATGAAACTCTTAAAAAACAAAACAAACAAACAAAACCTTAGCTACTGGTTAAATTTTAATTTATTATGAAAATGAGACCAATGTTTTATGAATTGTCATTTTAGTATAACGGATATAAAGGGTTATGTGGAGCAAAATGAGTTGTGGCTTAACATGGAAAAAAAGCCCAGACAGAACTGTTTTACTTTATGAAAGGATACAGTTTTTGTGTTCATGAAGACTTTTTTACATTGGAATCATATGCATTCTAAGGGATAATCCTGCATCCCGATGCATAATGGGAATTGTGTACGTAGAGGACTGTTCAATAGGCCATACGTGGGATTTGGCTTTCTCAAAATGATTCTGTAAATTCCTGTGCATATGTTCTTGTAACATTGGGTGATACAGTTAGGCAAACCATGTGACTTGAAACTGTCAGCAGATTAGTTCCTACCCTATCAAAAGAACAGCCCTAGGGCTAGATGTGCAAAAGTTGTGAAGCCATCCGGTATTTACACATCCAGATGACCAGATACACTTCTAACTGGTTGTTGAGGCATCAAAATAACAGATTTGTGAGCACGTTCATGGAAATTGCATGCAAGTTAACTATACATTTTGCATGTTTATTTGCACACTTTAAACTTTTTGGTTTAAGCCCCTTCAGTTTATAGGATCCATCAGTCTCTTCATGTTTTTACCTTTTTTTATGTTGATTCTTGAAAGTAATTGCATTTTCTTTCGGCCCTGATGTGATGTATATCTACAGAAAGATTGCAACTTGCTATCACAAAATGCCACAATCTGTTTTTTTTTTTTTTTTTTTACTGAAGTCCATTTATTTTTAAATTAGTTATTGTAAACCTCAAGACTGATGTATGTAAGCTTTTTATCTTAAAGATTGTGGTGTCTTGGTATAATTTGTCATCTGTTTATACAGGAAGTAGGTATGCCAGCAGACTATGTAAATAAGTTGGCCAGGATGTTCCAGGATATCAAAGTATCTGAAGACTTGAACCAGGCCTTCAAAGAAATGCACAAAAATAATAAATTGGCCCTACCAGGTATTATTCTCAAATGTGTTTTGATATTTGTTTTACTCATGTTAAAGAATAGTTCTTTTAAAACTTGGAATTTCTATCATGTTTAGACTTCAGTTTGAACATAGGTTGTCAGTTAGAACACATCTTACTTTGAGGTCAAAAACAGTTAACATGCTCCTTTGCTATCTAGTTTGGTGGTATATTTTCAGATTAATATATTTTAATACTGTCTGGTTTTTATAGCTGATTCTGTGAATATTAAAATTTTAAATGCTGGTGCCTGGTCTCGAAGTTCTGAAAAAGTGTTTGTATCGCTACCCACGGAATTAGAAGACCTCATCCCAGAGGTAGAAGAGTTCTACAAAAAGAATCACAGTGGCAGAAAACTGCACTGGCATCATCTCATGTCCAATGGAATTGTAAGTATATTGAGTTTACTATTCATTTTTAATGTATAAAATCTGTATCTGTCTACAGCAATAAGCAATATATGTTTGGACTTAGAAAAACAACTGATGAACAAAAAAACCTAATGAACAAAAATATATTTTTTTCTGTTTTCAGATAACATTTAAGAATGAGGTTGGCCAGTATGACTTAGAGGTAACAACGTTTCAGCTGGCTGTGCTGTTTGCATGGAACCAAAGACCCAGAGAGAAAATCAGCTTTGAAAATCTTAAACTGGCAACTGAGCTCCCTGATGCAGAACTTAGGAGGACTTTATGGGTATTTTTACCTTTCTGTTGAAACAGATTTCTTCTTTAGCTTTATTTAATACTTAAATATCCACCTTAAAAAATATTCAAGTACTAACTCTGGCAGTGCTTTTGAAATTGAAGAGTGAAAACCTTTCCTAACTAGCCTTTTAATTGCAATGGTGCTTCTTTGTGCTTTACATTAATATGTATAGCCTTTACCTGTAGGCATTCTTTCCTATCAAGATTGCCCAACTTAAACTTTTAGAGGCAGCTAAGTCTTTCTGGCCAGATGTTGCTTAGAGGATACAATTGTAATAGTTTGGTTTTGTTGTAGGACTCGTCAAGTTTTAGGAGTTCAGCAGTTACTACTTAAATGTACTTTATTTAAAAGTGACTTAATTTTTTGGGGAACACTCCTGTAATCCACTCAGATCAGCAGAAACTTTAGAAGAAGAAATCTTGAATGGATCAGATTTACCACTGGCCATTTCTGTGGCTGAGAGTTCATGCACTTCAGCTCTTCTGAATGATACTGTTTATATTAAAACATTTCAAAAAGAGAGGTGTGGTAAATAATGCATCACAACAGTGTTTAATAAATCATTGACTTGATGCTGATTAGATTATTATGAGTGCCAACAACATGCATGAGCTTTTTACAATCAAATAAGACTACACAGTCCCTGTACCAATGAGCGTATAGTACAGCTCTCTGTTATGCAGTTAAATCCTAAAGGTTGGTTGGTTCTGTTTTAAGAGTCTAATGTTTCATTTTCATGGTCTCTTCCCCTCTCCCCTTTCTCTGTAGTCTCTTGTAGCATTTCCAAAGCTGAAACGTCAGGTTTTATTGTATGAACCTCAAGTCAATTCGCCCAAAGACTTTACAGAAGGAACTCTCTTCTCAGTGAACCAGGAGTTCAGTTTAATGTAAGATATTCTTTGAAAATGAAAATACGTAATGTTTTAGTACTAAAGGATTTCTCTTGAAATGAGCTGATTTCTTAATCGCTTAACAATGAGATGCAAAATTGAGGTTTTGATGACTTGTTACTAATGAGTCCACGGCACTTCAAGGAGGAATAAGTGTGTTAGAAGAGAATCTGAGTAGAAGATTGATGCTATCTACATTTACCCTATGGTGTCAGAAACAATAGGAATGATATTTTCACTTCTTGTTCTAAATTGTTTAATGTTTCTGTGCACTGTTAAAAAGTGGTTCAGCTAATGTATCTTACAATAGAGGTGACCATATTGCAGTGAGTGTAGATATCTCATATTCGTGCTTTGGGATCCTTCAGAATGAAAGATGCTGTAGAAATAAAACATTAACAACATCTGATATACATTTGCTTCAGGGCACTTTATGTAGAAGATATTAGCTCTTTTTATCATGAATAACTATCAGTAGGGCTGGCGGCTTGCGGTGGGGATCAGATTCTGAGACTCTCTCCTATTTGCTGCTTGGCCTTGTTAGAGGGGGGATATAGTGACAACTGCTGCTTAGTCCCCAGTAGCTGCTGAGTCCCCTGCAAAGGGCTGAAGATGTCCCTGCTTCCTTCTTGGAACAGACCCTGGGAGAACGGATGACAGGACACCATGATACAGAGGAAGCAGTCCGGAAAAATGTTGAGGGTGAAAATTGAATAACACCATGATTATCATATTTACCATAATTTATCTGATTTTTTCCATATGTTTCTGTGATAGACAGACAGCCGGCCTCTATGATGAACAAGAAAGTAGCCCAACTTCCTAATTTTACTTTTGTATAACTCCTTGTCCAGAACCCTGAACTTAATATTGTACGTGAAGTATTTTTGTCTGTAAAACTACGTAATACCACAGTCCAGCCTGTCAGTTTGACATCTGTTGTGTATGTTTTTCATCTGTTGATGCATTAAACTAACCTACACATGTTTTGGGGGATGGGGTTTTGAATTGTGTATTGACTGCCAACCAGCCATTTCCAACCATTGCTGCAGTACTGCTTTGCTGTAAGTCTAATGTGAATTCCTTCTTAATGTAAAATGGGTATGTTTTAGCTTATTTTCATATATAATTGACTCTTTCAGAAAAAATGCTAAAGTTCAGAAAAGGGGTAAGATAAACTTGATTGGCCGGTTACAACTCACTACAGAAAGAATGCGAGAAGAGGAGAATGAAGGAATTGTCCAACTAAGAATATTACGAACCCAGGTAAGTAAAGTTTAACAGAGCAATGTAAAACAGTCCCATTTCCTTTGGTGTACTACTACTACCATATGCCACCTCCGTTTCTGAGATGTTCTTCCATGAAAAGCTTATTAAACTGGATTCAACCTCACAAAGTCTGCAGAGCACAAGGAGCCTGGGTCGTTATGCTGCTTTACCACTCTTGTTTAAAAGTACTTATTTTTTCTATTCTGCGCCACTTGAAAAAGGCTGTTTTCAAACTGTATTTCCTTTCAGATTTATTTATTTAGACCAGCGGTTCTCAAACTGGGGGTTGGGACCCCAAAGTGGTCGTGACTCCATTTTAATAGGGTCACCAGGGCTGGAGTTAGACTTGCTGGGGTTGGGCTGAATCCCGGGGCCGAAGCCCAAGCCCAAGGGGTTCAGCCCTGGGTGGCAAGGCTCAAGTTTCATCCCCAGGCAGGGGAGGCCTGTAGTCCTTGGGCTTTGCTGCCTCTCCTAATTCCCCCACCCCCCCGCACCCTGGGACGGCGGGGCTCTGGCGGGCTCAGGCTTCGGTCCCCCCTCCTGAGATCCTGTAGTAATTTTTGTTGTCAGAACGGGGTTGCCGCGTAGTGAAGTTAGAGAATCCCAGATTTAGACGCTCATCAGTGTAAGTGGGGGTGGGGGGGGTTCAAAATGAGGTTGTTTTTGAAAAGGGTTTACAATGCATGAATTTTTTTTTGGAGGGAAAGTTTCATAAATGTGTTCAACATGGGAACTATGTACTCCACAGCATTGCTCCCAAATGTAAGTTTTCATTAAAAAATATCCAGTCTCTAGCCCTTATGGTTGTGAAGAAAACCTTCAGAATTTGAAACAAATGTGAACTTGTCCACTGAAGTCAGCCTGAAACAATAGCTCTGAGAGGTGTTTGCTGCCCAACTCCAATTTATCTCAGTTAGGTATTAACTCAGAAACAAAAGACTGTTATAAATGACAATGTAGTTCAATGTATAAATGACTGCTGGTCATTATAGCAGAAACCTCAAGCTAATGTACTTCATTGTTGGATGTAGTGACAAATATTGGGATGGCGTGCAGTGGGGAGTTAGCTGCTATCAAGGGTCAGTGGGGGGAACAAAGTGGGAAATTCAACCTACCCTCCACTCCCCTTCAAATCTAGTGTCTCGTCTCTTCCCCAAAAGAGGGAGACTCATACCCTTCCATTATCAAATGCCTTGGGTGCTTCCTGGGTGTCAAAAAGCAACATTCCCAGTTATTGTTAGGTGCCAATAGCCCATCTGTCCCCTGCTTACCTGCTGAAATCACCTGCTTACCCCGAGGGCATCTATACTGTAGTTATGTATTTTCAATGTAAAAATCTGCAGATTTTTGAAAATAAATTCTGAACTGTTACCAACTTCTGTATTAAGCCTTTGAAGACTGTACTAGATGATGACTAGATGAGTCAGAAAATCAGCATTAGATATCTAACTTTTCACCTAAGCAATTTGTTTGTATGCAGAACCAATCCGTAGTTAATGAAAGCTGTTACCCATCTGATGGCTATCTGTTAACCTGGGTGAAAGGTGTCGATGGTCTAATTTATGGTCCAGTTCCCAGAAAGCAGGTGTCCAAATCATAGAAAACATAACTGTAGCTGATTTTTCTTGTGAGGGCTCTGGGCAGGGATGTCAAAAACTGACTGACTTCTGGAAGCAAAATTAATTTCTTGCTTGTAAAGGGGTTCACTCAGATCAAATTTGAGATTCCGTGATGGGATAGGATGGGGGTGGGATGCTTAGTTTTGACTTACAGGCTCCATTTGAGCCCTGGTGAGTGTCTATTTGTATTTGTTTACAGATAATATCGACCTTCTGTTCTGATGTAACAACAAACTGTCATCTGTAAATGGCAGAGAGCAATGCAATGGGAGTGGACACTTTGTAGTGGGGACAGTGGGATATTGAGTCTCACTCCAGCCAGGGCAGAAGTTCCTGACAAAGATGAAGAAACAATGAATCATGGTTTTAATTTTTCTTTGACTGTTCTATACACAGAATGGGTGAAAGCAGCGTTCTTGTGAAACCAGACTTTAAGTACAAAAAAGAGACATGCTTTCTTCGAGAAGCGTTAACGTCCCTTATTTCATTTAATTTCTAGAGAAGGTTTAAAAGTACTTCACAAATATAATAAAAAATGCAGTTCTATAAAAATACATACCCATATGGAAAGTCTCCGAGCTGATAGTTCTACTGACTCCAGTGAGGGTTATCATACACTACCCCTTGCAGTGGACTCCCAACATTTTATATTAACTTCAACTTGCAGATTCTTTCTGATCATGATCAGGGATTAGAGCCCCAGGTCACTGCAGCCAGCTGTCTAGCAAACTGTGCCATCTGGGTCCACTTGACATTTTGGCTCTTCTTTCAACAGAAAGCTTGATTTTATGCATGGTCATGGCTAAGCTGATGAAAACTCCTTTTGAGGCTCATGATGCCTGAGAGCTTGTTTTTCAAAGGAAAGAGAGTTTTTCTAATGACAATTACTTTAGCACACGGAGTGAGTGAATGCCTTAGTGGCTGACCCATGTGGTTTGTATACCAACCACAAAGCAGGGTAGCACGATGAATGCCTTCTAAATTCCTTCAAAAGTTGGTGACTGAATTCCATCATAACTCTTAATCATCCTCTCAGCAGTTAACTGTATACTCTCCATCCACCAGCCTCTTCATGAAATGTATTCAATATCTGGTTAGGTGAATTAAGAAGGATGGTTGTAGGATGTGACTTTCAGTTCTTACCAAGCTAGCTGACAAATGATTATTCAAAGTATAGATCTGTGTAGCATACTAACTTCAAAGATCTCTACAGTGCAGATCATTCCAAAGTAGTCTGTTTAGAAGCATTCTGTTGTAAGCCCAGAAAAAAACAGCCCTTTTTAATGTTTTTCTCTTAGAGGTTATTAAAAACATGGAGTGTGCCCTTTTTCTTCAGTGAGCGACTGAAGGTACTTGGTCCATAACTGATATGGACAATAAAATCATCACTATTCCCATCTTAGATATTTGCTGAACAAAACATGTAGTTTTAAACCAGACTTCATAGGAACATAGAGATTGCCATACTGGATCAAACTTGTAGTCTGTCTAGTTCACTGTCCTGTTTCTGACAGTGGCCAGTGCCAGATGCTTCAAAGGAATGTTAAGAACCCTGCAGTAGGTGAATGTGGAGTATTCTGCTCTCCACATTAGATCTTACCTTGGTCTTTAATAGTTTAGAGATGGGTTTAAACCCTGGAGCATGAGGTTTAATATTCCTTCCAAAATCTTTGTTGGCATTACCTATTATAATCTTTGATATTGTTATCCATATAAATTTCCAATCTCTCTTTGAATTTTGCTAAGTTCTTGGCTTCTGCAACTTCGAATGGTACTGAATTCTACAGTCTAATTATTCATTGTGTGGAACAAGTATTTTCTTTGATCAGTTTTTAATTTTTTCCACCTTTTAATTTCCTTGAATATCACCATGTTCTTGTGTTCCCAAACAACCTTCTGATTACCATTCATTATTTTTTCCAGATGTTAAAGGCTAGTCATCTCACCATTTAATCCACATAGTTATTGCATATCACACTGCTTAAATATGCATATATGTGGAGGGATTTTCTCGTGGTAAGATCCTGCCCTCATTTACACCTATGCACATCCACTGAAGTCAGTAGGATTGATTGGACATGAACAAAAGCAGAAGTTGGCTCTAGGTTGCTTTTACTAAGGTCTACTATATATACTTTCTTTAGGATCTAATGTTATAACCTGACAGGCTAAATTTCCTATTAGCAACACATTGAGAAAAAAGCATTAATTGGTGTTCATCAAACTGAATTGCTCTCTTTCCTTTCCCACAGCCTCCCAATTAACCCTGTGTATTCATTTTGCCACTTGTACCGGATATTTCCAAAAACATTTTCTTTTTTATCCCCCCCTACTAGGAGGCTATTATCCAAATAATGAAAATGCGGAAGAAAATTACTAATGCTCAGCTTCAGACTGAACTGGTAGAAATATTGAAAAACATGTTCTTGCCACAAAAGAAAATGATAAAAGAGCAAATTGAATGGCTTATAGAGCACAAATATATCAGAAGAGATGAATCGGATATCAACACCTTCATATACATGGCATAATTTGAAGACTCTGTAAGATGCCAAGAACACAAATTGAAGGGTGCTTGGGCAGACAGCTGCAACAGTTTTTTGTGCTGGAGAAGGACTCATTTTGACTTTCATTACATATTAAAATCCCTGCCTTATCTTACAAGAGGACTATATTTTGCCAATCTCATTCAGCTAGCATGATGGCATTCCCTTCATGTTGCACACTTTAACAGCATGTTGTTTTGTGGGAAACTTGCATTTATGAAGAGCCCATTGTGAGCTTTTTAAAGTAGATTTGATTTACACCCACCAAGAAGAATACAGGTTTGGGTTTTTAGATGAACAGTACTTGCACACAAAAAAAGACCTTCAAATACTCATGCACTGAGAAACTGCTATTAAGTTTGTTTTTGTTTTTAAATGCAATTAGGACTAGAAGTAGCACTTTCACTTTGTGTTTTGGATCAACAGAGTAAATGTACTGTCCACCTTTGGTGATCCTTTTTATGTATAACATTTGAGAGAGACACAGATGCATCACAACAGATATGTATTTGTTACAGTAACAACCTGTTGGCTCAAGCAGTGCTTCAATATAGTAACTGGATTTTAATATTGACATACAAGTGACATAAAAATATTTCCAACTTGTGGATGTTGTTTTTCCTTAAGCAGGAGATCATTGTTTTATATTGTTTGCTGTAAACATATGGATATACATTGCTTATCTTATCTGAGCAAATGGTTTATTACAATCCTTTTGAAAGGTGAAGCTTTCTTCCCCATTTCTGTTTCATGGCTGCGTCTGTTATAGTGAACAGAAATATTAAGTGTATTCCCTTGTACATTTAATATTTGTATTCCCTATGTTTGAATATAACTAATTACATAAATCTGAAGGCATTAAAAAGTAACTGATCCACAAGTCCCTTATGAGAAGAAAACCCTTTGCAATTTCTGTACACATACAGTAGCATCATATCCGGGTATTCCAATGGCTTTATGTTTTAGGGTTTAGACTCTTAGTTGCCTAAAAGTCAATCTCCTTTAAAATAAATAAATATTTAAAGCAGCAACTGCCTATTGATTTGAAGTGAGCAGGAGATAAAGGATGTAGCTAAAGGAGACCTGCAAAGGTTTAAGGAAGAAAAAACTCCCAGTTTTTGTGTGTGAAGAGAGATTGTCAAAATTCCTGATGTGTATTTGGCAAATTTTAAATGTTACATCTTTCTTCAGCCATGTTAAGTAGCCTCTTGGTAATATCTAACTCCTTCTCAAATGTTCCAGTGTTTATTGGACTGATGACATCAGTACTGCTGGAGCAGAGAATCTGCCTTGGAGGGGTGGGGGGTGGAAGGTAAGTCAGCTTTTATTCAGTGTCCTGTGAGTACTCTTAGTTAGATGCTATCAGGCAGCCTTGCAAAAACTGCCCTGAAAATTTACCAACCCAGGCACAACATCTACTTGTTTTCTTTTGATGATCGATAATGGGGGGGGACCCCTTAATTTTACACACTCTTCCAAAAAGAACCAACCTTTCCCTAGGTGAGTGGGGAACTGAATTTTGCATGGTTGCTGTAATGCATAAAATAAGAGCACCTTACAAAAAAAGAAGTTGTGGGGATGGTCTTTTACTGCCTTAAGCCGACTGTGGGCTTGTTGACACTTAAAATGCTGCTGCTGCATGCCTGCGCTGCTGCAGCACTTCAGTATAGACACTGCCCACACCATCGAGAGGGATTCTACTGTTGGTGTAGGTAATCCACCTCCCCGAGAGGCAGTAACTAGGTAGACAGAAGAATTTTTCTGTCAACCTAGCTCTGTTTACAGTGGGGGTTAGGTTGGTATAATGGTCTCTGAAGTGTGGATTTTTCACATGCCTGAGAGGTGTAGCTGTACTGATGTGAACTCCTAGTGTAGACCAGGGCCGTGTCCTACCACTGAAGTATGTGCCAGTGCTAGTTCCTTAGAACAGTGCATATTTGACATCTTGCTGAATAAGACATCTTGCTGAATAAGACATCTTCAGCTCCAGGAAGGCTTCATGGACATGCAAGAGAGCGAGAAACTGATATGTGGCAATATAAAACTCTGATTGAAATCTCACTGCATATATTTATATGCCTTTATTGATGCTTATAAATGAGAGCGGATACTGTGAAAACGTATTTCACCTTTAAGGTAGCATGGAAACATCAGATTCTTAGCCCTAAAATGTTGCTATTCAGAATTAAAAGTAAATGGTGCTCTCTGTATTTTGCCAGTAACACACATGCCAACATTTTAAATTTAGAAAACTAAAATTAGTTTGTTCTAAGAATAGAAATCTTTTTGTATGGTGCCACAAGATTTTCAGCATTTGTAATTTGATATTAAGAAGAAGTTAGCCATTTCCCAATTATTCCCAAATGAGCATTTCAAGCCAGAATTTTAAAATAATTCTATTATGATGATCTGAGCACTTATTTTGAATATGTAACAGTTTACAGCATTAAATCAGAGAATAATAGCCATGAAGTATTGTCACACACAAGCAAGTTAAATTTAAAAGTGGGCAATACTAATTTCTAAGCCCTAACCAAAATCTAGGAGACAACTTTGAGATTGACTTTCATAAACAATTATGTCCCAGTTCATTTTGCCTCCAGACAGCAACAAACTTTTAAATGCTAGTTATTTACATTTCTCCCTTCCCCTCCCACTAGCATATACTAAAATTATAGCCTGTGTCATTATTTGGATGAGGGGAATTTGTAATTAACAGCATATCTATAACATTGTTACATTTTCCTTAGGTTTATATTTAAAAATAGATGTTGTTTTTTTTTAAAAAAAAAACTTGAATCTGAGAATCACACCAGCAACTTCCTAAAGATGCAGAATCACATTTAGCATCCTTCATCAGGTTACTTTCACAAACATGCATTTAAAGCTAATATTATCTGAGGCATAGGTAGATACTTGCAGTAAAGTGTTTTGGGAATGGGAGGAATTCCGATCTAAATAAAAATGAGATTCTTCACTTGCAATATGGCAACAATGCACTTTTAAAGCTGAAGTTTAGCAATGACTATACATCTCCAAAGACCTAGCTTAAAGAGGTGCTGCATCTGAAACACATGGTGCCACTCACAGTGTCACAGTGAATAGGTATGGAGTAAAACTGACTACAGAAGCGAAAATACAGTTTATCACATTCTTAATGTCTCATTGAATTAAGAAACATTGTTAAATCCTCCTCTGTCCCAATAACTTAATGAAGATCTCAGTTTTAATTCTGAAGTCTTCCATTTTTATCTTTCCACTGTTAGTGTCCATAGCTTCTGTTTAGTCATCTAATTCTCTTGCACTTGTTTTGAGCATAATACAATTACATTTAAAAAACAAAACAAATGGTTTTCTTGTTTTCACCTTTTCTTAAATGTGTAATATGTTCTGAATAGTCAACATTTTACATTTATTTGCATTGGGATGTCATCCTGTAAGATGCAAATTTTAAAAACACAATGGGGTGAAAGATATAGTTTTACAGAAAGATTTGCTGTCTTAGACTCAAACAGTTTTCTATTTTCATCTAAATGACTGGGATGCTCTCTTTGTAAATTCAAGGTCATATGAAATATTCTTTGTGAAATAAACAATACATGAAAGCTTTCCTGTCATATACACTATATGTAGTCTGGTGTGTTGAGCAAGCTTGAGTTCCTAGGTTGTAATATCTATCTACATATGGTATTTACAATTTTGAATGTGTGCCACTACATACTGAGATGATAATGCTGTACAATTTTGAATGGTAGCAGTTTCTTTATGGCAGTCCCGCTAAACTATTTTGATGTACTGCTTAATTTTTGAATTTTATTTTTTAAGTTGTATAATTTATTTTCTTGCAAAATAAAAATGTAATATAAAAGACTATTCATTTTAGCAAGATATGTTGGTGTCCTCCCCTGCAAATTTTTTAATGAGCATAGTACTCTTTCCTAGTTATTATATTAGAAATACCACTGTGTGTGAAATCCACCTATTCTAAATTCCAGTGTATATTACAAGGTGAGCAGAGGATCAAAAGATACAATGAAACAGTTTTCAGTCCTCCTTTCTCACCTGTGTAATTTGATTTAAGTGTGTGGGTGTATGTACATAGAGACAGATCTTTTGCTGTCCTTTTTTATGCTATATGTTAAATTCCTTTTTAAAGGTGAAATGTAAATCTAAAATGAAAGGTAATTTAAACCAAGAAATGCCGGCTGAATACCCTCAGTAACAGTGTTGCTCAGGAGTATACAGCACACAAATGTTGTGATTCTTTTAAAAAAAATTTATATATCCATGAAATTCTCTGGCACATCTTTGTTAAATACCTCCCAGAATAAATCACTTTGTGAAATCACTGATACCATTAGTTGACTGATTGCATCGTACTAGAACTATCTATCAGTGATGTCACCAAATTATGCAAGCTGATGGAACTTTCAGGAAGCTAATACTGTATAAACAAACCAAGGTGAAGGAAAACTTTCAACCAAGGTATTGATTCTGCTGTGACTTTCCTCTTTGACTGTCCTTGCCTTCTTTTTATTATGTTACAATTCTTATATTTCAGCTTTTTTGTATTTAAGGTGCACAGAGTAAATTTAGAATGTTTTGTGCCTTCTGATATATGCAAAGATTATTCTTTCTATGGAATAAATACTATTTTTGAATGACTATTCAGTGCTCATGGCAGTTTTCAGACTGGCAACCCTTGCAGACAGACAGCTTCCTCATACCATACTGCCAATGTTTCTCAATCCTGTTCACAAGAACTCAATGCAAAGGGTAAGTACAATCAGTTGCCATGTCCCACAAATCCTTGGGAGGGCGCTTCCGCTCCCACTTGCAGTAAGGAAAGTAGTTGTGATGATGGTCTTTGTGAAATGTGTCCACAAGAAATAAATAAGACAAACAACTCTTACAGAAATTAATTGTGTAGCATTGGGTGGTAACTTCTTCAGCTTCTGCCAGCTTGAACCAATGACTTAAAAGTGAAAGGCTTTTTATCTATTTCAGTCTTCTGATCTATTTAGTTCCCTACTATGTTCAATTATGATTTTATCCATTAACATGTCTCCTGTTTATATTCGTGTGGGGGGGGGGGTGTAAAATAACTTCCTATGGTGAGGCTGAAAGAGAATCTTCTGTTGTTCTGTAGCTATCTTTTGTCATGTGACCTTTCCATTTCTCCTGGTTTCCTGCCTTAATTTCATACTTGGTCATTCTAGCTTCTGAAATCTCCCATGTAACGTCAATTGGATAATGTGAGCCAGATCCTGGGACATAATCTGGAAAGTACATATCACAAGCTGAGGGGGCAGGGTACTGCCCTCCGCTGATTCTGGGCCTGCTCTGTGCAAGGCCAGTCTCCAGAGATAAGTGTAGAGTCTGCTCCAACTTATACCAGCTTTTAACAGCCCCGAGGGAGCCACAACCCTGGAAGCGGCTAGTGTAGGAGACACTATGCCACCAAATGATGCATAAGGGTTGTATTCCCTTGCCTAGTTTTGCTGGCTTGATTGGCCAGAATCTGTCATTAGTGCTGTGCAGCCCAGGATCTGACCCTTTATGACTTCCATTCCCTTTACTTTCATTGGATCGATGCTGCATTCAGAAATAGTGTTGCCAGTGATGATGGATATCTTAATATGGGAAATATTTAAAATATCCCGTATTAAATGTTGCATAAAGTTTTTATGCATAAAGTTTTTATGCAGAAAGTAATCATATACAGGTAAAATAATTATTCTCTTACTTGAAATGCTATTTTGATGTCTTGTCTTCTCTGCTTTCATTTTTAGAAGGTTTGGGGAATACTCTGTGATGCATATCATACTCACTGAATAGTCATCAAGTGGAGAATTTCACCCTTTTTGCCTTCTAATTTATTCCTCTGTTACTCACTGTACTAGTAGTAATCATAGTAAAATGACATGCACAGCTCAGATCCCAGTGTAAACTAGTCTTTTATTTGAGAAGTCTGTCTTGTTGCTTAAGTCTTTGGTTTACAACCAGTGGAGTGCTCAGATAACTTTATTTATTTTTTTAAATATAATAATGTCTTGTGTCTTATCTTCTGGGCCACGGAATTGCTATCCATTCGGCAGAAAACACTGATACATTATTGATACCCTTGCTCGCCTTTTGGCCAGGTTCGGCATGTTTACTCATTGTATCCTGACTCATGTTTTTTTCAGACTAGCAGGGCAAAAATCATTCTAGTGTGGGCAAGAGACACAATCATCCATAATGTTTGTGACTTTGATTAAAATACATTCGTGTGAGAGAAACATTTTATAATTTTATCATGTTTTTCATGAGTGCAGTCAACATTGCTAAAGGAACCTGCGCTGCAGGAATAAATGTGAAATCAAGGAGACCTGGAAACTTGACTTTGTTCTTAATTATTCAACCTAAGCTTGGTTTCAGAATTTAGCATTAGAAAAGACACCCGTGTCCAACCAAGAACCTTCTTTATTTTTATTATATTACACTTAATTTTTAAATCTATTTTCATGCTGAAGATTTTTTAGCTGTTTTGAGCCAAGTTTTGAGCTTTGTTCCCTGTGTTATTTGTTCATATATAGTTAGTTGCTGAGCTATATGGCTCTGGATCAGAGAAATGGGATTTTTTTTAAGAGTAAGAGAGAGCTGCTTGGCAGTAATTGTCATGCCTGACTGCTTGTAAGAGGTTGGGGGCCAAAAAGCAAGGAGGCCAATGAATTGTGATCCTGCCCCTGTCTCTGTAAACTTCCCTCTGTCTCTCTAGCTTAGAGAGCTGCTAGAGCTACTCACAGAAAAAGAGGTTGTGACCAATGTAAACCAAAAAAAAAAAAAAAAAAGGGAAAAGGAAAATGGCACTCTACATCAGAGGGAACACTCAGGATGTATGTAGAGTGGGAGAAGAGAAAAAAATGTTGCCTTTATTTTTCCCCGTAGTCATATGACAATCTCCTCTCCCATCCTATAACCAGCATTCTAGATTGTGACCGGGGGGTTGGGGGATGGGGCTGAGATTGTTCGATTAGGGCAAACTGCAAAGAATGGGGCTGATAATCCCCCAAATTGGTGGTTTATTCCAATACTTGGATTTACCAAGCCAGAAACAAAACAGCTTTCACAATGCTTTACTGGTTACCCAGAAGCCAAAAATACAGTTCCCTTAAAGCAACCCAGCCTTGGGCTTCCACCCAGTCAGCCAAGTCAAATATGACGATGATTGAAAATCTTGTTGTTCATATAAAAATTTCTACCAGTCCCAAAAGATCGGACACCTCCCAGGTTAATGAATATTTCAGATCTTACCCAAATACATGTGTACAGCCAATTCTTATTAACTAAGCTAAAATTTATTTTAAAAAAGAGTGTGTATTGGTTAAAAGATCAGTATTCATACAGACTTGAATATAATGCTTAGGTCAGTTTCATAGTAGAGCTGGTGGTCTTCAGAGTTGCATAGAGTTCCTTCAGAATTAGTCCATAGATTATAGTCCAATGTCCAAATATTCAATATCAGGACAGTCCAGATGGGACTGGAGATCTCAGTCTTATGACTCAAACGTCCCCTGAATAAAGCTTAAGCAGATCTGAGATTAAAGGATTAGGTGCCAAGAGTTTTTACAGAGATTTTTGCAGCCTCTTGACCATGCAGTCCTGGGATGAACAATAGTGTTTTTGAAGTAACCTATTTCCTAAACATCACCAGTAATTAACTGCATGGATTAATATAAGGTAATTATCAATTGAGCAGTTCATAGACAGTTTACCACAAACTTCATGTTAACGTTAATATTCCCTTTTGATCTCCGAATCAATAGCTATAGTAATAGACAGGAATGGTCTGTTTACATGGCTAACATCTAACAAGATATAAGTAAACACATACAATTAGTATTACCTCTAATTCTCTAACAATACAGGTTTGCTTTTTAAAGCTCTAGTCCATTTAACATGGCTATGTTAACTATTTCTAAGGAATAGCCCTAATTATCATTTTATATACTTCTCTAGTATGTCTTTAAAAGTTGAATTAGGGTCAATCAGCCTGCAAGTTGCTTAACCTTTTTTGGCCCTGTGTCACATGGATAGTTAGTGGATGTAATGACCAGTACCTGTGGAGGGAAGGTCTTACCATATGGTGCCATTTGAAGGACCCTCTATTCAAAGGAGGTATTCTGGGATTTGCAGAGGTCCAGCTGGTAGTATTGTATGAAGGTGTGAGGAGATCAGCAGGTTGCTGCCTTAAATCCCTCATAGGTTTTATTTAGGTGTGGCAGGTGAGAGGATGGGGGGGTGTCCTGATAGATTGAGAATATATGATGAGAGATAAATAGTGACCCTGTCCTGGGAATGCAGAAGCCATGGGTTGGGAATGCTCTAGTAAGGTGGTTGTTGTCATTGTATCACCTCCCAGTGAGGAAAAAGCTATGAACAATCAGGAATTTTGTAAGAGCCTGGGGCTGAAGAAAGCCTGAAGGGCAAGGTCGTAAATTAAAAGTGGTTGTCCCCAAGAACACATTATAGGAAATGGCAGGGATGTGGTGGTTGCATGCTGAGCAGGAAGGGGTGACTGATCTCAGCAGGGCTTGTTACCCCAAGGATTTCTCTCAGGTAGGGTGGTCTCAGGAATACCAAGGGGACATGGCACATTTGTCCGATGAATGATTGACACAAGCAGTATCTCTAAAAAAACAACAACACTTTATTAACACAACACAGCAGTCCCTGTCACAATAGACTAAGAGCACCCCGAATCGAAGTTGCATACAATTGGGAGTGATGCTGAGTGGTGGCGCCCTGCTTCTGATGACCAGTCTTCCATGGGTCACTGACACTAGCTCCTTAGTAGTTCTTAAGTCTCTCGAATCAAGTCGTCCTTGGGTCTCTTCTCTTTTCTTTCTGCTCTTCCACACACACATACTGACTGACTGACTGACTCTGATTCTTATACCACTCTTGTTTTTCTCACTTTTGCTTATATCTTTCTGTCAGAACCCTTGGTGCGCACACCAGCGTTGCAACATATCTAAATGCACCCAACCTTATGATTAACTGCCTCACCAGTACTTTTTATTTTCCCACCAGTTTTTGCTGCTACATGTTCTCTTACCTTCAGCTAATGGTGGAATGGTACCTCAGTGATGTGCTTACTTAACACACAACGGTGGCAAGATTTATAATAGGAGTAACTCGTTCTCTGGTATAAGTAACCTCCTTGATGGTTGACATATTTTATATACACTAAATTATCACCAATTAGTAGGTTCAGTGGTCCAACATTAGCTCCAGGCTCCCTTAGAGACCAAGCAGGTGTGGCTTCTTGTGGGCACAATACCTTATTACCCCTGACTTTGCCTCACTAGGACGATGTAACCATTTCAATTATTTTAAAGCGCATATGCTGCAATTGCTTAATCCAGCATGCCACAATAACAGTCAGGATCACTACCAATATCTGAAACACTAAAAACATCGCAATGGGATGCAGAATTGCATTAAAGCACTGTGGGAGACTATTTACCATTTATGTTTTGTAATCCCTTTTACTTTCTTTACAATTTGTTTAATTTTATTAACTGTGTGGTGTACAGTTGTCATAACCCTGCGTGCATTAGCTTGAGCTTTTTGTAAACAATTTTACAAATTTGTATAATTTAACCCTTTTTATCTTTAGATACTCTAAAATTTACATTTAATTACAGCAACTATATTACATAATTATAGACTTATTAGTAACACCACTTATAAGGCATGTATAAAAGGAGAGAAATTTTAATTATGGATGATCAAGCCCTTGACAAATAGGCTATCCTAGCATGCACATTAAAATGACTTGGAGAACTATATGCATATACATTTTTCATAAAATCTGGAGGCACTGTTAAATGAAAATGTAATTTTCAGCCTTCATACTGAAAGAGCATTTGTATGCCATTACTTTACAACAGGCATATATTAATGTGTATGTGCTCAGTTCAGTTTTTTCCTTTTTAATTTCAACCTTTAACATTCAGTGTTCTGCCTGCTTGTTTATGGAACTTTGCCAATGCGTTTCCTTTTTTCTAGCATTATTACAAAGTTCAATAACCTTTTGTTGAATAGTCCAAATACACAAACTTCTTCTTACTTTCAAATGCCTTCCTGCATAAAATGCAGTTATAACCAGTTTTCCTATATACACAACTACAGATCCATTATGTGAGAGAGGATTTAATTGATAGCGGCATTTTCCTTTAAATAAAAAAAAGAAACGTAGAAGGCTATACAGCATTACTGTTGCAAATATTTGCTGGATTACACAATGAATTACCACACTGCTTTGCCCTACTTGTGGGTCAATAATGTTTAACAAAACAGAGCTCTGGTTGGCAATGTTGTGGGCCCATTCCAGCAATATGGTGTCATTTTCTCCCTTTACCCGTTTAGAAGTGTACCACACTACAAATGCATGTGAGGGATTTTCTGAGTGTTCGGTGGGGGGTTTAGAAGGTATTACTGTAAGATTATGGAAGCTTGCAAATATCCCTGAGCCATTTATTAATCCACCATTGTCCTGGTTGATTTACCTACCCCCATATGATTCTCTGCTCACTCTTTTGGGACCACCTGGTTGAGAAAAATCATGAGGGACGATAGTACCTGGGTTTGCAAGAGGGGCAAAGGAGATAAAAACACTTGTAAGTAGTGCCCACAACTATATTTGGGTCACCTGTGGGTCCCAGGGTAACTTCAGTGTACCAATTCTCTACAGCCTTTCCAATAGTACTGAGAAATGAATATACACAGCTGACATTAGTATGCGTAGGGACCATCAGGTTAGACCCCTACCCTAGACACGGGGATAGAGAAGGAAAAGTGTAATGCAGGAAAGAATGAAGAACTGGTTTGGATGTACTGAGCCTGGTCTGAAACCAGTTGGACAGCAACCTTATTCTAAAGGCAATAGCCCAACTACTTTTAGTTCGGAGGAGGGGGATGTTAGCTTTGACTGGCCATCTTTGAATATTTGTGTGCAGGGCTGGGGAGGGATGGATAGAAAAAACTTTAAGGTCTGTGAAGTTAAACTTACGGATCTTTGTAGAAGGTTAAAAGAGCAGGAATTACTCAGTAAAGGCGCTGTCCATATGCTCACAAATTAAGTGCACATTAGCATGTTCCCTAAAGTCAGTTTGGTGGTGTGATTTTCATGGATGGGCCACATTCAGAAGTCATTTTGGTGCTTTAGAGCCCTCTTCTGGAATGTACATTGCCTAGGGCAGTAGAACACCTGGCCTGCAATGGTCTTGCGTGGAAGACAGCGGGGCTTAGTCATTTTAGCAGCCGAAGTTTGTACATGAATGTAAATTTTGCTTGTTTCATTTTCTCAGAACTGACAATGAAGTAGCAGCTTGCTGGAAACATGCAGGAGTAACACAAAGGACCAGGATAGCAGTCTCAGTAGTTGTCCATTACTTTCTCCAAGGGGTTGGGGAAAGGAAGGAATTGCATTAAACTTACAAAGGAAGCCCTGATGTTAATTCCTATGTTCAATGCCATTTTCATGCCATCTATTACTGTTCTGTTTTGTATTTAAAATGAGAAAATAAAGGTTATTTTGTGTACAAAACCTATAGCTATTGCTTTATTTTACGTTTTTCATTCCTTTTCCATTTTTGCCATAACAAGTATAACAAATAATTGATCCACCCATTACCTACTTTTTTAGACACACCTCTAACATACTTCAGACATGTTACATAAATACTGTTCAACCTCAATGAGTGTCAGAGGGAGGAGGAGACCAGGACAGTGAATTTGTGGCCAAATTGAGCAAAATATAAACACAATGTTTTTAGAAAGATTGGGGTTTACTGCCTGTACTAGTACATATTAAATGCTGAAAATCTGGTCCATGCTGTAAAATATTTAAGTAGACCTATTCCTAGGCCTGGAAATCTTAGCCAAAAAGACAAGGATCATATACAGAATGTTTTCTCAGCAACAAGAGCTGCAGCAAGCAAATACCATCTGTCCATTGCTCTGTACCCTGGCTTCCCATAGAATATCAAGTCAAGTACAAGGTGCTCTGGGCCCAGCATATCTAAAAGATCAACTCAAGCGCTAGGATAAAGACTGATAATTCCATTCTGTCAGAGGAGTAGAGTTGTTTGTTTGAGACCAAATTACCAATGTCAGTCAGGTGTATTAATACGGTATAGGCAAAAGGTTCTATATGATACCAGTCTCCAAAGAGCAGGCCCATGCAGCCATGTTATCTTCCCCTTAGGAAGATGGTGTTCCCAAAGCTATGCCCCTAAAGCCATCCTGTTATACCCTACTTGTTTACCAGAAAAAGGTACTGTACATGTCATTTAATTAGTCAGTTTTTTGCCTTGTTTGTTCTGGTACCATGCTGTGCCCCATGCATTCCACGTTACGATGCACCCTTCTCTTTGTTTTGAGCACACACATTCCAGCTACTGGGGGGGATAAAAGCACCTCCTAGGTTTGTGTGAGCAACTCCTTTTGTGTTAGTTATGAAGAAATAAGCATCTATCCCAATTCTAACAATTTTCCTCTCTATTCAATCCAAGGTTTACTTCAATTGATACAAGGTGTTATGAGATATTTAGCATAAGTGTTCAGGATTATAATAAAAGTGCAGGCCACTCTAAATTGTATAGCTACTAATGTTTAATATGTATACTTAAATGTATACATAATATATATGTATACTAGCCAGTGTGTTAGTCGTCAAGGCCCCGTGTGTTGCCTTGATTGTTATAGTCAGGGCGGCACCTTTGCCAAATTAATACATGAAGCAATGGTGAGGCCTTTATGTGTGATTTAAAGCATTTTAACAGACTACAGAAGTGACAATATGAAATTAATACAGCCAATACAAATACACCTTGTAACACAAGCAAAGCTTTAAATGCAACCCCTATCCAGGTGTGGGAAATAAGTATTTTGAGATCCCGATCATGGATAAAGTCATTCAAGACTAGTTCTGCCTTGTGCATGTCATTGCTAATCTGGACAAAGTGTGCGTCTTTTCTGTTTAGCAATGTTTTTAAATTTGAAATGAGTGGGTATGATGCTCTGTACCTCGGGGGAACACCCAGCACGCCCATGTTCATCTTTATAAAATGATTGTGTGGTATCCAATGCAAAGTTTGTCATGTTGGGTGTCTTCAGAAGGCTCATAATGCACTGAGCATGGTTGTTATAGTGATGTTATAGTAATTGTTGCAGTAATGTTATAGTAAGGTTATAGGTTATAATTTCAGTATATAGTTATGAGGCTGAAAATGTATCCTCATGGCTTAAAGCAAGCCCATGCAAAAAACTCTCCAAGAACAGAGAGGCAGTTCACACCTCGTCAGGGCATGGATGGGACAAACACAGCCCAGTCTCACAGGAACAATGGACACTGGCTTAGGCAGCAACAAAAGAATCTGTTCGACCCTTGAGGGAGTCACCCCCTTCCTTTGGGCAGTTTGGAACTGCGATGAGGCGATCCTCACCTGACTCTGAAGGGGTGGGGGGCAAAGCCAGGAGGAAAGAAAGGACATGATAAAAGGGAGAGACATTTTGCCATGCTCTCTCTCTTCCACCTACATCTACAGACACCACCACCACCACCAAGCGACTGAAACGCTGATCAAAGGGGAGAGCCTGGCTGAAAAGTAGCCAGCCAGCCTGTGGTGAGAAGCATCTAAGTTTTTAAGGACATTGAAAGTGTTAAGATCAGCTGAGAATGCGTTTTGCTTTTATTTCATTTGACCAAAGCTGACTTGTTATGCTTTGACTTACAATCACTTAAAATTGATCTTTATAGTTAATAAATGTGTTTGTTTATTCTACCTGAAGCAGTGCATTTGGTTTGCAGTGTGTCAGAGGCTCCCCTGGGGATAACAAGCCTGGTACATATCAATTTCTTTGTTAAATTGATGAACTTGTATAAGCTTGCAGTGTCCAGTGGGCATAACTGGACACTGCAAGATGGAGGTTCTTAGGGTTGTGTCTGGGACCGGAGATATTGGCTAGCGCCATTCGGTTGCAAGTAGCTGAGAGCAGCTTACATGCCAGAGGCTGTGTGTGAACAGCCTAGGAGTGGGGGTTCTCAGAGCAGAGCAGGGTAAGGCTGGCTCCCAGTCAAGGATTGGGGTGACCTAGCAGATCATTGGTTTTGAAAAACTGGGATAGGCAGTGTGTTCCACAGTACTACATACATGAGGAGTTAAACAAAAATTTGGAGTACTGACACCAGAAGTGAGGTTTCTATATATAATTTTTTTGTGATTAGTTACTATGCAATACTGTCCATTCATATTATAGGTTATCCATACAGCTGGTTGTCTCCACTTGGTAAGCTTTCCTGGACAAGAGACAGGAGTGGCTAGCTTCTTTGTCTCTTTTGTGCTGAGGTGAGCTATTGTGACCACACAGGGGAGTGGCAATGTCAAAAACATCACACCGGCACACATATTGATATCCCCTAATGAAACAACAAGCCATGTGTGGTTTTCTCCATGTTTGTGTCACTGTGTGGAACACTAACAGTTGCAATAGATCAAGTGTTCCTTGTAGATGTCGTCTTTCAGGTAACCTACTGAATGGACCATAATCAATTTGTCAGGATCCTGCTGTGTCAGGATCCAGTATTGGTAGTGATACAGTATCACTATACATTTCTTTTACAGTAAAAGGACTGTTTTGAATAGCACATACCTTGGTTGGGATGCGGTGTCACTGATCCCAAATTATTAATTGTGCTAAAAGGAATTTGCCTACATAATTTAACATGTTGATTTACTGTAGATTTTGTTATGTACTAAGGAGAATACCATTCAGTTAACTGCTCATCTCTGATAAGGTCAGGCAGTTTTCCTTTTTCAGTATTCCCTAATGAATTGATTATGGTGGTTACATGTACTGCTTATAGAAATTACATGCTAATCTCCCTACCGGCATGATTTTTGCTTGCCCTTAGGTTGTTTACTTCAATGAATTCATTAATTTTTACTTGTATTTGATTAAACAGTTGAGCAATGTCATGAATATTATAGCCCATATACTGTTCCTCAGTAGCCAGGCCTTCAGTGCCATAAATTATGGGGTTTGAGACTGTTTCTGCCACCTGATGCACAAATTAGCTAATGTGCCTTTTTATATTTTCCATATCAGCCCTGTTCCAAATGGACATTCCAGATCTGAATAGTCTTGAAGTTTTCTAATTTGGAAGATTCCAGATGGCAGGACAGTCTCTTGCCTGGCTGCTGGGTTGCATGCATGTTCCTGATAAGAAGCTATTATATTGATTAACAAAGAATTATACAGAAGTGATGCATTTGCTTTTACACAGTAGCCAATTTCAGCCATATTTCAATGAGAGATTTAAAACTACAGATATATGCATAACCTGTATGTTATTTATCAAAGTTCCAGGTACCAATGTGCCAGTTAAGTCACTAAGTGGCTCTGGATCTATTTGGGGACACTGTGCTGCTATTTCTGTTGGTGCCCTGGAACTATGTGGTTTATTTATGGTAGGACGAACAGAAGCTTGGATCACTACCATTAAAATAACTTTTATTTTCCAATTCCAGGTCCCTGTTTTACACACATTGATTTATACCAGTATCGCTTTCAGCCAGATTGATAATTTTGATAGATGCATCTCCAGAATTTAAATTTGGATTATTAAAATTTATTCTTTCTTTCCAATTCCCATCCGTATAGACTTTATTTCCCGCTAACACAATCCCTTTGGTTTCAGCATGGATTAGGTTAGAGTCATTAATTTGCTGGTGACTCCACTCAGTGTTCACAAGCCCTTTATCTTGGGATGTATCTTGGTAAATTGGCTATTACCACTCAAGAAAGAAATCTGAGTCCATTGTGGATAGTTCTCTGAAAACATCCACTCAATGTGCAGCGGCAGTCAAAAAAGCGAACAGAATGTTGGGAATCATTAAGAAAGGGATAGATAAGAAGACAGAAAATATCATACTGCCTCTATATAAATCCATGGTACGCCCATATCTTGAATACTGCGTGCATATGTGGTCGCCCCATCTCAAAAAAGACATATTAGAATTGGAAAAGGTTCAGAAAAGGGCAACAAAAATGATTAGGGGTATGGAACAGTAGCCATCTGGGGAGAGATTAATAAGACTGGGACTTTTCATCTTGGAAAAGAGACAACTAAGGAGGGATATGGTAGAGGTCTTTAAAATCATAACTGGTGTGGAGAAAGTAAATAAAGAAGTGCTATTTACTCTTTCTCATAACAGAAGAACTAGGGGTCACCAAATGAAATTAATAGGCAGCGGGTTTAAAACAAAGTATTTTTTCACATACTGTGAACTCCTGTGGAACTCCTTGACAGAGGATGTTGTGAAGGCCAAGACTATAACAGGGTTCAAAAAAGAACTAGATAAGTTCATGGAGAATAGGTCCATCAATGGCTATTAGCCAAGATGGACAGGGATGGTGTTTGCCAGAAGATGTAAATGAGCAACAGGGGACGGATCACTTGATGATTGCCTGTTCTGTTCATTCCCTCTGGGGCACCTGGTATTGGACACTGTCGAAAGACAGGATACTGGGCTAGATGGACCTTTGGTCTGACCCAGTATGGCCGTTCTTACACGTTGCTTGGCATTGCAGAGTTACTTCATCCCCTTCATTCTTGTGGATTACCTGAACTGGCATCTTCACTGTCAGGTGCTATTGCAAGCTTATGTCCATTTTCACCATGAATTGCAGTGGAGCATGTTCATGATAATGTGATTAACACAAAGTAGCTTCTGTGGGGGAAAAGAATTTACCCTTGAACAAGTTAAGATGGTTAGCATGGTACATTTTATTCACTTTTATTTCCAGTAATTTGAATTTTATATACGGATTTTTTTAATATAGTAGGGGTCAAGGCATCAGTATCAGTGCTCTGGTACTGCATAAGCCAGACGCATAACTTGGACCTCAACTTTCCAGTCATTTTCTGCTACCTCTGTCAAAATAGGCTTTTGCCTTTCCCAATTTTTTCCCCACACAAAGATGCACATATTTGATATGTTCCTGTACCTTATGCATAAATGCATCCATCTTAATTCCTTCTTCAGCACTAGCTTTCCACAAGCAATGTTCTGGGGTTCCCATTTCCCTGCCTGTCATTACTTTGAAAAAGGTACATTTGATGCTGTGGCGGGAGTTGCCCAAGTTGCCATGAGGACTGATATGAGGCTTTCTTTTGCCTTCTCCCCCCCCCCCCCCATTTACTTTCACAAACTTTTTTAACATTA